>NC_092461.1:52565830-52889580 GCF_047495875.1 Pithys albifrons albifrons
CACGGTGGACATTCAGAAAATCTAATCACGCTGTTCTTATTGCAGTATACGTTCTTCGTGGTCACAAAAGATACCCACGGAGAATTGGTGGACAAGCCTTTGCAAATTCATGTTATTGTGGAAGATATTAATGACAATCCCCCTGTGTGCCAGCAGGCTGTCACTGTAATTGAAGTTCAAGAAAATGAAATTGGAGGTAAGAAAACAGCTTCAATTAATTTATACACATAATTCTAGTCCTGTTTTTGTTTCCAACTGGGTGCAAAAGAAATTTTGATCCCAAAGAGTAAAATGTAGCTCTCCTAGAGAAACACTTGCCTGTGCAAATAGCTCTGTAGTTTTCACTTCAATAATTCATGTAGAAAGGATTTTTGTATAACTTGAAGGCAACAGACCCAAGATACCTATTTAAAACTGCTGTTCCATTTAAAACATAAAAAAGTATTTTCTCACAGCCACAGTTTTGGACAACTGCTTAGAGTGTGAAAATAAAAACCTTCCCTTTTATTACTAATATAAGAAATAGTGCTCTAAAAGTGGTATGATCCCATTTTCCCTCATTCAGTTGCTCCTCAGTGACTTTGACTTCAATGGACCATTAGCTAGCTCTGTTCCTCAGTCTTCACATTAGTGATTTGGTTTCAGGACTGGAGCATCAGACATTATAGTCATTTCTGAACAAAATATGTGGCCCAGTCCTTTTGGACTGCCCCAAGCTCAAAACAGTAGCTTGGGATGTTAAATGAAAAACTCCCAGAAGTGAAATTATTGTGTCTATTGCAATGTTTTCCATGCAGTTTTGTTTTTATTGACCCTCTACTCTTTGCATGGATATCACTGTTGTCTGTGTACCTCTGTGGAGAAATAGAATCACTGCATTGTGTCCCTGACTCTGCTGTCTACTCTGCCACAGGAAGCAATATTGGCACCCTGATTGCTACAGACATGGATAAGGAGAACACCCTTAACTCTCGCCTGCGATTCAAAATCCAAAGTCAGATTCCTGAAGTTCCTGCAAGTAATCTGTTCTATATTCAGCAAGACACTGGGATTTTGCAGTTAACTGGCCGTTCCTTAAACAAGCTCTATGCATCCAATTATACCTTGAAGGTGCTGGTGTCAGATGGAGGTATGTAATGCCTGCTGTTATACATTGGAATAACTCTGCTCACACTGGCATCCCCCATGCTCAGTGTCCAAAGGATGTGAGATGACAGTGGAAGATTCACTGGATAGGCAGTAGCACTGAGAGCTATCTTGCTCTGGCATGGTACTTGCCTCATTGTGAGACACAGGGAGGTTAATCGTGATTCATAGGGCAAGCATGGAAGGAAACCAGCTCTAGGGCATAGTGTGGCTAAATTGGGAAGCTTGTTAATAAGTCCTTCAGTGAGAGATTTCCTTCCACTGGGGAAAAAAATAGAGATCATGATTGTGGTTTTCCCCAAAAAATCTTTCAAAGGGACTTACTGAAAAAAACTCCAAACCTCAACAAGAAATTAAACACAGCTGCTCAGACGGTCCAGATAATTAATTTAAAACATTAAGAGCTGAAATTAAACTTCAAAAAGAATCCTATCCATTATGTAAGTTCCCACGAGTTCTTTGTGGTTCACTGAATGGAAAAGAAACTGAACTCCATACTAAAGCTTAAAGCTTTGTGTAGGAGTCCTTATAGTCAGGCAAAACTATGGAGGAACTGACATGCAAAGAAAGTAGTGTGACATGTCTGTAAGTGAAATGACATAATTTAGACAGATTATAGAAAACCTTGCAGAGGGAGAAGCTGGTGATTTGTTTTTGATGCTTATTTGAATTCCATCCAAACAGTTTTATTTACAATATTCCTTAATTTTCAGCTCATTGAAGCACTTCTGTAAAACACAAAAATCCAGCTATGCAGAAATAGCACATGTTATGCTTTTAAAACCACAAATCTCCATTGCTATGAGTGTCCCCTGCTCAGGTCTGAAGTTTAAGTCCGGCTGTAATAAAAATGAGGGCGTTACCTGATGACCCACAAGTAGAACAAAGTAGCATAACAATACAGGGCTTACTTTTTGACATGCAAAAATAATACTGAGAAAGCTAACACAATTCATAGCTATCACCATCCTAGTAATGGGATATGGTTTAAAAAGTCAAGGACATGAAAGGAAAGAGGATGGGACAACGCTGAAGAAATTGGAAAGGTGAAAGGTAAGATAAATAGTGAGGTTGCCAGTGAGCAAGAGATATTTGAAATCACGTGCTTCTAATAACAGCGAGACTTTGGTTGTATTGGGCAATCTGGCAATGCTCACTTTTGTACACCATGAACCCTTTTGGAGGAAAGTCATTTTCAGCAAAATATATGATGTTGTTTGTCTCTTTCCATGCAGCATTTCAAACAATCTGTGATGTGGAAGTACATGTCATTGACATCAATGATCAGATTCCTATCTTTGAAAAATCAGATGTGAGTATTTGTAACACTGGTTTGGATGTTCCAACAACTTTTGACAATTGTTTGAGCATATGTTCAATATCTATAGAATCTCAATGGGAAACTAACCATTTACAGAACAAGTAATAAGTAAACCACTAGTGAAAATAAAGGTAAAGTATTGCTGTAAGCCTATATATAAGCTCTATCTAGGCAGTCAACACCGGGACTGACCCATAGTTAATTCTGAAATTTAAGGTAATTTGCCTAGTGGAAAACTACATGTACAGAAAGAAATTATTCTATTAAAGCAGTTTATTCCAGAAATATAAGTTCCAACAGGAAAGGGAGAAGAAAAGGCTTTAAAATTAATTAAATAGCTAAGTGGGAAAAAGCTAAAATCTTTCAAGTTCCCTTGTACACCCAGTATTAATGCACCCAAAATAGCCAGAAAGTGAATGGAAATCAAAGGCCCTATTTGGTTTGACTAGAAACAGTGGTCTACTGTTCCATGCCCAAACACATAACCTGCTGGCCCTTCATTCCAGAATAGGTGTCAGGCTCTTGCCTTTTCCTCTGGTGAAGGTGCTGGCATCTGGCAGAGAGACCTGCACACTTCTCATGACTTCCACCTGATGGCCCAAGCCTCCCTGCAGACACTGCAGTGGCTCCAGTGCCTATACATGGGTGACCAAGCTCCCACCACTCTTGGGTGTATGCTTACATAGCAGGTTGCCCACCTTCTCACCTCAAGGTCTTAGTACATAGTCTGTTCTCAAGATGAAGCTCCTGGGTGAGGGCACATATCAAACAGAGTCTATGGAGCTGGGATGCTAATGTGACAACAGCCTATGGTGCATGGAGCAATTAGATGTTTACCAGTGAGTGGCCAGGGTGCTCATGGGGTACAGAGATGTGATGTCCCTGCTGCTGTGAGCACTGCATGAACCACATGAGTGGTTTCAACAGAGGAGGGAAAGGTTTGTGATTATTGCTCTACTAGTAGTCTACCCATCCCTCCCTCACTTGGCTGTATGTATGTATGGCCAGACTTCGTGAACGAAGATTTGGGAAGGGCCACGTGGGTGAGACCTTCCAGCCTGCACAGTGGATTTTTCAGATGAGGCACAGTGTGCGCAGAACTGGCGCCACCGTTTTAAGTCTGAAGGTTCATCTGCCACAGCTGAATGAGCTTGGACAGTGACAGTGAAGTCCTTGGGACTGTCACAGCACCCGGTACTAACTGGGGCTGACCCTGCTCAGCATCCGAGATCTGACAGGATCGGATGTTAGGGAGGCATTTAATTGCCATGGGGACGGTCCCTACTGAGACTCGAACTCACGACCTTGGGATTCAGAGTCCAGAGTGCTCTCCTTTACACCACGGGACTGCCCTGCTGTTGTGGGTTAATACATCCATGTTTGTGGGTTGAAAGCTTGTTGTACTGCTCAAGTTTTTGTCTACCGATGGTGCTCAGTGTGTCATGTTTCAATGATCTCTCTCTCTTCAGTATGACAATGTGACTATTGCAGAAAACGTCCCAGTAGGAACTGTGATATTAGAAATTCAAGCTAAGGATGGAGATGAACCTGCCACAGGGAGCTCCCTCATCATCTACCAAGTGAAGGAAGGAGATCCAAACAACACATTCATCATAGATACAGATGCTGAAACAAACCGAGGGTTTGTCAAGATTAACAAGGTGAATAGGTGGATTTATTCCTCTCCTTTGTTGTTATTTGTCATAAAGAGTAACAGTCCTGGTGGTGATTTGTGGGGAGGGGTGTTAGCTGGTGGACAGGTGAGATTACCCTGAGCATGGTGCAGACTGCAGGAGGCTCCCCTCTTGGCGCTGTACCTGTGCACTGCTCACAAGCACCTATCGTCCTGCCTTTGCGGTCCCCTGACCACCAGCAGCAGCTCCCTCCACCAGGTTGGCTGCTGACTGCTTCTCTAGCAGAGCAGGCTCTGGCCAGTGAAGTGGTCTTTATACAGCATAAAGACTTTGCATCATTTGATTGATTTTGCAGCAGCATTTCTGGAAAAAGGAAAGCCAGCTAAATGCTTCCATGGGCTATGGTGGTAGTGATGGCCTGTGACAGGGCAGATTCTCCTCCCTGATGTTGCTCTGGGCCATTAGCGGCTCTTGCAATGGGAGGTGCAAGTGAGGCCAGCACATCTCAATGTCAGGACAGAGATGCAGTTCTTGCTGAGGGAAACACTGACTGCAACAAAGCCAAGGTCAGCATGTGCTGCAGTAGGTGATACAGCACCTATGCTGAATGCTGGAGAAAGGAATATAAGGAACACTTTTTGCTGCATCCATGAATTTCAAAAGCAATATTGCTCTCCCTTTGAGTTTAGCCTTCTTGAAAGTGCTTGGACTATGGGCCCAGAAAACCTGTCACTCATATTCTAAGGGATACCATGTTATATACATGCAGTTCAGGCCAAGGGCAGGCAGATACAGCATTTGGTGGACCATCTTCAGGATCAGCCTCAGTGTAACTTTTTCCCAAGGAGGTAATTGTGAGAAACTCTGCAGTGTAACAACCCTCGCATGACTTTAAGCACCCAGAGGTCATTTGAGGCCTTCGCATGCAAAGCTATAAATAACATTCCTGTAAACAGGATATAGTTATTAAACTTAGTCAGGCAGGTGGCAACATTATTAGGCATATGATTTCATTTAAGTTGACTGTATCTCAGATGCAGCCTCCTCCTTGACAAGAAGGAGACTGTGGTTTCTCATTGGAGCTCCCCATGGCAGCAGCACCATTGTTTAAAGCACCTTTTTTTTCCTGATCCAGGCTCTTGATTTTGAAACAATGCCGGTGTACACCCTGGTGATCAATGCCACAAACCCTGAACCGCTGGTGCCAGGCGTGCAGTACAACGCAAGTTCTCTCACCTGGTTTAGAGTTTTTGTAACAGATGTAGATGAGCCACCTGTTTTCCTCAAGCCAGTTTACAAAGAAGAAGTGTCTGAAGGACTTGCTGTCAATACCCTGGTCATGACGGTAGAGGCCTATGATCCTGAGGGGGACTCTGTACGGTAAAAGAGTGTGACTGTAATTAATTCATTGAATTCAGTATTTAGAAAATTGTTTTAAAAGAAGGAGGTGCTAGGAAAATATGCCTAATATTTAGCATACAGGAAACTACTTTTTTTACAGAAATCTTGTCTTCTAGTAGAAAGGCAAGGCGTATGTGTGGGGTGGCCAGTGACCCACCTGCTGGGCTGTGTTTTTCTGACAAGATTTCTCTCTGTGCTGTGACAAGCATCAGCCAGTGGGGCCCTTGAAACAGAAAATGACTAGGGAAGAAGGCTAATATGTGTTTCCAGGAAAAAGGTAGAACTAGTCTGAGAATAACAGGGTTTTCATATCCATAATGCCTTTAACAAGTGAATGAAGCATATACTGTTTACCTTTATTAAGAACCAGTAGAAGAGGAGCTGCTCTTCATGTCACACAGGAGACCACACATGGCATTGTCTCTGTCAAAACACACGACCTCAAGTCTACAACTGACAGTTAGTTAATTTTTTTTCCCAACTGTCAAAGACAATACACCTGTTTCTATTGTGGATGTGTAGCTCTGTACAAGAAACTCCTGTGCTGTGTTGCATGATGTAAATGTACTTTACACAGTAGAGTCAGACAGGAGAATTATTTGTGGATCTTGCTGCAAAATTCTCAGGAGAAATGCTGAACAGATTAATCCAAAACAAACAGTTCTTGAAATTGAACTAAAATTCAGCAAAACACCAAGTAGTTAATGAATTTGTACAATATAACTCTTAGGCCTTCAGTGGATTTTTATTCCCAGAGATGTCTCATCTGGCTTTCTACTTTCCCTTAACTTTTGGGAACTTAGCATGTTTGGCCTTCTGTCAAACTAATTGGATAGTGACCCACATAGTACAGAAGCACTAGGGGATGATGACAGAGACAGATGACAAATATTTACAAATACATAAACCACATTTCTGCCAAAAATAGGTTAAAGGGTATAAAATAAAAAGTGTAGAAAGTAGAAGATGTACAAGAATGTCAGCATGCTGTTCCTAATGTAAGGAGTACTGAAAGAATGAAAATGCTGAATGAGAAAGTTGAGTCACTTCTACTCAAGCAAGTGCCTGTGCTTTGACTGGGTCATATGATCATGACAAAATTCGTATAAGTAAATACACCTTGGTGGTTTTTCTAAACAATACGGTGATATTTAAAGCACTCTCTGTTCCAGGGCTGACCTAATGGTAATTACAGGCTCCTCCAGCCTGGCAGTCCACCTTGGGATTCTGTCCCCTTGCTAATCCAAAACAGGGTGCCTGGCTGCCCTGCTCCCTCTGCCCTCCAGACTTTGGCTTGTGCCCCCAACAAAACCTAGGCATGGGAAATGCAATGAGCGGAGAGTGACATGTGGTTGGGACAAAGCAGTTTTGGATCAAAAGATCAGGAACATCCCAGGTTTCCTAGTCAGGAGGAAAGTGGAGTTGCAAGTACACAGGCTGGATTAGTGGTGGCATTTTCATGGTTCTGCTCTCACTCTTAGTCTGGATGGTTTTGGCCTCTCTTTCTCTGTCTGTATGTCTTGCTTCACTGTAGTACTGTGACACTTCCAAGAACCCTCTCTTTGAGGACAATTATAATCAAGCTGCTTGCCTCAAATCAATAAAGAAGTATTTGCTTTGTCAGATTCTTTTTCTGGTTTGGAACAGTATATGTGATTTTTAATTTCCTGTTTCTTTCCAAAGATACTCCTTAGAAGGTGATGTGAACAAATGGCTGAGAATTAATTCAACCACTGGGCAGGTATACACTGCTTCCCGTCTGGATCGAGAACAAACAGAAATGTACACAGTAGAGGTTGTTGTGTCAGAGCTGAGTAAGTGATTAAACAACTACATATACACACAGAGGAATCCCCTGTCCTTACTCTTTTATGAGGAATTAGCATACCTCCCATGACTAAACTCATGTAAAGTACAGGAACATGTATCCTTAGATATACATCATATGAGGTGTCCTTAGAAGTATATATTTCTTAAGATTTTAACTTTCTTAAAGAAATCTTGATGCTATAGGTAATGTGGATTAAAATAGTTTTCACGAAGTTAGCTATCACATGAACTTAAGCCACCTGACATATAGAGGAGGTTAGAATTTCTTCAGCGTTTTCAACATCACTATTTTCTGTTACTTTTTCCTCTATAATTATAAAGATTTTAGTCTTTCTCACAGAAATGTTTAGGCTTCCTGAAAACATACCTGGAGAGTAGCTTGTAACCTTATACAGAAGTTTGTTCTATTCTGAATAAAACTAATATTGTATCCAGTCTGAAATATATTAGGACTTCTAGTCCCAGCCATTCGAATCTTTCAGTATTGATGTGTGTTTCTTGTATATAGAAAAGAGGTGCGAAACTTAAGGAATTTCATGCTTAAAAGAGTGTTCCAAAGAGCACCGGTCACCTTGGATAGGACTACTTCCTAGATTTGACCGTCTGTCTGCCTCCTTACCCTTGCTAGTGTTCTGTAGTTAGCAAGAGCTGATGGTAAATAAACCATACTTGTTAAAAAGCAGTGGCAACTACCATGAATCCCTCAGGTCCTCCTGAGACCTTGCCTCTGCAACCTTCAGATAGAATGACACTTCTCCCTGCCTTCCAGCTCATTCATCAACTTTGTTTCCACCCTCTGGACACATTGGTAGCTCTTGGTACCACTATAAAAGCAGAAAATGCAACTACCCAGCATGTAAATACAGGATGTCCCTGTAACTTACATTCTGTTAAACTCTACAGATAATGCAGCTCAGAAATCCAGAACATCCTTGATTCTACACTTGAGTGATGTGAATGACAACCTTCCACATTTAGCTATGGATTCTTCCGCTTTCTTCTGCTACCCGGTCCATGGAGGAGAGAAAACTCTCATTCAAGCTACTGATGCTGATGAACAGTGGTTTTATTCAAAATTTACTTTTTCCCTTGCGGATGAGATGAATACAAGAAATAATTGGGAAATCTCAAAAGTCAATGGTAAGATATTACAGCTATTCTTACAATGATATAGGACTCTATTAGTACTCTGGGAAACATAAAGAAATATTTAATTCCTTTAACTCCTATTATTGCATATCCAGTATTCAATGTAGAAAAAATTATTTTGTTGAGAACACTGAAATTTTTAACTTTTTTTGAAGTGATGACCTGTGGTATGTTGCAAGCTAAAATTTTGTGACTACATATGAGAGGAGAAGCAGATACAAATGACATGCAGTGTGCCTAATGACTACACAATACTGCTGAAAAAGAAATGGAGCAGTTTGAAAACTGCAGATTTCTGACATTTCATGTGGAAAAGGAAGTCGTGCCTCAGGAACCAAATGTAGCTCTTTGAAGGGGGCAGTAAGCGAAAGGATAAGTGCTTGGCTGACAAGCCTGTCTGAATTCATAAAATATGTTTGATGTAGTGTCCTACAAGAGAAAATTGTGTTACCGTGGTGTTAAAGGGACAAATTATGGAAGGATAAAGAATAATTTAAAATTCAGGCGCTGGAGTAAATGGTCAGCCCTTGAAGTGAAGGCAGTTCATGTGTGATTTTCCAAAGGTTTTTTTTGCTAAGATCTGCATAATTCAGTACATATGGGTGTGCAAAAAGGCAAAGTTTACTCATTATACAAAGCTAAGAGGGTAATATGGATAATAAGAGTTATAGAGTACCCCAACATAAGAAAGTGTATAGGAGCAGCAAAGTAAGCTACCATATTTTATTTTAGAAGACAGTGGGGAAAAAAATAGGATATAGGGCTATAAAATCATGAATGCTGTGGTCAGGGTGGCCTTTGCCCCTCTTCCAGTATACAAACCTAGGAATCTTAAGTGAAGCTTGTGGAGTTATTTCTAGTGCAGATAGAATGAGGCGGTAGTTGACTTTGGAACTTGCTGTCACAGGGTGTTGTCTATGCGGAAATTTTCTAAAAGTTCAACACAAGAAATTACACCTTGCTCAAGGTGTCCCTGAGATTAAAATGGTTGAAGGCTCGGAGGGCATTAGGAGAAAATAAGATACATGCTTGCAATCTCCACTTAATCTAGAGACAAGATTCTGACATCAAGAGACCTTTGACCAGATCCCAATGGCTGTTACAGGCTTTTCCAAATATTAAAGAGTCTTAGCTGTGACATTGTGAGTGGTCTAGAAGGATGGTTCTCCTACTAATTTACCTTGGGAACAATTAAAACTGCTTTCAGTCTCTATGAGTATAGGGGCTATACTTTGTTTAGATGTGATGCTATCAGTGTAGCACTACCCAAAGTCAGAGTTGGCCTGGTGTAGAAATCAGGACAGAAATTCTATCATCATATTATGCTGAAGGCCAGACTATCCTTTTAGATAGTCCAGTTTTACTTTACGTCTACAAGTCAATGAGACCTTGGAAGATGTAGAGGAAAACAGGAACTACCATCACATGCAAAGTAGCCTTAAAAAACAGAACATTTGCAACTGGTATGAATGTTGAGATAAATTTCTTTCTTGTGCTGACATGAATGTTCTGTTTCCTATTTGCAGCTACTCATGCTTACCTCTCTCCGAAACACTCTAACTTTGAAGAGAAGGTGTATAAGGTTCCGGTAATTCTCAACGACAATGGAAAACCGCCTTTGGAAAACAAAGTGTATCTTAAAGGTATACTATGCACAGCACTATTAGTTTCAAGACACCCGTTACATTTACGACTAACCAAATGAACTACTAACTTCTCGTTAACCTCATGGCATTTCTTTTTGCAGTAAGCATCTGCACATGTTCAAGTGAAAAGTCGTGCTTTATCGAAGTAGAGCGTGAGCACTCCTGGCCAACTGCAGGGCAGGCAATTGGAATTCTAGTTGGGGTCCTGCTCATCATTGGTAAGTCAATTTTCTTGGTTGATGTGAAGCCAGATCTCTGAGATATGGTGGTGCTACTGCATTTTTAACACTAATTCACTTGTTGGGAGAAGATTTGTCATGAATGTTGCAGGATGAGTGAAAGAGGGAAGATCTCGTGATTGTGTATCATGATTACTGTAAAGTTAAGTTTTTGGTCTTAAAAAAACTTTCTTTACCTTGTGCTTCTTAATCAACATACAATGGCATAGGAAAGAGCTAGGACAAAAGAAACTGCTGCACTTGCAGCATTTTGTCTCTTCATTGCTACCTACTGCCTTTTCCCTCTCGAGGAAGGGATTGGAGCCTTGTCTTGGGCTTCCAGATTATAGTGAATATATTGAAGTTTCCAGGAATGTCATACTGAAAATATATGTACCCATAGCTTGTAGTTATGATTTTATTAATCTATTTCAGCTTCATAGGTTTATATTACTCGTATAGAGAGTTACTCTGAACTGTGGGATTTTACATGAACAAAGTACAGTTACATTTTTAACCAGTAGTAAATAGTATTATGTTCTTACAGGCTTGAGCTGATGCAACTTCAATAAGTAGCTTAAAACTTTGTTTGAAACAAGACAAAATATTTTTTAGTATTAGTATAGAATAGAATATTTCAGTTAGAAAGGACCTACAATGATCACCTAGTCCTACTACCTGACCATTTCAGGGGTGACCAAATGTTAAAGTGTATTTTTAAGGGCATTGTTCAATTGCCTCTTAAACCCTGACAGATTTAGGGCATTAGACACCTCTCTCAGAAGCCTTTTCTAGTGTTTGACCACCCTCTCAGCAAAAAAATGCTACCTGATGTCCAGTCTAAACCTACCCAGCTTTGAAGCATTCCTACATGTCCCGGATACCAGGGAGAAGAGCTCAGCACCTCCTTCCCCACTTCTCAGGAAGCTCCAGAGAGCAGTGAGTTCACTTCTCAGTCTCCTTTTCTCCAAACTAGACAAGCCCAAAGTCCTCAGGCACTTCTCATAGGATATTCCTTACAGCTCTTTCACCTCTGGACACATTCCCATGCCTTAACATCCTTCTTCAGTTGTGGGGCCCACAACAGCACATGGTGCTCAAGGTGAGGCTGCACCAATGCTGTGTACAGCAGGAGAGTCACCTCTGTTGACTGGCTGGTGATGCTGAGTTTGGTGCACCCCAGAAGGGGGTTTGCCCTCTGGGCTGCCCAGATACACTGCTGACTTCTACTGAGCCTGCTGCTGACCAGCATCTCCAGATCCCTTCCTGTAGGCAGCTCTCCAGCCACTCCTCTACCAGTTTATGCTTGTGCCAAGTGTTACTCCATCCCAGTTGCAGAATCCAGCATTCAGACTTCACAGAATCACAGAATATGCTGAGTTGGAAGGAACACACAAAAATCCTCAAAAAATAATTTGTCAGTGTCATTGCCTGGGCTGAGAGGTCTATAGCAGACTATTCACTCCCACTGTAACATCAGCATTATTTGTTTGCCCCTTGATTCTTACCCAGAGGACCTCAGCTGTGCCATTGCCACCTGTGAGCTCCATACATTCCTCATTACATACTCTGCCTCTTCTGCCCTGCTATCTCTGAAGAGCCTGTAACCAACTTATTGAATTTCATGCCCTTATTCATTACCCAATGCTCCAAGCTAACTAGATGCCTCTTTAAGGCATCTTCTCCCTCAAGAAAGTCAATGGCATCTCCCAGTTTGGTATCATCATCAAACCTGCTAATTGGGTATTCAACCCACACATCCACATAGTTAATAAATATATTGAACAGAACTGACCCTGGAATTGAGCCCTGAGGAACACTGCTGGGACAGGTCACTAGGCAGAGGTACCCCATTCACTACAATCCTTTCAGCTCTGCCCTTCAGACAGTTCTTTGCCGTGAACCCACTCATCCCACAGCTGGACAACTTGCCCTTCAGACAGTTCTTTGCCATGAACCCACTCATCCCACAGCTGGACAACTTGTTCTGAAAGATACTGTGAGGGACAGTATAAAAAGCCCTATTAAAATCCAGAAAAACTACATCGACTGCCTTCCTTTCATCCCCTGGCAAGTGACCTTATCAGAGGAGGATATCAAATTAGTTAATCAGCACTCTCATTTTATAACCTATGTTGACAATGCCTGATAATTGCATTGCTATTTAAGTGTATTTCATTAGTACCCACTATGATCTCCAAAATTTTTCCAGGAGCTGAGGTTAGACTAGCAGGTCTGTAGTTCTCCAGGTCTTCTTTCATGCCTCTTTAATAGACTGGAATAATGTTTGGCTAGTGCCCAGCCACCAAGGACCTCCCCAGTATCCCAGGACCTTTGGTAGATGACTGAGGGGGGTCCTGCCGTAGTATCCTCTAGCTCCTTCAATATTCTCTTTATCCATGTAAGTACAAAACTAGTCAGGATGAATGCTCATGAGATCCACTCCCTTAGGAAGGGAAGAGCAAGAAGAATTCAGTGCTCAGCACTGATTTTTGAATGCAATGGTCACGGGAGCCAGACTGGGAAACTGTGACCCAACTATAGAGAGGGAGGGAAGTATGAAAGATCTATCAAGAAAATCAAGGTAATGGAAATAAATGTTATAGACCTCATATTCAAAGGAGTTGGATTAAATTAGAGGATAAAAGGGGAAAAACCCAAGAACCTAAGTAAGTTACCATTACATCAATTCTAAAAGAAGAGAGAACGAGCCTTCAAGAAAAAATTCAATGCCTAGAAAGACAAAACCAAAGCTCTATGTTGATCTTCTTTTGTAATGCACAGACCCCTAAAGCAAAAGAAAGTGCTGATGTGTGTGATGCATATGTGCTTGTCTTTTGAAGATAAAAGGAGGAAAAGAATTCAAAGAACTTAAAATGGAAGAAGCCACACTCAGACCATGTGACTGACAGAGAATCCCTCAAACTGCATCATTCTCATCTCTGTTCAGGCTTCTCACATCGCTATTTCTGCACAATGCCTTAGTTTGATCCCTCACTTAATATAATGTCACATTTAAATGAAAAGTATGTTGGATAACTGACTAAAGATGTTTTCATTACAAGAAAATTGGTCAGCATCAGAGAGAACAGTAAAAGTTGCTACTGCCTTACAACTTTTAAAAACCACAGTGTATGTAACTCATAAAGGATTTTTAAAATAGTTCCTGAAATGAATATGCAGGTTTTTTGGATCAGCAAGGTTTTCTTACCTGCAAAGGCAAAATCAGATGAAAGCCTCACAGAAATGTGCAAGGGAAAAACAATGACAAGTATCTAAAGATTTCATTAAATTGGGGATGATTACTAACATTGCTTGACCTTGAAGCTCAGAAGACATGACCAAAAAACCACGCATTTCTTGAGGGCCTGTCTGACACCAGAATGAATTCCTGCATGAGCTAAGGACTCTTAGACCTCAATATCTTTCATTCCAAGAGCAAGGATCCTCTGCAATCTTACTTTTTTTAAAAAGAAACACAGATCATAGACACTGGAAAACAAAATACAAGAAAACAAAACATACACCCCTAGTCCTCAGCCAATCCATGCTGATGGGAGAAACTCTTCCATTAGGACAAATTGTTTCTCTCCTGGAAGGTATTTCTCCCACTGGAAGAGGGTGGGTGAATAAATATCATGTGGCAGATATTAAGCATGTTACTTGATTAATTACTCAGATACCACAAACCTGAATGTAAAACAATACCTACAAAACAGATATTCAGAGAAACGAACGGAGCAAGGAGAGTAGCTGAGCAACCCTATATACTTTAGTAAAGGAACAAAGATATGTGGAAAGTGATACATAATCTAACACTGATAAAGGGGAAATAAATTTGCCTACAGTGTAACAAGCTCATCATGATTTTAAAAGGTCAAACATATATGTAATGTGCATATTTAATGTGTGTCTGTATATGTACACATGTACTTATGTAGGTATAGGAAGCCATCTAGACAGCTTGGGTTTGATATGAAAAGTAACAATAGGGGGTATAAACACTTCTAATCCAGGCCAGAAAAAAATGCCAGTCATTACCAGTCATAGGTGTATAAATCTCTTGGGTCCATCAGCTATTCCTAACAGATATCAAGGAGTTCTTGAAGAACAATTTTCCTGTCAGTAGTCTCAGCTTTGCTGTGACACAATTGCTGTTCCAATGGGGGAAAAAGTGGGACTACATTTCAAGGCAAATATTACAAATCCCTTCTCAAAAGGAGGGAGGCTAAACCAGACACTTTTCCATCTGGTCAGATCCTAGAGGTCAACATTTTTGAGGGAAAGCCTCTGAGCCCCAAGGCAGCTGATCCTGCCTGCCAGCTCCTTGGGTTCATGCTATCTATCCAATGCTACATGGTCTTTCCCCAAAACCATTTGCTTCTGTTCAGGAGGTAAAGCACCATGGATATTACAGTGCAGGTGTCAGGGTCCTTGTTGAAACATCTTTCCAGAAAGTGTTCTCTTCCCTTAACTGACAAACATTCTCTGTTTTTCAGGTGCCATTGTAGGGGGCGTATTTTTGCACATGAAATTCAAAGAGAAAAATGAGAAGAGCCATCACAAAGATGCAAAAGATAGTGCTGAACTCAACAGACTGACTTAAAGACTTTTTCATCAAGGGACAAAATGTGATAAAAACATGCTTTGGGCTGTGAATGAGTGAACTTTGCAGCTCCCAAAGCCCAGAAGTGTACTGCCACAAACTGAGGATAAAAGCATATTAAAGTAAACTCCCAGGGGTTTGGCCTTACTTTTGTATGTAATACTATTCAGTCACAAAAACACCCCTACTTAGACTTCAGCAGCAGCCACTATAAACATATCAACATTGACTGAAGTGTTAGCTCATGAAAACACCAAATACTGAGCTCCTGCAAGGATGAAAACATGGGATCATGCTTCTTTGTTTCATAGCTGAAGTAAATATGGACTTTACAGAGGCCCTACATTTTACTGACCTGCATATACATGTCTCTTTTCATCTCAGTAAGTCACTGAATATCAGACCAGGGAATAAAGTCCTGCACTACAATTTGAAGATGCTCCATGAAGTTGTAGGAATTTCTCTCTCAGAAAAGGAGATCCCAAACTTATTGCAATCTATAATTTGCCCTGGGTCATGCTTGCTTACGTTATGCTGAATTTGTACTAACAATGTGATATTTCAATATTTTGGTTTTGATATCCACAGAATATAACCAGTTTGTAAAGCATCACAGCCTTTAATTACAGTTTCCAAGTTAAAAAATTAATCCATGCCAAGCCATGTGGATTTGGATAATGTGCTGTTGTATCATACTGCTGAAAATATTGCTCTAGCCCCCTACACATTAAATAAGAATAAAAATGGTCTTTAAAGGTTATTGCCTGCTTATTTGATAAAATAAAAAAAAAAAAAAAGAGAGAGAGTGCATGAGACCAAACCATTGCCGCTTGGTTATCTATTGTATTTAACACCTGCTTTCAAGTAATACAGATTAAAAATGGTTCTTAAGCCATTAACACCTGTCCAGCTGATTGAATATGCAATGATTGCTGGAGGCACTTCTATCTTAGTTGCAGTAAAATGTATTTGAGCATAGGATGACACTCAGGGAACTAAAGCATTTGTCCTGACAGCATGCCTATAGAAGGGCATTTTTGGTGACAGTTCATGGGAGGTTTTTCTTTTAGGCTATAAATAAAAGCTGACAAATATTGTGTTAAACTGAAAAGACAATATACTCTTGAAAACATTGAAGAAAAGGTCATATGGAAAAGAGTATATTTGTTTACCCAGGATTTTTTTAATGGATTTTGCATGCAGCACAGAACTAGGGGGAAAAAAGCACTTTTTTGGTAGCATTGCATTTATAATAGGTTTTCCTAGAATGCTGCCAGCAAAAACTTTGCCTTTGGACTTCAACCACACAACCCAATTGTTGTACCTCTTACTGCAGCTTCCCCAACTGTTGGAACTCTGCTATTTGCTGTGGGGCTCACTGCTGGAATGTATTTATTTTATGATGGGAATGCAATCCATTATTTTTGGAAACTATGACATTTAGTTACATCAGTGTGTCCAGGGATTTGGATTAGTATAGTGTTTTAGAAATAAAGGAGCCAAAGTTCAGGAGTTGTTGTACTTGTGTGTACCAATATGGCTTTATCTGAAGATGAGGAAGATGTGCAGAAGTCACATTTTCCTTTATCTCCTTGAACTGTCTTTCTGTTTGCTAAATTTACTCAAACACATCTCCTATTTTCAACAATTTATTTTCTGGAGAAGGGTAAAAAACTTCCTTGTCTTATTTACCTACATTCATGGCTGGTTTGATAGCAGCACCTTATCTCTGCCTTCACCGTCCAAGCTCACTCGGCCGTTGCAGATGAACCTCAGGACTTAAACGGTGGGGCCAGTTCTGCGCACGCTGAGCCTCACCTAAAATCCACTGCACAGGCTGGAAGGGCACAGCCACGTGGGGACAGCCCTTCCCAAATCTTCGTTCGCGAAGTTTGGCCATACATACATACATCTCTGCCTTCAGGCTGCAGAGGCATTGCTGAAATTTCTTGTATCCCATGGGGTAATTCCCTGGATCCTCTCCCAGTTACCCTTAGGCCAGCAGATAACAGAGATTCTCAGACAAGCAAAGAAGTTCCCCCTTCTTACAGTCTTGAAAACATCTTCAGTCTTGAAGACTTTCCGTCTCAGTGCACTGGGAGTCAACCCTCCTGGCAAGTATTTTCCAAAGGTGGTTCAGGTGTGGTGGGAGAGGTCTGAATGAAAGCACCTTGCAGTGCTCTCCCTCTGTCAGCTGCCCTGAGTGGACATCTCTGGGGCCAAGCACATTTTCCCTTGCTGCTGCAATGACCCCTGGACAGCCCACACTTCTGCCTGCAGCAGAACACAGCCAGGGCCTGCAGCACCCTGACTGCCTCCCCCCACCTCTACCCACCTCCCCAGAGCCCCCTGCACTCAAGGGACGTGTGATGTTCATGCTCCCACAGGCATAACCAAGCAATGCAGCTGCTGGCCGATCTGTGGCTGGGGCACCACATGCTTCTTAGTGCTTCTTGTACTGTGCAGTCATCCTCCCTTAAACAACAACAAACAAACCCAAACCACAAAAAACCCCCAAAACAAAACAAAAAACAAAACAAACCCCTAAAACCACACACAAACCCCTTCATTTCCAAACCTGACACAAATATTCTCATTTTCTTCACTCTCCTCTTGCCTGCCAGGACTTCATCCTCAGCCCTCCAGGGGTTTATTTAACCCAGTCCTGCTCTGGATCCCTCACTGGTTGTCTCTCTTGGGAAGCGATGAAAGTTCTCACCCAGCCTTAACTCTCCACAAACGGCAGACTTGCCTCCTTTCCAGAGGACAAATTCAGTTTTCTCTGGGTCTCCAGAGAGGAAGAGAAGCAATACTTATCATTTTTCCTGCCCACCATGCTTCTCACCAGGTCCAGCTGGTTCTCAGGTCCCTGCAGGACTGGCACATATTACTACATTATACTTTTGCTCTGAAATCAAGTTTTAAAGAATGAGTACTTCTTTTTGAGCTCCTCAAATTCCTTGACAATATCTGTTAGTCACTGTATCCTCCAAAGTTGTTTTCATTGACAGCTATTGATAATAGCTGGCAACACATAAATTGCACTTTACAGACCTCCAAAAAAGAGTTCTCTCAAGTTGATCACATTATTACTCTTTTAAACACCTTTTAAATACTTGTTTATATTCCTTTTTTATGCTTGAATAATAAATAAGGTATACTAGCATGATTTTCACACCTGCAGGATTGACTATGAAGAAATTATAAGATCAGTAAGCATTAAAACTGAATTGGTGCTTTAAATGCATGATACTTATAAGAAAATGGAAGACAAACTAAAGCTCTCCTACTTTATATCCACAAATTATTAGAATAACTTTATACATAGGATAGGAGAAGGATAAATTTTGAAAACAGTGCTGATGGCTTTGGACTCCAGTTACAATCTTTCTGCCAAGAACAATAACATACAAGAAGTACAGTGATGAAATCTGCTGAGAATATGTCCTCTGGCACTGCTCCTTTCCTTGGCTCCTCCTCCAAGCATGCAACATCTCATTACAAGGTTCACAGATAGCAAAGGATGTTTCAGTGCTTTATAATCCTTTCTTACAAGATTAGAGACTTATCATGGTTTTGATTATCTCCAGGATTAATGGAATACATTAATTAAACTGTCATTATGCCTATTTTTCAACCCTTTTGTAAATACAAACTTGAAAAGTATGAACAAGATTTTTATCTGGGTTTATAGAACAAATGCCACAGAACAGCAGCTCTTGGAGAGAAAACTGTGTCCTTAATCCACGTTTTGAAGCAGAGCTCATCAGCTTGGCTCACATGACCAAACCCACAAGGTTCTATCCACCACACGTAGCTAGTGCTGTGCCTATTAAAGGGGATAAATGTTAAGGCAGCTCCCCATGGGTGGGGAGGGATGGGGGAAGGCTGTGTGCCAGCAGCACAGCGGGGCTGGCCGTGCCACCCAGCTGGCTGGAGCCACCAGTGTTTGTGGCTGCCCCCAGATCTGGGGAATGTAGGGAAAAATGCGTCTTCATCCATAAAATGGCTCTGTAGTGGACTGGGCTCTTGGGATAGGCAAACCCCAAGTGGAGGAGCACAGAGGCCACTTAGGCAGGGTTAAGAAGCTGGATGTTAAAGGGCAATGGAAAGCAGATGGATACTCCCCTAATCCTTCTGTGTAATAGCTAAACCCAGGTGCAGCTCATTAGGAGTTTGAGAATACTTTACTTTAAAATAAATAAACACATTTAGTCCTGGTGTTATTTCCCACAGATTTGCCAGAACTGGGAGCTAAAATTACCTAATTGCTTATGCGAACTAGAGCAAGGAATCACATAATCCATAGAGTTACTATTTCTTCTAGACACCAGAAATCTTGTGCCCAGTTTCTAAATGTGATTACACCCCCTCAGAGAAGTTCTCTTTCCCTCTTGGCTGACTTTGGGTCTTGAATAGAGGACTCAGAAATTTCCAGCTTCAAGTACAAGGCAAAGTCCCAGAGCCTACAGGTCTATGCCACAACAGGGAAATACCCTTCCAACTCAGAATATTCTGTAATTCTGTAATCCTCTAGAGACAGAGCTCAGAAAAAGCATGCACCACAGTCTGTGACCAAAGAGTTACTATGATGCTCATAAGCACCCATTAATGCAATAAAATATAATGGAAACATTCAAAAATATGGACAGCACAATCATGTTAAGAATCCTAAACCAGGAAAAACCCTTCCAGTTTTTTGATTGCATATTCCTAAAGCAAAATAAAAGATTAAAGGCAAACCAGCAGCAGATCTTTGAACTTGTTACTGAACAGCATGTTCCTCCACTGATAGTGAGAGATTGTGCAGTGCAGACAGACAAACTACTTGAGCCTGTTTTGTTTAGACGTTGGAGGTCCCAGATGGAGGATGAGTATAGTTGCAAAAGGATACTGTGCCACAGATGAATTCAAGGGGAAGAAGCTGGAAGCTGGAGACCGGGGGAACCTCTCTTGTGCATTGATCCCATCACCAGGTGAAGAGCTGGGGTCCAGTTGCTGACAGCCAGCAGAGGCACATGTATCTTCTTGTTTCGGCACCTGCCAGGAACAGCCTCTTTGAAGACTTCACACCCTGAGGTTCTTATTGCAAAACTATATGCCTACATATTTTTGGCAAAGCCAAAAATATGCAACGGCTGAACCCACAAGACATTTCCTCAGGTGAGGTTCATGGAGGGTTTATCACATCCCCCTGTGCAGTGCAGTGAGCTCACCCATGCTACTTTTCCCTTCCCAGGAAAGTGACTTGTCTGTCCTCACTCGGCACTGAAAGGCCATTGTGGGAAAGCAATGGAGGACTGGTAGTACTAAAGTGATGCCAGTGAAGATTTACTGACTAGATTTACCTGAGTTACAACTGTTGAAACTAAGTTGTCCCAGCTGGCTGAGCAGACTAATTAGAGCTGGGGACTGGGATAGCTGGTGCTGCGTTGCTTTCACACATTCAGTCTGGACAGTGAAGAGTTACCATAAGAGGTGATGGTGGGAAAGCATCAGCAGGTAGAAAGAAGGGGAAGGCAGCACTAAGCAAGATATACCAAAAAGTGAGAGCAGAAGGCTACTCTGAACCTTACAGGAAGAACTACATGAATGGACAGGCCTGAAGGCTGTGCAGCTACTCTGAACCATCACTATCTTTCCTGGAAGGAGATCAGCAAAGTTCAGGATGCATATACATACTTCTGGATCTGGTGGCCACAGATGGATTAGAGGCAGCAAGTGCCAGGGGCTTCAAAGGCTGGGGGCTTTTCAGCTGCCACACCTCTTGAGCTGCTTTTGCTGGTGGCTCCTGCTGCCAGACCTGACTGAGAAGGTGCTTGTTTTCCTTTATTTTTGGCCAACATCTGAAAGGCTACAGATTTTTTTCTTGCCCTTTGGATAACTCTGTTGATGTTAAAATCTACTCTTATGAAAATTTTTCCATTTCCCCAGGAAATATTTTGTGCTAATATATTCTTATCCTTTCCTTATTGATTTTATCTGCAATGCCTTTTGCCAAGTCTAATTTTTAGAGCCTTACGTTTATTGTCTTAGGTTCCAGTTTTTAAGTGTTTTGCTGGGCTCCACTTCTTTTTTTCCATGATGCACAGTGAAATTCTTTTAAGTGAGGCACAGCTCAGAGGGGTTTGTTATTCTGTGTAAGTCAGGCTGTCATTGTGGGCTAGTAGACAGTGTGAATGAAAAAGAAACAAGGCACCTTCCTACATGATTGCCTTAGGGGAGCTGAGGCCAAAACAAAGCTGAATGATGCCTAATCTGTTAAGAAGGAAACAAGAAGGGGACACATGTGAAGCCCTAGGCAGTGACTGTGTTTGCTCATCCTTCTGGCTGTGTGGGTTCAAGCACTAGTAAACCATTTTGTACTAACAGGTCATTTAGTTACAAGGATGATTCTATGACTCTAAGGAGCACTCTGGATGTTGAGCCAGCAGCTTTCTCACCTGCTGATTTTTTTTGCCTTTCCAGAGCTCTGTGATTGTCCAGCAGAGGGAGACCCTGGGGACAACAGGACTCTGAATGCCCCAAGTTAGGCAATGTAACTATGTTCCCTCCTTGCACTGGTCACTTGCTAACTTTGCAGTCATCAGCGAGTGCCTTTTTTTAAGATCTAGCTCTTGAAAGCTGTAATCTGTAGTTACAAAGGCAATTGTCAATGTGCTAGGTGCATGCTCACCTGCAAAAGTCAGATCTGATGAAAAATGCCTTTCAATCCAACTTGGGGAATTCCATCACCTGTATGGGTCTGTGAGCATCCCCTGGAGAGTCCTCACTGGACTGCCAGCTCAGACAGACCCTACCTGCCTCTCACTAGCATGGCTGAAGCTGCCACACAGTTACTTCCACGCTGTTTGTGTGGATGATCTTCCCAGCTCTGAGAACAAAGACAGCTCTGTACAGACTAAGCAAATGCCTGGCACAAGAAGCAATGAGCAGCAATGGTGGTGTAGAGGTGCCCAAGGTGGGCTGGCTGCCCCAGCAGAGCATCCCAGAGCGGCAGAAACCCTGAACCCTGACAGGGAAAGCATTAAAGCTGGGGAGGAAGGGATGGAGCGAGCCTCGGCCAGAGCAACTGAGATGCCGAGTGACTCAGGGAGTGACTCCCATGTAAAGGATATTCAGATTCCAGGGACGTGGAAAGAGCTGTTTTCCCAGAGGCTCGAGGAGGTGCTATCAAAGCAGAGCTGTGATTATAGCCACTTTCCCAGAATATTTTGAGTGTAAGATACTCTGGGCATTTAAATATTATTGATACCAGCAACCTCCAGAGCCTGTCTGATTTGCAAGGGCCTATCACCCAGTCTCAGCCTGCCTTTGATGTGCATTCCTGCATACGCACAAAGAGCATTCATTTCCTTTTGCAGTGTTTCATTTGCTGCTAGGAAGTCTCTCAGCCCCTCCGAGAGGCCTGTGACTAATAAAACAGTGTCAGTAGTTTTCATATTGCTGAGAGTCTTAAACAAACTCTGCTGCACTGCACACCAGAGTTTTACCATGGTCCAGAGCAATAAAATCCCGTAGTAAGACCTATGGCTTCTCTTCAGAAATCACCCACCATCATCACTGATACTGCCCAAAATATTAATCTGAAAATTGAGTTCTTGCCGACATGCACTGCAGAGTCCCATTTTCTAACACACTGAGTAAAACAGAGCTATTCTCTCCCATAGAGGTATCAAAGTATGCCACCAACACACAGGATAGGAGAAATAAAAATATGTACAACTCAAATATAGCCTGAAGATGCTCTTAAGGCATGTGGAAATGTTAGCTGGAGGTAATTTAACAGAGAACTGTTTTCATAAAACACTTTAAAATAAACATTTCTGTAAAAACTGGCATGCATGGGAGACAAAGCAATTCTCTGTCATCATGCTGTTCCCTGTGCCACTTGTTCTTGTGCCATTTTTTCTTTACATGATGTTTACAGCAGAATGACTATAGTCAGCCTTCCAGTGGCATTATTGTTTCTCAGTGTGCCTTCAGAGGCTGGTTGCATGCAAAGACAGGCAAACATGTTGCAATTAATGCATGTTACCAAAATTGTAGAGTGGACCAATTGAAACTGGAGGAAAGCAGAAGTTACAGAAGCAGACAGAGTTGGCAACAAAACAGACTGGGACGAAAGCCAGGGTGGAGGTATAGACAAGGCAGGTCCACAGTTGAGGGCCAGGTCATGATTCAAAACATCAATAAGCCTTGAGTATGGTGCGTCCAATGGGTAAGGAGGAGTGCAATCTGGAGTCACAAAAATTTCAGGAAACCTAAAGAGCAAGAAAGGTACAGAAGATAGACACTGGAGCAGGGTAATCAGGCTAGTCAGGAGAGTTGCCAATGCTTACAAGCCCTAAGCTATTGCCAGATCTATTCCTAAGGAGCACTTGGATGTCCTCCCTGGCCTACAGGTTCTAGGTCAGTAAGGCTCAAGTTGCAGATACAGATCCTGGGTCATACCTACAGATGACAGATCCTGGGTCATACCTGCAAGGCCCAGGCAGATGGCAATGACATAGACTTTCCTAGCTTGTCAATATGAGAGCATGTGGCACTACCTTGTAGGGTTCAAAGGGTGCCTAACCCTAAAGCCATCATGACCATAGGAGAAGTCATATAAAGAGTCAGGATGATGCCATCCACATTCCAGGCTTTGCAACCCAGTTTGTACCTCCAGGATTAAATCTCACCATTTTATGACAGGGCAGACTTCAAGTCTTAATTTGAATCCCAGGTACTGGTTTTAGTATGTCAAGGTAGGGCAGATCTGTACTCGGATTTTTATTGGAACTATCTTACTAGGATAATTTCAGCAGAATGACCTCTGTAAATTGCACATTTTTTCACTGTTGGAGCTGGGAGGTCTCAGAACAGTGTAACTTGCATTTTCCCTTTAGTCGGCATCTGCCTTGATGTTTTGATTACTTGGCTGATAAGTTACAGAAATCTAAACACTGAGGAGAACAAGGCCCATGCCGCCTGTTACTTTGATAGCGCGAACTTAACTGCAGAGTTAGAGGCATCTGTCCCCACAAAGAGGAGTTCTGCTGGGTTTCAGCATGTATACATAGGGATGAGGTGATCATCTGTTTCGGCTGCTCCAAAGTGTAATGGACTCCCATGAAGCATCTAATCTCCATTTATGAGAATACAGCTAGAGGGGTCACTCACTCAAAAATCTTTGATGAACTTGTAACACACAGCAAGAAGGCAGACTGTATTTTTTAATTAGTTGGAGCAGCACCCAAGCTTTCTGTATCAAAAAAGTGATCCAGAAGAGGAATGTCTATGGTCTCCTGGAAGGCACTGAGTAGAAATACCATGACTGTCACTTTTTTGGGGGTTAGATAAACAGATTACCTTGACAAAGATGTCTCAGGGCAAAAGGAATGCAAATATTACTCTAGTTTTCCAAGAAAATAGTTATTATATTATGTCGCTATACATCAGTCTAATAATAAAACATCATGGAAAAAATTCTGAAACATCACTGGAACATTTAAAGACATTTGGATATTTAAGGATAGCAAAGCATGTGTCAGGTGTACAATATGGTTTTCCATTCACTACTCCAATAGATACATGTGTGTTCTCTGAAAGCCAACTTAAATTGCAGTACTTCCCACTATGTCTGAAATACTTCATTTTTGAAGAGTGAAGCATGTGAATCTCCAGGTTTTACTTGATACAGATTCTACTGTGCACATAAATGACAGAAGCTTGTACTCATCCTTAGTATGAACTTCACCTTTCACTAGCAAGCTCCAGAACAAGCCTGGATGTGCCAGCACAGAGTGTTATGGGCTTTTTCATAAACAGAGGCAAAAATATGCCTTTAATGTTGTCAACTCAGTAGAACCACATCATGTTAATGTATGGGAATTCATCAGCAAGTCAAAGATTTGGCAGAATATCTGCAATGATTCTCCATCCCTCAAACCAATATTTTCTTTTGTGCTTCTATCTTCTTAAACCCAGGGCCAGGAACATCCTAGCCTGGGTTTAGTATCAAGGGTCTTGTCTGTGGTAGTGGTGTGGCAGTAAACAACAGCAGAACCTGAATCAGGAGAGGCTACAAGGATTAAACTCACATTTCAGGATAAGTCCCTGCCTGCAGGACGTGTGAGGACACTGAGGGCAGCTCTACAGTCATGCTACTTAACTGCAGTACACAGTGAAGGGCTTTTCACTTAGTTTGGCTGACTAGTCTGGGCCAAATAAGAAGAAACAATGAATAAAAGCCTATAAAAAGGGAACTTAGAGTTCCCTGCAACAACTGTGAAGAAAAATATAAATGATGAGGAAATTCAATGATGGCAACTCAAATCCACTTTTTAAGACAGTAGTAGAGAGGTCTCCAGGAATGGATATGGTAACAGAGATGGTGTAAGTTGCAAGAGGAATTACTTGACAGCAACTATTTATGCATGAAGCCTCATCTAATGTGGCTGATGGAACAAAGTATCCATGGGCAAGCAGTAGCAGTGAAGATGAACAGGACATACGTAGTGGTGTGGAAAGGGAGCAGGAGAAGTGTGGAATCGAGAAACAAAAAAACCCAATCAAACAGCAAGGAATAAAAAAAGCAAACAAAAGAAAAAGTTAATACAGAAGAACAAAGAGGAAATAAGGCAGTAAAGGGGATGTGGTTTAACTGAAGAACAGAAGAGCAAATATCTCCACCAAACAAAACTAGAACAGAAAATACATAATCTCTAGAAACTGAGCTGAGAATAGGTAGTGGACCATCAGTGTGTGTCTTAGCCATCAAACTGAAGCAGGACCCAAGTGTTTAGGATGTAGTGACACACGCAATCACTTGAACATACTTTAGCTTTCCAAATTCAGCTTAAAGAAGAAAACTCTACTGCAGCTTAGATGCTTCTAGATGTACTATTCAGGAATCACTGAATCACAGAACACACTGAGTTGGAAGGGACACACAAGAATCATCAAGTTCAGCTCCTAGCCCTGCACAGGACCATCCCCGAGTCTCATCACATGCCTGCGAGTATTGCTCAAATGCTTCCTGAACTCTGTCAGGCTTGGTGCTGTGACCACTTCCCTGGAAAGCCTGTTCCAGTGCCTAACCACCCTCTGGGTGAAGAATCTTTTTCTAATATCCAAATTAAACCTCCCCTGACACAACTTCAGGCCACTCCTTTGAGTTCTGTCACTTGTCACCAGAGACAAAGCATCAGTGTCTGCCCCTCCTCTTCTTCTTATGAGGAAGTTGTAACTGCAATTAGGTCTCCTCTCAGTCTTCTTCAGTCTGAACAGACCAAGTGACCTCAGCTGCTCACCATACACCTTCCCCTCAAGGCCCTTCACCATCTTCATAGCTCTCCTTTGGACACTCTCTAAGAGCTTAATATCTTTC
Source organism: Pithys albifrons albifrons (assembly GCF_047495875.1). Classification (NCBI taxonomy): domain Eukaryota; kingdom Metazoa; phylum Chordata; class Aves; order Passeriformes; family Thamnophilidae; genus Pithys; species Pithys albifrons. Next base: position 52,592,156 of record NC_092461.1, read on the forward strand.
TTATATTGTGGTGCGCAAAACTGCACATCGTGTTCAAGGTGAGGCCGCCCCAGTGCAGAGCAGAGCGGGACAATCCCCTCCCTCGACTGCTGTGCCTGATGCCCCCCCAGGCACTGCTGACTCATATTCAACTTGCCATCAAGCAGGATACCCAGGTCCCTTCCCAGAGCACTGCTTTCCAGCATTCATTCCCCAGTCTGTAAGTACATTCAGGTTGCCCATCCCAGGTGCGGAATCTGGCACTTTGCCTTGTTGAGCTTCATATGGTTGGTGACTGCCCAGTCCTCTAGTTTGTCAGGTTTCTCTGCAGGGCCTCCCTGCCTTTGAGGGAGTCAACAGCTCCTCCCAGTTTTGTGTCATCTGCTAACTTACTCAGTATCCCTTCCAGTCCTGTATCCAAGTTGCTCATGAAGACATTGAAAAGCACAGGACCCCAGATGGAGCCCCCTGTGGAACCCCACTAGTAACAGGTGGCCAGTCTGATGTTACTCCAATCATTATTACCTTTTGTGCTTGATCCATGAGCCAATTGCTCATCCACCACATGATGTGTTTATCCATCTGTGTGCTGGACAGTTTATCCAGAAGGATCTTGTGAGACACAGTATCAAAATCTTTACTGAAATTAGAAAAAGATTACATCAACGGGCTTTCTTTGATCAACTAGGTGAGTTACCTTGGCATAAAGGGGAATCAGGTTGGATAATCCAGACTTTCCTCTCATTAAGCAGTGTTGACTGACCAAAGATTGACTACATTGTCTTTCACATGTTTTTCAATACCTCCCAGAATACTCTTATCCATAAAATTGCCAGTCACTGAATGAGATTGACAGGTCTGTAGTTTCTGGGGTTCTCCTTCTTGCCCTTCTTGAAATCAGGATAATGCATACCAGGTTCCAGTCAGCTGGGACCTCTTTGGATTCCCAAGACTGCTGAAAAATCATTGAGAGAGGTTTTGCAACAACATCAGCTTGCTCCTTGAGGATTCTCGGAAGGAACCCATCAGGTCCCATAAATTTGTAGGGATCCAGCTGGAGCAGCAGATCTTGCACAATTTCAGGGTCAACTGGGAGGAAAAATGGTGAAGCTGGTTGAACTGAAAGACTCCAAAAACAATGAGGATTAGTCTTGGTACTTCTTCAAGTCAAAGATACAAAAATTCCTAGTAGGGAGAGACAAACTTACAGAGAAGCACTCCAGATTTAATTGGTTGAGTATCCTCTTGAAGAAGACATTAGGAATAGTCCTTAAATAATACAAATACTTATGACTATATAAATCTATGGTACTTAAAGAATACAAACAAATTCTTGTACAAACAAATTCTTATAAGCAAATAATACTGTGTTTTGTACATCAGGATGTGCAGATGTCAAGTAAGAATGGGCCAAAAATCAGATTAGTTGTTACAATGGAAATGAAAAATAAAATATTTTTTCAGTAGTATAATATGAAAAATAGCAACAGGGAAAGAAGTGAAGTCACAACAGAGCAATGGCTAAATAGGTTAAAGATTCAATTCATACTTTGTCTTAGTATACAACAAGAAAAATTAAATAAAGCATGGAAACAAGCAAGGCAACTAAAGGAAGTTATGCCATTTGAGATGTAAACAAAACTTCAGGAACTCTAATAATTGGCTTCCATCTCCTAAATTTGAGAAAATTTAGTTTTATGCAACCACAGATTTGGTAGCCATAATTTGGTATTAAGTTAAAAATGTTGCAATTATGAGTAGAGAATCGCAATTATGATGTTTCAGGAAGGAAGAATATAGTGTTCTGGGCCAGGACCAGTACTGTGACCTCAGTAGGAATGGCTTTAAAGAATAAGCATAATTGAAAAGAAGTAATAATTAAAGACATGAAAATAATTGCTGAATGGGAACAAAGGCACATGGGTTTACAAAGTTTAATTATGCCAGGCTGAAAAAAGGATGAATTCCACCATGTCCACCACCTCACCCCTACAAAACAGAACCCCAAGAACAACAGATCTAATTCCACTGAGTGTCAACTAGCATTTTGACACACTGCCCAAGGGGAAATGTTTTATATAGCTGAGGAAGATAGAGAATAGAAGTTGGATCAAAAGTCATGCCAGGCTTTCACAATGAGAAGGTAAACAAGATCATATTGAACAGGAAACTACTGGGCTGAACTACATTTAAGTTAGAGTTTATCAAAGGTCAGACTTAGTTTCAACTAATGAAATATTTTCCTTTGAGACTTCAGCAAAGACTAAAATTTTTCCAACGGGATTTGCTAGAGATGCAAGTAGTCTTTACTTGTCAGCACAATGCAGAACCAGAGTATCACAAAGGAATAAAAAGTGATCTTGAGAAATAAGTAATAGGAATGTGTTGAATGTTAACACTACGAAGGGCACCATTACTCGGGGATCAAAAATAATTTTCACTGATTCTGAAACAACAGATGGGAATGGGTTGGGGGGAAGCCTATTATATTGGTATGCTGTTGGACAAGCATGAACCACTGCTGCAACAGTCATGAGAAGAGCAAAAATGTGCAGACAGCAAATTATGAGTAGTGATGTCTGACACTGTGAGACCCTATCTGAAACACTGCATACATTCCTGGGCATCTCTTGTCGGGAAGGATTATTTTAAAGAGGAGCAGATGAGACAATGATCAGACTAATGGACACTATCCTACAGGAGGCACTGACGCCTTCTTAGCAGGGAAGAGAAAAGGAATACAAAAGGTTTCTAAAAATATATCAGGAAGGAGTAAACACTAGGAGAAGAAAAATAGCTATATAAGGGAAAGTGGCATATAATGGAAATCTAGACTAGTTACAAACAGCATTAGTGTAGCTGATTGAATTTGGCTTTTTTTATGAGTCAGAAGAGCAAGACCGTGGCACGTCATCCCAATAGTGACACTGGAACAAGAGCTTTGCCTAGTATCAATATCCAGCAGGATTCTTGCATGGAAGGATTGCACTCAGCAGGGTTGGCTGAGAAGCAGGACACTGTGCCTGGTGGTTCCATGTGCTCCTGGAGGAGGCAGAGGCAGGGCTTCATTTCTGGTGGCATGAATATCATAGTTACAGGGACTGGGACTAGTTTAAACTATGTGGGTATAACCAAAACTGTGTACTCTACACCGTCTATGTCACTTCTGATGAACTGTTAATAATGGATTTTGAGCATCTGCGGTTCCTGCACATGAGCTGTCAGCCTGGTTTAACTAGAGCTCTGCAGTTGTGCCTAGACTTGAATGAAATAGTGGATGTATGGAAATCTGAAAGTGCTCGTCTTCTGCCACCAGCAGGGCCTCTCATTCCTGTTCTCCTTTAGCAGTACCTTTCATTCCTCCCATTTGAATAGAAGCTCTCCATGTCACTCTGGCTGTTAACCTTTATGCATTGTTATTATATATACTGTGTGATTATACTATATCACTGCCACACATGCACCACTGACACTGTTGCATGGCGGAGGAACACATACCATATTTCCTTTTGGGGCTGACAGGTCTCTTGACTGCCAAGAACATGTATTCCCCTATAAACTACACAGAACCATCTTCTTGTGGTGGAAGGTTATCTGTAAATTACAGAAAAATCATATTTCTACAGGCCATGCATTACATAATAAAGCTGTAAGCTGTGCATAGTTTTACAATGTGTTTTCCTTGTAAAAGTAAATACCTTCAGTGAGTACAGTGAGTGAAGTATACCAAAACCCATTTACAGTTAGTGTCTGCATGAGACAAAGCATTAAGCAGATTAGGTGTAGCCATCATTTTATCATAGATATGTGATTTGGAGAACTGCTCTGTTTAAAAGTTACAAAACCTTTTTGAAGTCTAAGCTTGGATGAAACTAATCTGCACAGGAAGCAAACATTTTTCTTTTGTTGTATGTCACTGCTGTTCTTCCATTTCAGCTCCCTAAGAGCTTGTGCCTTTTTAAGTGAATAAATATGCTGCTGGGCTGCTGGAAACTCGTCAGCTGTGTATTCCTCATCTTGCACAGTGATAGATGCTTCCAAAAGGCTTGGGTTTATTCAAGTGCCCAGTCCAGAGCACAGGGCCTCAAGAGTCAGATGTTAATGTTTCACATTCAGTGCAAGTGTGTGAGGAATATGAGATTCACTGGGCCCAGGATTTAGGAAAACAAGAAGAGAAAATCAGTGCTTCTGGCAGAGAAGATTGTATGGACATGAGAGGTAGTAGAGAAGGCTTGGATAGCAACTAAAGGAAAAGTAGAGAAGAAAGCAAAAGAAAGAGAGGAAGCTGAGCAAGAAAGACATGTAAATACAGGGGGAGGTGGTGTAGTTATTCAAGGAGAAAAGCACTCACCCACCCAGCATGCACCCAGGAGCTGGATAAGAGAAATCTGAGATATAAAACAACAGAAGATTTGGGAAGCAGTTTGCTGACCATGCAAAGCAGGCTCTACACTCAAAGCACACCTAAGTGCATTCAGGAACATAGAATTATAGAATCATGGTATTATGCAGGTTGGAAAGGACCCTCAGGTCCAACCATTAACCTGGCACTGCCAAGTGCACCACTAAACTGTGTCCCTAAGTGTCCCAACTACACGTCTCTAAGGATGGTGATTCTTCCACTTCCCTTGGCAGCCTGTTCCTGTGCCTAAGAACCCTTTCTTGAAGAAATGTTTCCTAATATGCAATTTAAACCTCCCAGGTGTAACTTTGTGCCATTTCCTCTTGTCCTATCACCTCCTTTCAGATAGTTGTAGAGAATGATAAGGTCTCCTCTGAGCCTCCTTTTCTCCAGGCTCAAAACCTCCACCTCCCTCAGCTGCTCCTCATCATACCTGTGCTCCAGATCCCTTACCAGCTTCCTTGCCCTTCTCTGGACTTGCTACACCACCTCAATGATCTTCTTGTAGTGAAGGGCCCGAACTGCACACAGGACTTGAGGTGTGTCCTCACCAGTGTAGAATACAGGGGTAGGACAATCACTTCCCTAGTCCTCCTCCTATTTGTGATATAAGTCAGGATGCCACTGGCCTTTTTGGCCACCTGGACCCACTGCTGGATAACAGGTTAAAATTAAGCATGAACCTAATTTCTTTTTTGATCCCATCTTGGAACAGATGGCAGATTAAGAACAGGAAAAGGCTATTACACCTTGGATACCCAGATGACCATCTGTTTAAAATGGAGTTTTTAACTGCAAACATTTTCAGAGTGGGAGCTCATTTACTCACTCCTTCACCTTTACACTGTCTCATTACTTATAGTCTCTGTGTTTTGGTGCTGGTTCTAGAGCAGTGTGAGATTCAGAATATTTGTTTGGGGAATTTTTTTTCTAATTGGAACAGAGCACCACGAATTTTTCATAAAGCAAATGATAATGGTGCAAACCCACCATTTTCCATCCATAAGAGTATTTCCCATTGACTTCTGCATTTTCAATGTGAAAAAACTCAAATATTTTGAAAAACATTATCCTGAAGTTAAAGAAAAACATTGCACTTTTTAAATTTTACTGTTGACATTTTAAAATAATAATTATTAAAAAACAGATTGAAATATTCCATCTTCCTTAAAGGCTTCTGGAGGTTTTCCTTTTCCAAAATAAAATGCTTTTGACATACCCTTGTTTCCATGGAAAGTGTCAGTTTTGACATGAATGACATTGTTTGACTGAAAAAACAGTCTCACACTGGGAAAAAAAATGACTAGTTCTTGTTTGGCCACCCACACTATTTTCTTTCTTCCCAATATCTTTTTCCAGTCTTGAGCAGTTAGTCCTCTGCCATAAAAACCTTCTGCTCACTAGAAAAAGTAGCAGAGAGAACAAGACTGTTGCTTTTCTGCTGATTACTCTGTGTACCCTCTGCTTTTTCACATCAAACCTTTCCCCACCAAGACCCTGAAGAACGCAGGTTTTCAGGGTAGCCACCACCTCCCTCTCTGTAGGACTGGTACAATGGAGCAGGATCAAATCACAGACCCCATCCTCCCATCCTGCCAGAGGAGACACTTCGCTGTGGTCAGTGGGAGTACCACAACTGGGCAGGTAGGCTTCAGTCCTCAGTAAACACAATACATTTTGTTGTGCTTCACATTGGTTCTTGTGTTCCCTCAGCTGCCTCAGAGCAGAGTTATACTGAATAAGTGCTTATTACTGACAATTAAAGGAGTTCTGCATGCAAACAACACTGGTAACTCAGGTCTGTGTAGGGTGCTGGCAATTTTTTTAATTTTTCTGCACTGAAGATTTTGAGGAAAAGGAAACAGTGGTTAAGTATAAGCTCTCCACACAGGTATGCCAGGAAAAGAGGTATTGCACATAGCAGGTCTAGGTTTCCAGTGCTCTAAGTGCATCATTAATTCCCCATCATCCCAAGACGGGTGGGTTCACACCTCTGGCAGCACTGGTGCTGGGCCTGAAAAAGATTTATTACTGTTACTTGAATTTGTTAACAGGGGACTTGGGCAGTGGTGGAAGACAGGGTCATTCCAGTAAATGCAGTGGAAAAGTCATCCACAGTGCAGAACTGTGTGCATCCCAGAGCGCTGAGGGAGGGAGGGGACAGTGTCCCCAGTGGGTGTCCCCGTGTGACTGTCAAATGATCTTCTCTGCATTGAAAACAGGAGCTGATTTTAAAACCTCTATTATGGAAAAGTTAAACACAAATAAACAACACTCAGAGCTTGGCTACTATTTGGCTTCAGGCTATGATGAAAGTAAGACGGGGGTCAGGATTGTGGCGGGATGTCTCCAGCTCAGTACACAGCTCAGCACAGCAAGCTTGCCCACAAACTACCTCAGCTTCAGCATGGGATGAGTGGTGGGTGACTGCCCCAACAAGAGGGCTGCTCTGCAGGAAGGGGTAACAAGCTGCAAATCTCACTGAGTGAAAAGAATAAACACTATGACATAGCTCCTTACTGGAGCTTGACTGGAAGGTGTAAACACTGCCCTTGCAAACTTGTGTGGAACTGCTGCTGGTGTAATTGAACAGGGGCTGGAACTGCTGTAGAGATGGCAAGCCTTGGCAGAAATATTTATGGGTCTGTAGCTGTTTAAAACCAGAAAAGCTGTTTGGCAATGAATTTGTGGTTCTATCTAACCAGGTGAGAAGAAGGGTCTCTTATCCCTCAAATAGTCTAAAATTAGCAGTGCTCTTTGCAAAAATTATAAATATTTAAACCTTTATAATTATCTTTTAAAATTGGTGTGTTTGTTGTAGCATTTGTCCTTGAGTCCATGTTTTGAAGGGAATCGCAGAATCACAATCTAAGAAACCTGTCTGAATAAAGCAAAGCTTCATAAAACACTATGTCATGACAAGGAGTGTCACCACTCAAGGACCAGTGTCACACCGCAGGCATATGTTAGGGTAAGTGCTGTCTCTTCTCCAAACATCAGAGGTATCATCCCCACCAGAGCTTTTGATTTCTGCAGAGCTCCCAGGGTGACATGCCCTGAAAGTGTCCCTTGGCTACAGCTTGGGGATGCTACAACCCAATTGGAGTGAGTGGTGTCTGTCAGTGATGACCTCCTCCAAGATGTGCTGAGCACCTGCACTGTGGGAAAGGGGGTCAGTAGTTTTCCTTAACCATCCCCAAGGCAGGGAAGGAGGAGAAGTTGCTAGGATTTAATGGGGCAGTTTCAGAGGCAGTATTTCTCTAGATCCTGAGAAAAATAAACATCACCGGTGAAAGTCATAACATCATCAATACTATGGGGGAAGAGCTTGAGGTGTTACAGATTGGCAGGGATAGGGACACACCACAGGGTTTCTTTGCAACCAGAGCTGCTGGCAGGAACATTCAGCAGAGGTAGGCAAAGAGCCTGCTATGTAAATCCTTCTCTTTACGCAAGTGTTTCTTTCCTTGTGTCAATGGACATGGTCATCATTGTTTATCCTGGCACAGGCCGGCAACAGCAGCAAAACCAGAGGTCTCTTGTTTGTAATCTCTGCTGAGCAGATGAATCATTGCTGTGCACCATCAGATCATTTCTGGTTTATAACACCCTGTTCATTTCCTTACAAAAATCCAGCCTTAAGTGAAGTAAAGTAATTAATCTTTTTCTTGTTGTCACATCTCTTTTGATATTTAGAATATGACTTCTACAGAAAAATGAAAATTCTATCTGTGTCTGTGGACAGCTGGCATCAGGTCATAGGCTGAGTCCAGGACTGCACTTTCTGGGCACCAGTCATCATTGCATAGATAAGCTGCTTTGAAACAGACCCCTCTTAGTTGTCCAGTTCATGTCCTATCATCACTGACTTGCTGTTTCATCCTTCTGCAAAAGCAAAATAGTTCTGGAAAGTTGATTATGCCCAGTCCTGTTTGTCTAATGTAGAATTTAAAAGTCCCCTGGCCTCTTTTTATGGTTTCACCCGGGTACACTCTACCTAAACTTCACTGCCCTCAAAGCAGGAGATGACTCTGTCTCTGTGGTGCTGTGCTATAAGTGTTCACCTTACAAAATTCTTCAGAAGAAACACTAAAATGAAAAGCATGTGTAGTTTTCCATTGTATTGCCCAACCACAGCAAACCCCAAAAGAGTAAAGAACCTCAGGTGCACCAAGGTCAACAAGGATCTTCCCCAGATATTGGAATGAGGCTGAAATTGTATCTCTCCACCAGGTATACAGTGTGTACAGAAGAAAGTGCTCTGCATAGGAGCTTCAAACAAAGGGAAACTGTTGTTGGGATTAATTCAACAAACATAACATAGCTCATGCTCTGGTGTGTCTCTTCTAAGATATTGTATTACAATTTCTGGTGTCTTTCTAGGTTGCTTTGTTATTCATGGAACTGTGAATTTCTTTGACTCAGTATAGTACTGAGGAATGGTCTACAACATGCAGCTGGTGGAGAAATAACAGCTGAGGTGGAAAGCAGGAGTAAACTCTTTGTTAACATTTTGGGAGTTCACTGCTATATGTGTTTGTATGAACTCAGGTTAACTCTGTCATGTTGAATACAACCCCTTGTGGGACCACCGCTTAATTTCACAGGAAAGATCTCAATTTGTGAGTCTTGGGTTTTTATTACATGTTCTCATTCCATGTACTTATTCTGGATCCATTGGTAATGTTGTTTTATTGTTCCTTATGAAGAGGTAAATATGGTTATGGACTCCAGTTCTGTTTTTCCTCACCTACAGTTCAGGGACACTGTTGTAAAATGACACAGCACAGGCAAGGCAGATCAGAATATAAAGCTCTGGATTTTGAGATTGCTCAACCATGGAAACTGGACAATGTGTTTTGGGAAGAGACTCCTTTCTCTTCAGTCACTAAATACCATCAAATACATGTTCAACTGTGGCACTGAAACAAAAAAAAAAAAAACAAGACTTGTGCCTGTGACCTCTGTGAACAGCAGCAAAACAGATCACTACTATGAAGAAAAGAACCTCACAAGATCAGTCATCTCCATACCACCTAATGTGTCGAATGAAAAACATCCAGAAGTTTATTGAAAAAGCAGGCACTGATAGGTACATTCTGCCTGATTTTGTGCATTTGCCAATCAAACTAGTGTGTTATTCTCATCTTTTCACAAAGGACAATAAAGAAACAATGGTTTCTCAGTCTCATAAAAAAATTCCCTTTAATAAAGCATCTAACATGCTTTGTTTTCAAAGGAGAAGTTTTGTGTCATTCAGATCTCCTTAGTCACATAAAGGAAGTGTTTGCCAGTGTACAATATAAATACTAGTTGAATGTAATTAACTAGCCTTTGTGATGTCTAACATAAATCCTTAGTGCTTCACCTTATCAATTAGCCAATCCCATTTAAAATGTTTGGCCAGGCTAGAGAGCACTGAGAGGCAGAAGCAGGTATATTTTCTGAAATATCATGATTTCAGACTGTAAGAGCTGAAGAGACCAGAGTGCTGTGGGAAGGAGGCAGAAGCAACCATGAGATGCTGAGTTCTCCCTGCTATATTAGGTAACATGGAAGTGGAGAAAGCTGTGCAGCATTACAAGTAGGATGAAGAATGGTATGTTTCTATCTCACCCTCTTCACTGTATTTCTCTGTTATACATATTCCAAGCAATTTATGGCTAAGTTTTAAATTCTGTTTGGAAAGTGATGGTTAGCTAAAGGTTGGTGACAATAATAGCACATCTGACTAACATGTTATTGCTTCTCTTACAGCTCAGGGTGGCGTTGAACTGAAGGTGTTGACCTCTCATCACTGTGCAGAGTAGTTAGTGAGCTGTGGCATCCTGAATCTAGTTCTTTTACAATACAGGTGACTGAAAATCACTGCCCCCATCAAAGCCAGCCCACCTGTAGGAAGAGATGCCAAAGAACAAATGATGATGGGAAATTGGTTATCCTCTAACCCTTAGAAACTATTGTGCTTCAAATAATTTACAGTACAGGCAAAGCTGGAGGTTGTCAACTTTGTCTTTGATCTTGTTGTCAATTTTATCCTTATCTTTGCAATCTTCCTGAAATCAGCACCTTATCAGCATCACACCAGCTGTAAGTAGCTTGTTAGTAATTTATTGATAATAATTTTCAATGGTGTTTGAAATACTGGTGTTGAGAGGAGCACAGCATGTGATGGTGTGTTACCTGCTCACTGTTAACACCAGGCATATGAGCACTCTTTTCCTACATGTGTTAAATGTACCTTGGTTGTCAGCCCTCTTTGACATTCAATAGGTGTCTCCACTCTCACCAAATGCAGTGAAGGGTATCTTTCCAGTGCCTCCAGCTGAATCAGAAAAAATGGGCAATTAAGTGTTCCTACAAATTAATCAAGGTAGTGACAAACAGCCCTTATTACAGCTGTTGCCACCTGATGAGTTTTTAGAGACTGGCAATCAAGCACCTTATCCTCCATATGCGTTAGTCTCTTGGCATGACAGAAGAGTTTTCATGGACATGCTCCTTTTTTCTGCATGCTGCAAGAAAAATGGAGTTCCTCAGATGGAGCTTTTCAGCTTGCTGGAATTGAGCCTCACTGTACTCTTGATGGCATTGGAGCAAATAACTGTTAGTGCACATTGGTGCCAGGATCAGGTTTGGTGAAATGAGGAAAGAGGTTGTACGGTATGATTGCTTGAAGTACAAGGAAGCTGGATTAGTTGACTTCAGGCAGATACGGCCAGTCTTTCTGACTAAGCAGATAAGGCAGTCTATTATAAAGCTATTGGAGGACTCCATCATGAGATTTGCTTCCATTTGCCTGACTGGCTGATACAATTTTTGTAAGATGACCCAAAGCACACACGTGCACCTCTGTGGAAGAAGAGTCCATTCAGCAGACTGTCTCATGTTCTGCCATGTACGTCATTCATGTGTGCTGACATCCCAAAAGTGCTTGTGATCAATTGAGGTAGGGAATGGACAAAAGCATTGCTCTAGCAATCATGCATTTGCTTGAGTTTCCTGATTCCAAGCTTCATTCAGGTGGGTTCATATTTTCCTCCCAGTTTTGTAGTACACACATGGCTACCCACATGTCTGCTGGATTATCAAGTCCTTGAAACTGTTCTTGTCACCACAAACTTGTAAACTAATGTGAAAAGACTCCTTTTTTACCACCCCTTTTCTTCCTCCTGACATTACTCTAAAAGGCAGTACAGTACTCATGTCTCTAGACAATGGCAGTGTCGAGATGGAAAAACACTGGGAGGAAAACAGATGATCTATCTTCTAATACAGTAAATCTCTTTTCAAATGAGTATACAGTATTTTCCTGAGGCCTCTATATTTGGAACAATTATTATTTTTACCTACATGCAAGATAAAAATGAGTGGTAATGTTCTCAACTCATCAGTTGCATCAAAGCTTGTAATCTGCAAATTTGGAATGAGTATTTATTTTACTCATCCCATTAACCTAATTGAAACCCTCTAGAAAGACTTAAAGTTAACTTCTAAACTTGTTCATACATTAGATTTTATAATAAATCAACTTATTTAACATATAACAAGCTCTGATAAAGTTAATAACATAATTTATTATTTCAATAGGAAATTAACAGCAAAATTGCTAAAAGTATGCACAGAATCCTCATTATAAAATATCAGAAGTAACAACAAATATCTTAGCAGTTGGATGCCCAATATATTATGAAAGGAAAGGGTCATACAAAATAGCTTTTTCCCAGATAAAAAAGTGTTGTGTCAAATTTGAGAAGATCATTATGTCTCATCTTGTTAAGTATTTTTCTGTGTTAATGGACTTCTTCCACTGGGCTACAAAAATTGTCAAGTCTTTGAGGATATCAAATTCTAATTGTCATAGACTCTTGCGTATTACAGACTCAGAGCCAGACTCAAAAACATCTGATTACAACAGTAACTTTTGCAAAGGTCTTTTAGATAAATAACATTAACTTTCAAAAATTTGTAAGGCAAATAAAATGGGCAAGCATTACAGAGGTGACTAGGCTTTAACATAGTCCTAATAGGCAGAATTCTCTGTAATTCCATGAAATTTCTGCTGCAGAACTGAAGACAATGAGAATTTTGATTGAAATGAGACTATGGGATGTGGACCATGGTAGTTGGAGAAATAGTTCTTGACGTTTTGATCATGTCTTTCATCTATCTGTTTTTCTAAAGTTATGAAAACCAGCAAACAGCATGCAACATTTCATAGTCACTATGTCTGAAATGTAAATAAATACCTTTTCCTAGCAATCAGGACAAATTTTTAAATTCAACTTTCTTAGCTATAAATCAATCTGCAAAGTGCATCTAAAAACACAGAATACAGATGCAACATTGAATTCTGTCAATATATTTCAACAATGTGTTCAATGGCTTTGTTAATTTTTCCTACATTCATTAGTGACATTTTGTTAGCTAAAATGGTGTATTGAGGGAAAACATTGTGAATGGTCAGCATATATCCATTTGTTTATGAGTATTTGAACATACTGTCACCAAAGTGAGTAGATGGCTTTGACATCCTCTCCTGTTTTGACGCCTTTGAGTTTACAGAACCGGACATTACATTAGCAATCTTTCCCAGATGTGCCTAAAGTTAAATGATGCCCCAAACTTACAGCTTCTGTGATCTAATGATAAAGGAGTCTATATTACCTTGCAAAAATACTGAGTGGCCTAAAAAACAGCGGTACTTGCAAAATACTGAATTTTGTGAGAGCTACAAGTTATTTTTAGCACAAACATTTTCTAACTGCTATGCTTTAAAGGAAATTTCTGCTATGAAAAAAAAATTCCAAGAGCAGAACATTTGACCCATCCTTGTTTTTGTAAATACAGAGATTACCATAAAATGTTCTTGTTTATCAAACAATCACATCTTCCTGAGAGCTGTTTGACTTTCTTTTAATTCTGCAATGGCTCAGTGTTCACTAGTTTGGAGAGTTTACTCCCATATCTTCTGTTTTATGGAAGTGGAGGAGCCAAGCAATGTCAGGTGGTGACAGAAACCTTCCCCAGACCTCCTCAAGTAAATGGCATCCCTCCTGCTCCCTCACTTCCACCTTTTAATTTTCCTCATGTATATCTGTAACAGGGAATGTGAAAAAGAGAAATATTGAAAAATTCTCAACCTCTCTGGCTGAAAAGGAATTTTTCCAAACCACCAGCCACACCTAGTGCAGATCTCTGTGGTCCTGGTGGACCAGCATTCCAGTGTCATCCACAGAACCAGTCAGTCGATTTTCATTAATTCCTCATGCCATTACAATGCTCCTGACCTGTGCACCTCTGAGGTGCACACTAGAGCCCTGACCCACATGGGGAGTTTCCCAGTGCCTTTGGAAAAGCCACCCCCACCCTCCTTCCATCATACTTTGATCAAGAGAGTCTCACTATATAAAACCTACATCTTCTTTTTGCCTATTTCTGTACCCCTGGAGGACAGAATGTATCTATATTTAGCGAAAAAATAAAACTGTCCACATTGTGCTCCATTTAAAGTCCATGGAGAACTTAGTTGCTGATTTTAACGTGGAAAGGTTAGTGTTACTTCTTTGTCCCTCTGCTGGAGCTGCAACCTCTGAGCTGCTGCCCTTGAAGCCCCAGCACTAAGTCAAAGCCTTTAAATCAGAGAGCTCTGTGCACTAGCAAACAAATGTCAATGGGCATTATAGGAAACACGTCTGAGTAGTCAAAGAACAGGGAAAATAAAGATAATATAAATTATTACCAATTATATAAAATAAAAGAGAGTACATTGTTATGCTGCTGGGCTGTATTTTGGTGCTGATTTATATTTAACCTACTTAAATAAACTGCAATGGCTGTTCTGTGAACACAAAAATGGATTGAAAGTTTCCATTTGATTAAATAAGGAGAAGAAATTGCCCCGTGGCTAGTCTGTACATTCGCTGATCAACAACGAAATCTCAATGGAAACTAGTGACCTGCCACTGTCAACACACAACCAATTTGATCTGAACTTGAAGGGGGCAGTCATGCAAGCACTGCTTTGGACATTCATTTAACAGCACTTTAAAGCACAACTCTCTTCAGCTCATGCTGTTTTCCATGTACCATTGGCTCTGGCTGTGCATGGAGATTGAACAGGACCAGGTTATGCCGAGGTGTTGTGCAGCTGGGGGAATGTCCTGCACCCTGGAATTCCCCACAGGGGACACGAGGAAGACTGGGAGATGGTGTGGTTAGTGCCTGTTCCCAGGGTAAGACAACCTGGATGCTGGGAAGAAAAGGGGTAGGTAGCATAGATGCCAACTGCTCTGGGCCAGCAGGAGCCAGGGAAAGCAGCCTGAGGAACATCTCTGGGTGCAAATATCTGCAATCATCCAGACAGGCAGGACCCAGCTCCCCAATGCCCACCAGCCCCAGCCCTTTACCAACCATGCCAGAAAGGGTCAGCTCCTTCCAGAGTCAACCCCAGTGTCCCACTGCTATCTTTCCTCAAACATTCACCTTTTTTGGTTTTTGGTTGTTTTTCTGTTTGGGTTTTTTGTTGTTGTTGTTTGGTTGGTTGGTTGTTTTTTTTCAATCCAGTTCAAACACCCTGGGAAATGTGAAACTAGCTGCACTTTACCCATCTTGGGAAGACACAGGGGACTTCCACGCTTACTAGTGGACCTCTCTCAGCCTAGAAAGATAAGATCCAGCCTAAGCCCTTCCAAGCTAGAAGAATTTCTGACATGCATTGTCTTGCATGTTTGAATAAAAAGGCTGCTAAAAAATTAAAACTGCAGATTTAACATCTTGCTAAATCTTGCAACCCTTTTGAATTTTTTCCCTAAACACCAAATGCTGAAAATACAGTTCCAGAAGAATTTACAGTAGAATATTCTGCTTCCAGCTTCCCTCTGGGCAGAAACTGGACTGAAGGAGATGTATTTAATTCATATAAAGAATTTTAACATAAACAGTCAACCATCCTCCCACTGGTTTCTCAGACAACTAGTCCATGAATTATCCTCTATTTCAAAATTCATTATCTAACATGTGAAAAATGCTCAACACTGATTGCTTAGTTTAGGAACAAAGTTACTGTGAAGTTTTGTTAGTTCTGTTTTTTTCTGGAAATGTAAGAGTACTTGCTTTCTCTTTCCAATATTTATCATCTCTTTGAATTCCATTACTAAATTTGAAGGAAGAAATAAAAGTAAAGCTGTTCCAAGGTAACATCTCCATGCCTTTTTGCAGGACCTGCATATTTTCCATGCTCTGAAATCCACATTGCCCCATAGAAACAGAAAATCCTTCTCCTTTGGGGGAGATTAAGTGATCTTTGGGTCTCTCTCAGGCAGTTTCCTGCCTTATTAGGAATTGTGATCAAAAGAACCCTAAAATTTTCTTTGATTTCAGATTTCCCCAGAGATCTTGCTTTTTAAGTCTCAATATTTTTGTCATCTTTCTTGGCTATTACTTTTATCATCTTTGTAAACACTCTGGATCTTTTGAATCTCCTGACTTTTGAAATCATTTGAATCTCAGCTCAATCTCTCTATTTTTCTCTGCATTTACCTTTTGCAGGTGCTCTTACTTTCAACCCTCCGTTCTTCCCGCAGCAGGTGCTGCTGGTGCCAGCACAGTTCTCTCTGCTTTGTTATCTTTCAAAATAAAGCCTGGCACATGGGGAATGCCAGATGTAAGAGCAGTTGTGCTGGGGAGACTTAAATTGCATATTAGGAGAAATTTTCTCTCCAGAGGTGTTGTCAAGAGTTGGAACCAGCTGCCCAAGGAAATGGTGGAGTCACCATTCCTGGAGGTATTTAAAAGGGGTGTAGATGTGGTGTTTAGGGATATAGTTCAGTGGTGCACTTGAAGGTGCCAGGTTAACAGCTGAACCTGATGGTCTTGAGGATCTTTTCCAAACTAAATCATTCTGTAATTCTATGCCACAAAATGAGAGCCATAGCAGCTGTCTGTGCAACCAACATCCAAAGACCAAAAGCAGGGAGAAAAAAAAACCCAACAAAGCAGCCTTTTCCTTTGTAATATAATGTGACAGCAGAAGCTTATTTGCAAGGTTTTGGTTGCTGTGCCTCCACCTTTCCCTAATTGAAGAAGAAACTGTTACAATCAGGATTTTCTTCTCTCCTTCATTAAACATCTGATTATTCAGCTCACAAACACAGTTTTAGGGGAAAGCATGTTGCAGGCTGGGAAGCCCCAAATGTGTCTGTCTTTGTGAGTGAGGTTAAAAATGGTGTTCTGTGTACTTCATCTGTAGAAACGTTAGTGTGTGTCAGATTTCCCCGGAATTCCTTTTAATGCTGGATGAATTTCAGAAAAAATTAGCACTTTTTCTTGTACAGCAACAAGTTGGGAATAATGTTTTAGTCATTGCAATTGCAAGCACTGTTACAAAAAAAAATATCAAGTAGGAAAATGCATTTATAAGTCCTCTTTAGCCTGACCTGGGGCTTTATTTAGCTTGCAGAGACCAGGATCAAATTTCTCCTTTCTCCTACAATTTCCAGGGTTACTTAGAGTTCCCAGCTTTTTTATGTCTGTCTTCCTCTGTTAAAGGTGATACTGTTCTACTTCATTTATTTTTTTCAGTCTTCAGATCCTTTCTTGCTCTTAGTTTCTTCCCATCTCTTACAGCTAGAGAAAGAAGGATTGTTCCCCCTTATCTTGGGGGCTTCTCTGATCCTGCAATTCCTTTGGATTTCATAATAAGCATGTTTCTGCCAGCCTGAGAAAGTCCCAAAATTTTCAAAATCATGCCCATATTTTAGAACTCATTAGACACTGACAATACTGACATATTTTAAACTCATGTCTCCTGGTTTGCTGTTAGCTTTACAGCACCCACATGTGACTAGCTAATACTAAGGACTGTAGATAATAACCCAGTCACAACCAAGATGGCTTTGAGAATATTTTTTCTAAATTACCTGCTTCACCATGGGAAAGACATTAAGATACTTTGGGGGACTGGGTAATAACTCACAAATTGGCCTGTACATTGTCAGAGAAGCTTTTAAGACAAAGGCAAGGCATACAAGATAGGAACAGTCTGTCTACTTGGAAAAAAAGCAGGGCAGTGTTTGCTAACAGGTGAAGTGGGAATAATCTCATGCCATGGAAAATGAGGCCCTGACACTGCTGCGTTAGTGGAGTAAATCGTGCTGTCAATATGCTAATAAAAACCTGGAGTATTGGCTGTGAGTACAAGGAACATGGTGACCTCATGAAGTGCAACTCATTTTGGCTGGGAGAGCTTGAAGGAATGATTAACTAAAACAAGAACATTTTATTAGACCTTTCATAACATAATCTGAAAAGACTGGGTGGGGAGGGATGGGGTTTTACATTTCTGAGAGGCACCTGTCCTCAGAAAGGGTAGGCTTGGTCTCACTGCTCAATAGGTTTTATGCTTTCTTCTCCCATGTTCCGCGTTTTCTATAGTGTTTTGGTTACTGACATCATTTACTGTGCTTAGCACAACCCTTTGTTCTGTGAGGAAAGGATAAAAAAGTACCTGAAGCCTGCTATAGTACTCAGAGTTATAGACCCCTAATATCTGATTATTGGTGTTCAAAACACAAGGCAAAGCTAAAGAAGCACCAAATGGAAACACTCAAAATCCAAAATTGAGGATGATGCTGGTACTAAAGTAAAAGTAATAACTTGTGGATTAAAACTACTTTCCTGAGTTGTTTTCATGAGGTTCAACCCCAAAAGTATTACTATTCTGTTCAGAACTACAGATCCACTTGTTAAATGTCCTCAGGGCATTTTCACTGAGAAAAAAATCATTGCCAATGGACTGGGGTTTGGAGAGGAGGCTGTACACAGAGACCCTCCCAAGATGCAGGTGTTTGAATTGCTCCATCGTTCTCATATTGGTTTTGAGTCATCCACATGTGGTAATGAAATTATCATATTACAGGCAGCCTCAGGCAGCTGAATGTTGCTTTCTGGTGGCTGAGATGTAATCCCTGTCCCACCAGTAGCATGTTAGGCTCTTAGGCTGGCTTGTGTCATGTCAATTACAGATATAACAAGTTGCAATAATGTTATAGACCCGGAAATAATAACTCAGATCACCAAAGAGAATGCCTTACAAGATTCACACACAGAAAGATCATCTAAAGCTGATGCTCCAAGTTTCAATTTGAAAAGCAAGGTCTGAGAGCATTGCCATTTCCCTAGATTTACCCATATGCCTCACTTCAGGCCTGCACAGACTGGGGCTGACTAGACTCATCTCAGAACCAAAACCCTGAAAAGACTACAGAGAGAAGGAGATATGAATATGATACTAATTTATGTCAAAATTAGGGAGTTCTAGATCAGTCCAGACATTTTTCAAGGACGTGGTGTTTCCTATAAATATGAAAGTAGAATATAAGAGAGAGCAAAATCAGAGCTAACTGCTCAGAAGGATCCACTGTAAAAGACTCTCACTGAAAATTGTTTAAACTCAGAGCAGGAGAAAGAATGTAGCCATAAACTGTAACAAGTGGGGGTTCAACAACGTTTACTCAGCTTTGTGTCTGTCTTTTCTTTCTGGTATCTGCAGTTACAACAAGTAGGGGAGGGTTTTTCAGTAAACATCTGCCTGTGTGCCATGTCTCCAGCTACTTCACTTTTTTCCTTCACTTATACCTTCTGCAAGAAAACAGTTTCACAGAGAAGTAAAAAGAAATGGAAATGAAAAGCGAAGCATATCTCAACGACACAGCTCTATAAAAGGGAATTACTCAGTAGCATTGGAAAAAAAATCAGAAAGAAACAAATCCAGGATTTACTGCTCTTGTCAGCTATTTTGGATGAATCAGATCCAAAACCAAATCTGATCTCTCGTCTCTTGGAGAAAGAGTGGTACTTAGTCACGTAGTTAGGGACAGTAATGCTTCAGGCTGGGATGGTAGCGTGCCTCAACTACCTCCTCCTTTTGCAATCAGCCCCTATGTTGAGTCTGTATATACTAGAGAAACACATTACCCTCAATCATTGTTTTTCAGGGCCCATTCTGCAGAGTTGTTGACCCTGGCCAGTCATCTGGGTTCCTATGGTGGAGAGGCAGCCACATGGCTCTGCAGGAACTGACCCCCCTGAACACAGGGCCCTTATGAATCCCTTATGATTCATGGACCATTTCCTGTGACCTTCATAATCACTAGTGATCCACATCATTGGGAATTACTGGTGGGGATGTCTGCAGTTTAATACTAACTGACACATCATCCAGGTGGGTGACTTGAACATAAGCAGCCAGTAAGCACATTGTGATGTTCAGCCTTTGTGCCATGCTGCAGAATAGTGATATTTCCATTTAAATGCCTGGCAGGAAAGCAGTGTACTGAGCAGAGTACAGGACACAAGTCAATCTAGTTCAGTTCAATATTCTTGTTTGAGAGTTATTGTGGGCTAGGCAGAAAGCAAAATAGCCTGCAGCTTGCAGTGCTGTTCTTTTCCTAAATGATTCTGAATGATTTAATTGATGTAAGCTACTCTCTCCATTTAGTTTGAGGTCTGAATTGCTTATGAACCCAGATAAGATGTCATTGTGCGCATTCAACAATATCATGACATTTTGCAATTGAGCATGATTTGTGAAGATGGACTACTTGAACTAACCAATGTGTGCCCTTGTGGCTGAGAGCTGAGGTCTAGCTGGTGCTTTCTCTGTCCTTGCACACACATCAAAGCCCCTAATTTAATGTCTACATTAAATCAAACAATAGATCCATGCATCTATTTTAAGGATCAACATGAGTCAGCAAGGTAAGACCATGAGCAAGTGTCAGCCAGATAAAGAGGAATTTGCAGCCTGGGAAACCCAAGTGACTGACAGGGATGTTGCACAATGGGTTTTCCACACAGGCAATATGTAGAGACGTGGTCACCTTAGGAGAGGAATTGAGCACCAGAGCATGACTTAGGCACCCCACGCTACCCGCTGCAAATTTCATCTTTCTCTATTGATTGAACACCAAGTGGTTTAGTTCCCCCTAAAAACAAGCCCTAATCTCCAGAGGTTTAGTTGGAAGCTGAAGTGCAGGCAGTTTGATCTTCCCTGAAGAGGATAGTGGGATCAACAGAACAGCAGAAACATACACTGATGTGCTCTGCTTGCTGCCAGGTCAGCAGAGTAAAAGGGGACTTTTCAAGGTCACAGACAGTTCATAGGTATTTTCTGGCTCCTCTGGTTCAACTGAAGTGAAAACAGGATCAGAAAAGGCTCTGGGCAAAAGGGTAAAGGAATTGTGTATGTGTGTGGGTGGAAAAACTTTCCCCTGGTTTATAGCTTCTGATCCAGGATTCAGTGACTTGTACATGAAAGCACCATTTTTCAAAAGTGCTTTGTCATAAAAAGGCTGTTACAGGAAGCTGGGAGAAAAAAATCCCTGCAGGGAGCAGGAGGCTGACTCCAGCCCAAAGATGGTCACACAGTTCCTCAGGTGCACGTGTACAAACGACCTTGCTCTGAAAAGGGAGAGACAGTGTATGTGCAGCTGCCGGCACTCACTGCCTCCAGCTCCACTCATCCCCGTTAACCACTGTTTTGGAACAGTTGCTTAGATACCACAAGCGCCTGGCTTCAACTTTGGACAAGTTAATTTGACATTAAAACTTGACAATACCAAATGTATTCCAGGGTTGAGACACACTTACAGAGAAAAACCACAACATTGGTAGACAACTCAAATAAACAACCTCCCGTCAGAGATCTGGTTGAGACCCTCCCTTCCTTCTCCTCAGGCTCTCAAGGATTGTAGCAATAAGACCCACACGTGAAATTTCACATGCCCTTGGCTTGCTGGAGCTAGGCTAAGTGCCAGCTCCATCCATCCCTGGCCTCAGCTCCTCCACGGGTCTTCAGGGCCAACTTTACATTTGCCAGTCCTTGCAGTGACAAGACTCTACAATTCAAAGGTCATGGCTGCAGACCCAATGCCATGCCACCCTTAGTGTTTGCAAGCTTTTCTAGAAGCCACCTGATATTAAAGCTTTCTGGTTCATCATTCATTTCTGCATGGATTTACGTTAAGGAAGATACCATTTTAGACACCATTTCAGGATGACTTAATTACCTGAGGAAAAAAAAACAGCAAACAAAAATGGGATTGCATAAGTAACTCTTCCTCCCACATTCTCACCCATCCCATTCAGAGTCTGCTTCTGTCCAAGTTGTCAAGGTTGCTTCAACCTGCAATTAGTGATGCTCTTGGCCTCAATAAAAATGACTGCAAGACCAAGAAAAAGCATTTCTTATTCTTTTGTATCTTTTAGGGTTTGTGTTGTTTTACAAATTATCAACAATAATAAGCAAGCACAGACCCCAATTTTCCTAGATAAAAGGTCATTTATTTCTCATACTTATTTCTCTTGCATCCAGAAATGCATATTCTCATTTAGAAATGAATGAGATCTGGTTAAGACACTTCCTGGAGTGCTTTTGTGACTGATACCTCAAAAACTCTTCTGTGATTTTTCCTTCATTACTAATATATTGACATTTGTGCAGGACTTTGCTGCAGCAACATTTCCTGTTGTGCCTTGTTGATTTAGCGACCATCAGGGCAAGCTAATGAGAGCTTTGTGGGTTCCCCTCAGAGCAGACACATAACGCTGGGCTATTCTTCCCGTGAAGTGGTTACATCCATGATTTGATACAGTCAGAAACACAGATTTGAGTAGATTTCACTTTCTGTGAGAACATTCATCAAATAGAAGTTCACTGGATCAAGTCTTGAAGTCTTTAGTTGAATAGCATTCCCAAGAAGAACAGTGGAAAGGAGCCCCAGTTTAGTGGGAATCAGAGCACTCTTTCATTGTTTTCTTGTTAATATATCTCCCTTCATTTGGAATGTCTCTTAACTCATTGCAACAGCTGCATAGCATGGTCCTTATTTCCCTTGGGATCATATAAAATGGTGTAAAATGCCACTGAGAACAAACAACCTAAGAAAAGTGCTGTAGACAACATTTTAATGAGCTTTATCAGATGATAAAAAATATAATGTTTTCCTCTGCAGACATGGGGAAACCATGAATCTTGATCTTGACAGTGGCTCCGCGAGAGAATGAAGGAAAAACTGAGAAAGGATAAGAGTTTTCAGTGCCAGTTTTCACCTCTGAAAACCAGAATAGCTCTCTTATTTGGCCTGTACAAAACCTTTGTGTCTCTACAGAGATTTCTCATGTTCTTTCTTGTAATATCTAATTGTAGTTTTGAGCCATACTGACAGACTGAAGCAGCAACTCCATCACAAACAGGGTATTTATTTTTGCTACCATAACCTTCAGAAGAAAATCACTTTTAATGAAATCTTGTCCAAAAAGGTCTCCTGAAAAAAAAATGTATCTAAAAAAATCCCTTAGCTATTTAAACAAAAAAGTATTTTCTCAGTTAGGCATACTTACTTTTCATAATCAAAGGTATGAAGGATTGAAAGGAAGAACTGAAATTGAGAGTATTTATCACTATTTATCTCTAGGCAAAGGGCAGATCATAAAATCAGCTAGAAAAAGGGTGGGTTGGATCTTAGGAGATTGCTCTTTGCACTTCTGGAGTCTCAGGAGTCATCTCCCAGTTGGAAAGCCTTTCCCTGTGCATTCATGATTGCCCAGCTTTACTGATTTTTCAAGCTACCTCCTGTATGCCGTTGTGAAATATTTCAGTTTATGAACTCTGGAAGAACCTTCGCAAGAAAAATTAGGTAAAACAAATTCATATTTGTTATGGCTAATATGGAAAGGAAGGGAAAGGAAGGGAAAGGAAGGGAAGGGAATATATACTGCTTCATCCAAATTTTTTCTGAAGGGGTATGTTACAGTACTCTCAGTAATATATTGAAAATCAATGTGCTACAAGGGTAAATAAACAGAAGTCATAATTTCTTATCTAAGAACAGTGATGCTCAGATAAGGATGAAATAAACAGGCCATTTGTAAGTTACTGTAAGATTTATAAAGACAAACTATTAGTTTATTAACTCATAACAGTAAAGTCTGCATCTATCAGGATACCTGCTGACAGATTTATTTTTGAGTTTAACTGGGAGAAAATATTTTTAGAAAAGGGCAATATATTTTTCTTGTAATTTGAAAGTTCAGCAGGAAGAAATAACTCAGTCTTGCAAAAAAATTCCTACAGCAGTGCTGTAGTTTTATGAGCAAAAGATTTAAACAAGATTAGTGCTCATCTAATGTTAAAAAAAAAGAGAGGTTTGCTTTTTAAAGAAAGGCATTGCTTAAAAAAAATTGTGTTTCTATTATAGTCCCTTCAATCAGACTAGCAAAATAAGAGGTCTAGAGGCATATTGGGAATGGGGGTTCCCAGAGTATTATTTAAATGTTTTTAGTAACATTTAAATATCTGCATTCTTCTGTGATGTTAAGATCCCCTATCAGAAACATGTTTCAGTTTTGTGTGATGCTTAGGAAATACAGAAAGGTCCAAATTTAAACTTTTCATCTAAAATGGTTTTTGTAGTGAGGAAATCAGATCCTGGTCCACAGATGCTCCCTGGGGCTGACTGCCTGATACCTCCATGGTAGTGTGTGCCCTACAAGCAGCCCTTGGTCTGCTCTATCACAGCAGTCGTGCTGAGTGGATGTGGTTGAATAGACCTGGTGAGACTATGCCAGCCTTCACTCAAGCAGGGAACTAAATTCCAAATGTGAAGGCCAAATATGTCATCCTTAAATTTGATGAAGAGAACTATGACAGCCCATAGTAAACAAATACAGTGCAGTTTGGAATTGGTCTCCCACCCCCCAAAAATTACTGAGAATATTAGGGTTTTGAGCAAACAAATGTCATCACAAGGAAATAGGTGGCCACCATAGAAAATTTTCATGGCATTAGACAAGCAACAAAACCACATTTTGACCATAAATATTTTCTATTTTGAAATATTGTTACAATATTCTATTAGTTGCAGGAGCTGATATTCAGCTGTTTTCCATCCAGGCTCCTCTGTGGCTTGGAGTTCTTAGTCACAGAATATCACACTAAATGCACTGCAGAACTCAGTGAGGGGAGAGGTACCGCATTATGGGAGATGGGATGTGGCAAGAGACTCTGCCTAGGGAAGGAATGGAGGGGGGAGGCAAGGATCCTGCTCTGCCAGTGGGCTTTAAGCAGAGACAATTCAGAATTTATGATCTGGCTGGAAAGATTCTGATTGACTCGTTAAGTTTTTTGATACACCCCAAGATCTCCGTCTCTTTAACAGAATTGCCTGATACAGCCTCAAAACAGAACAGTTTTGCTGGACTAGCAGGCAACTGAGACTGCACATTTTTTGGGACCTGGGGCAGGACAGGGCAGTGTATCTGGAAAAGCATTGTAAATAACCTTCAACTTCTCTGATCATCTGTGTCTTGAAACAAGAGCTGACAGTGTGGTCCAACAGGCAGGCAGGTTGGTAGATCTGGGATATCGGGACCTTTGTGCTGCTATTTGCAACAATGGTTATACATGTTATAAACTGCTTTGAAAGATAGCAAGCATCAGGAATAAATGCTATTTCCTTACATTGTTGGATATTTATTTTCTATTTCAGGCAGAGAACAGATGGAGGCAGCTGGGATTAGGAGTGGTGTTACAATATTCTTTGTGTTTATGTTATGATTCAGTTTTTCAGCTATTTAACAAGAGGAATCATGCTTCAATCTTAAAAGCAAAGAACAAAAGTGTGCTTTGAATGTTTTTGTATTTTCAAGTAGAGTAACAAATATTTTCATTGAAATGAAGACGTTAAACTGTGAGGAAAAAAGGCCTAAGTTTAGCTCTAGATATAGCCAAGAATGGCATAATCTTCTATGTGACTTAGGCACTGTAATGTATCTCTTACCTATCTATAACATAAATCCTATGAACTTCAAGCCATCCTGAAATAAACTTACTTCTCAGGATAATGTCACATATATTTCTTACATGTTAGAGTTTGACTGGTTTTAATTTCTGCCCAGTGGAAAATTTTATGGATTTGAAATAACATCTTTGCCTTTAAAAAAACACACTCATGCTCTAGTAAAAGATTCACTGTATCTGCCCAATGACATAAGACATCCAGTTGCACTAAGGTCACTGCTGTTGCAGAAAAGCTTACTTTTTCCTGTTCTCTTTCCCTTTATCTCCTCATTACTGATCTTCTCCTGATTTTGACCTTCAAGCAGCAAAGATGTTCAAGGCCAGGCTGGATGGATCTTTGAGCAACCTGGTCTAATGAAAGATGTCCTTCACCATCACAGGGGCTTGGAACGAAATGATCTTTAAGGTGCCTTCCAACCCAAACCATTCTATGACTCTATGAATCTGTATTTCAGTTACTGGAGAGGAAATGTTCTCCTTCTGTGGAGCCCACAGTTACATTAGATTTCTGCTCAGTCTCTGAAGTTCAAAAGGCCATATATGCTTGAGAAATGCAAATTAAAATATAAGCTGCAAATTTACTACAAATTATATTGCTATTCCTAAAACTCTTTTATTTTTTGGTGGGGGGAATACTCACCAAATGCCCTATTTTATACTGGTTTCCTATGTATATATGAGCTGCTTACACCTTACTTGTTCTGATTATGGGAATGTTCATGTTTATCACAATTAATCCATCTCTCTCACCTCTAAAGAGAACTGTGAGGAAGAGAAAGGGATTGTTTGCTGAAGGGACTGCTGGTTGTACTTAGTCCTTGGAAAAGCATGGGAAAAAACGAGGAGAGAATGGAGCAGAAGCAGAATAAAGTGAAGGAAATAAATAAAAGAGAAGGAAAAGATCCATTCCCAATGCTGCAGCTTTTTAATCTGGCCTAAGTGTCAGCCTTTGGAGTAGCACTTGAGGATTATTCGTCCCTACTGAGAGCTGTGAGGATGATGCAACAATAGGAAAATAACAAGCAGACACTCATCAGAGAATTTTTTTCCATTTGTAGTGAGGTTAGAAACAAATAATCAAAACAAGACCCAGTGTAACTTTTGCTTTTTCCACAAAATTTTCCCTGCCAAAAGACATAATGTCACATGGATCTGGTAAAGCTGCCAGCCTGGAGCCTCCACCGGGCTGCTGTGACAGCTGCCACCAGAGGAGACCCCTGCTGTGAGTGCACAGGGGCTGCAGCACAATGTCTTCTCTTTGGCTTTCTGCTGCTCCCCACTTCTGCCACAAAGCTACTTCCCCAATTCGTTGTGAGACCTTGCTGTCACCACCTGCCACTGCTGTCAGGGTCCCCAGACCATGGATCTAGGCTGTGCTCATTCCTGTACTGACCCATTGAGACTCAGCTGACCCACAGCAACTCCCTAAACACCTTCTTTAAGGAACTTTATAAAGGTTACAAGCCTTAAGTTAGCACAAGACAAGTACAGATCTAGAGAAAAGAGGAAATACCTACGCACTGGTCCCTGCTCTCAGGAGCACAGAAGATGCCTTATCTACCTGGCACAAGCTCCATGTCTGGCTGAACTGAGCAAGGCACACTCCCAACAGATAAGAGTTATCCCCAAGACTTTAGTGTAACCACCATATAAAGAACAAATCTAGAAAGTAACCTTTAAAACCACAATATTTACATTGTAAAGTCACTTGTGTATGTCACAAGACAAACATCTCAGAGCAAAGGCACGATCCTGATTGCAGAGCTGAAACTAAACAGGCCACAGCTTAGTTCTGGACACCTTACAGACTGAAGACTCCATTGTACTTCATTGTGTAGCTGGCAAAATTTTGCAAAATGCTTAGTTTGTGACAGTCTGAATCTGGAGGTGATCACACAGTGGATTTAACCAGAAGAAGGACACAGCTGTGGCTTAGACTGTGGAAGGCAACCACTCCATGACAGTGATGTTTAGAGAAAATGATTTACAAAACTGCAGACCTGATCCTACAGTGCATCAAGTGTAAATCCAGGTGTTCCTGAGTTGTGGGTTTCCACAATTCAGTTGCACTCTCAGAGACACACACAGAGAGAAGCAGAGGGCACAATTACAAAGCCCTCTATTAGAGACTAGAGACATCTTCATCAGAAATGTTATGGTGAAAACACTAATTATCACAACAGGATTTTTCTTTCAACAAGTGAGGTTAACATTAACACTTCTTGGGTATTTAAGCAAGCTCAGATGTTCAAAAGTTATCCTTAATTGAATTCAATCATTGCATATGTGGCTCAATGTCTCATTTCAAATCAGATGAACATACTTGCAGTGTTTTCTAGTTCAATTACATTTCTAGAAAAAAAAGCACAGAGATGAGCCGTCAAAAAGTACATGCATACATGTGTTTATCTTGATACAGCTCCTATGGAACTCTCTGCCATATAAAAGTACTACAAATAATCTTCAGATTTGCAGCGCTCATAGTGTTCATGATGTTTCTATTGAACACAAATACAAAAAACTGGCTTTAAGGAGACTTTCCCACCAGGGAATATGAAAAAAAAGTCACTGGATTTGACTCATTGCTTGTGTTATTGCTCTTAAAGATGTGGAACTGAGCTTACCTATCAACTTTGATAAGCAAGATTTCAGACCAAAAGTTTTTCTCCTTCATAACTGGGATGAACCCAGAGAGACAACAAAGATATTAATAAAAATTTGCAACATAATCCTCACAACTTTCTTTTTTGATCTCCTGCAGGAGACCATGGTCTGTCTCCAGCCTAGGAGTTTCTGTAAATCAAATAATTCTTGTGACTCTGAGCAATACTTTTGCTTAAATTGTTGTTAATGTGATCTGCAAGGTGTAGGACAGAAAGCAGAAATGTAGCTGTACTGTATTTGCACTGTACTCCAAACTGAGAGAGAATGGAAAAATTAAGATTAGGCTGGAAAAATAAAATTC
This sequence comes from Pithys albifrons albifrons, assembly GCF_047495875.1. Lineage (NCBI taxonomy): Eukaryota > Metazoa > Chordata > Aves > Passeriformes > Thamnophilidae > Pithys > Pithys albifrons. The sequence goes on from NC_092461.1 coordinate 52,620,362, forward strand.
CTGTTTCTAAACAATAAGAACTGTGAGATATCCACTATTTTGGTTAATATTTTTTCCATGTTACAAAAAAAAAAAAGCTTTGTTTTAAGGTGTATTTATAGAAGGCATTCTCTTATTTTGCATTTTACTATGGCTCTAAATTTAATCGATGTACTCCTTTGGCTGCAGACAGGGAGAAGTGGCAGTTCAGAGACAGATTTGTGCTGAAGGGCATTGAGTAGGTGACCAACCCACTTCCCACACAGAGCTCCAAGCCATGACAAGACTGGAGACAGGCTGTGCATGGGTGTCTCCAGCTGTCCTGGCACTGCAGACCACTTCTCTCCCAGATATCTGTACATTAAAGGCTGAGATTTCATTGAGCAGGAATAGCCCCCAGCTATAGATTGAGAAAGTGAGATGTCACACATTCATTGCCTCAAAAATTTGCTCCAACAGACAGAAAATGTGGAAAATCTTCCTAACCTAATAGCCCCATCTTACTCCTTGTCCAGGAAAGCTGGCTACTTCCTTGCAGGGAGGACTGAGGGTATAACACTCCAGCTATAAAAGACCATATTTTTCCATCTTCAGAATTACTGAACTCCCATGAGGCCTCAGGATGTTTTCATAATTATTTCTTGTTTCTAAAATTTCTTATAAATACAATGTCTTCAGCCCCACTGATATGAATAGACTAAACAAGGCTAGAACACTCACACACATTTTGTTCCCCCTCCCCAGCTTGGCTGCCTGGTGATTTCAGCTCCAGACATCAGGTCCCCTCATGGGTAATGCCCAGGTACCTTTGGGGGATGATTCCTGGGATAACATGCATGGATAACATCAGTTTGATCAGAGGGAACACTTCAGCTGTGCCTGCCGTGCTGTGCAGCCTGCCCAGGGGCTGGAAGGGCAATGCCTGGGGCTCTCACTTATCAATACAGACAGCCTGTTGAGCCAGTGTGGTTCCAATTATTAAATTAGCTTTTTTTGGGCTTTTTCATTTCAGTTTAAAATGTTCAAAAAACGTCTGCTGCCAGTGATGCAACCCAACAATATGTGGAGTGTTTTTATGGCATGCAACGAAAGGTAGGTGCTGCTTGTCCTGGGCTGTGCAGGAGAGCAAGTGAGGCTGATTGAGGGTGCAGAGGCTGCCTGAGAGCTATGCAAGGGGAGGCAGGCAAACTCATCCTTCCTGACTGCTGGGAAGGGTCTCATGAGGAAGTAGAGAACTCTAGAACCACATGCACACTGTGTTTCACAGGGAACCAGTTCCTCCAGAAGGACTAGGTACAAACTGGTGCCATGTGGGTAGCCAGAAAGTAAAGAGATAGGTATGAACTGCAGAGCTAAGATGTTTGAAGTGTAGATGCCATCCTAAAGTGCAAGAGGCAATACTGCTAACTGATATTAGGAATGTTATTTAATTCACTAAATAAAATATTCAATAAGAAGCTGCATTCATACTAATTAATTGAATTCTTTCTATAAAAATTGAATACTTACACAGCCTCTCATGACCTCTCTTCCATACCTTCACTTAAGGACAAGAAAAGCCTTGTGTGGCAGGGACTGAGTGTTTGATAAAAATACCTGTGTGAGACAAGTATCTTTTGATTGCACTATAAAAATTAGAAAACGGTTCCAGAGAGAGTTAGATAATTGAGTAAAAGAGTTTCAAAGAAAGGGGAAGCAATCTGAGAAAAAAAAAGAAACTAGGAAAAAATGAGAAGCTAGAGCAAATCCTTTCTGCACAAAGCTGACCATCTGGAACATGTTACTGAAGAAGAGATGTGGGATCACATAGATCATTACTGGAAAAGGAGGGGCTTGAGGGGCATGGAAAAAACCAACATGGTTGAATTAACAGCCAGCCACAAGCACTGAGCCAGATGTTTTTTTCTCTTCATAAAATTATGTATGTTCCCATCTTTCTATATCTCTGCTAATCACTTTAAGACAGGAGAAGTACATGCAGCAAGATGCTAAGGAGGAAGCAGAGGCACCTGGGTAAGATGAAAAGAACTTTACTTCTCTTGTATGCCTCTCTGTGCTAGAAACTGAGACTCAAAACAGGGATGTCTCTCTTATGCAATAGTACATCTGTTGCTGTTCTGAAGCCTTTGGACACAGAAACTCTTTCCAGACAGTGCAGAGCAATCATTTGGGTGTTTTGACAGGTTTCCAGCTGTAAGCCATATATTTGTTTTATAGCAAATTTTAGGTTAGTTTCTAGAGTTTAAAACATATTCAATCTGCTTTTGTTTTACAATCTGTAAACACTTTTAGAGCTCTATTCTTTATTTAATGATACATAGGCACAACACAGCTGTTCTTCAGTGGCCTATATTTTCAGCACAGCCTTGTTCTTTCCTAAATGCATTGTTCAGAGTTTCAAATATGCTGGAACAGCATGGGCCAAAATATCAGGAGGCCAAAGGTGCTCTGAAATAGAAATAGACAGAGAAGGTGTATGATTTTTAATTTATATCTGCAAGACTCCATACTGACTGCCTCTCATAGTACCCAGGGCCACAGAGGATGGCTTGGATACAGCTGGTACAGGAATATGTTTATGTGGCTCAGCAGAAGATACTCATGGCAGTGCAAGGGAACAAAACAAAACAAAACAGGGATGTCAACACAGAGCATGTTGAATGACTGCAAGTAGTTTCTCAGAAAGGTCAAGCATTGCATCACCAGGATTATAAATGCTCCTAGTAGCCAAGGCAGTCCATTCAGGGCTCGTGTCTCAGCATGGCACTGCTCCATGTCACATAATCCCACTGTGAGAAGAGGCGAGGGAAGCAAGAGCCCTGGGCAGCACAGTGATTGTATGGAAAGGATCAGTGCAATTGTCCAGCTTCAGTTAAATGCTGCTACCTCCACAGCTATGTCAGAGGGCAGGATCAGTACCTCTGTTTAAGGATGCCCTCTGCTGTGCCCTGAACACTCATTCAGCAGGGTACACTATGATCTTCCCACCAGCTACTAAAAAGCTGTTTTCTACTTTGATTTCAGTTTATACTTCAAATGCTGTGATAAAATGATGTCCCATCACTACGGAAAACAATATGCCATTATAATGAACACCACAGGTCCCCAGAACTGGGTTGACACCCAAGCTACATTACAAATGTTTGCATATTGTCTTCCTTTTAGAGAAACTAGGCTGATGAACTGTAACTGTCTGGATGTGCCCAGCTCATGTTCCCCTCTGTAAACACTGCACATTCACGAATCAATCTCATGCTACAGCAGGATAAGCAACAGCAATGAGTTCAAATTCACCTTCTGACAGGTTGATGCAAACACAGTGAATTCTTTCCTTGGTAGAGAGTCATTCTTCAAGAAAAAGAATTTGTTTCCAAAAAGTCTTCCCTCCTTGATTACAAAACTTAAGGATGGGAAATTCTGTCAGCAGCAGGCTTGGCAAGCTATTTTTTTCATATACTCGCATTAATAACTCAGTGCTTCTCAGATACCACTTGTCTGTTCAAAACAAGCTGCCTGCATGCACAGGGACAGCTCTGCAGACACTGACTGTGACATTTCCCTCCTCCCTCTTGGAATCCTGAATTCCTATCCCCAGATCTAAATCAGGTGACTCAGCCTTTTTTGAGTTTCAGCTGGGAAAAAATATCCAGATACCCCATTTCAGGTCATTTTCTTTCTGCTGTCAACTTCCCTTGTCCCTTTGGTACCTTCCAGTTTACTTTTTTTGGATATATGGGGCTGAAAACAGCCACTCCATAAGCCTTTTTGCAGCTGTAAATCCACCTGAGACAGGGTTACCCAAGTAGGAGGGGGTGGAAGGGGTGGTGGGCAGAGTAGCAAGAAACTGGGAGTACCATGTTTTAATTTTTGCTGTTATGTTGTTGTCCTCAGGGTGGATCAAGAGACCACAGATGCATAAACACAGAACAAAAATGGTCACTTCCCCCAGAAACTTACATTTTAAAGATAAATATCCAGCATAAATGGAGTCCGAACAGAAGGTGATAAGTAGGGAATTCATCTCTTGTAGGAGAAACTGTGAGTGAGGAACTAACTTAGAATACAAAACAAGCGGACTGCACAAGAGTGTCACATGGTCATACAACAGCTACATCATGGACAAGCAAGAGAGTGTATTTGTTGAAAGGCAGGGATGATTTTGCAAGAAGGTTTCAAGGCTAGAAGCAAGAGAGGAGTAACATTCTTGATCCCAGCTGTGCTCTGGGGAAAAAAAAGAGCTATTTACATTCTTCACAAATAAACAGATAAAATACTGGCCCTACCACCAGTTTCTTCTCCTCACCTCCAAGACCCCAAATTTTAGTTTAACAGGGTGACATTATTCCTCTGAGCAGTCCTAGAAAAAAATTAAGTAAAGAATGGTTTTGTATCAAAACATGTCCTAGTAAGTTATAAGAACTGTAGGCATTATTAGACTGCTCAAGGCAAGCTGGGATTTATAAAATAGCTTCCCATAGGCACTGATCCAAGGTTTGTTAAAGTTAACAGGAGTCCTTCCTCTGATTTTAGTGGGATTAAGAGGAGGCCTCCTACCTATCCCACTAAGGCTCTTATACGACTGGCAAGAAGTTTAATAGTTCCACTCTGCACATATGAACAGCTTGCACCACAGAGTATGTTCCATCACAAGCTTCCTTCAAAGGCCTGCAGACTAGGGCTGATGTACTGAATGTGTGGCACATGTAAACATGGGAGGCCATCTAATAGGACATTTTTATAATTTCAAGAGTTAAGAGTTTCTCTTGCATGAAACTCATTTTGACTCCTTGACAAAGGCTCATCCTTGCAGAAAAAATCACAAACTAAAGAAGCTGCCGCTTACTGCACTTTTTTCTGTATGCTGCACTCAGGACACTCAGGTAATGAAAGGTGATTGTTCTCATGTCCTCTCCTCCTCCTCCCTGCAGAATACCCATCAGCCACATGGACATTTTTGCCAACTTTGGCACTGCCTTTGCTAGCAAGTTGTGCTGGGAAAAAAAACCAAACCAAAAGAAAGAAAAAAAAAAAAACAAACAAAAAACAAACCCAAACCAAACCAAAAGAAAGCAAAAAAAAACCCCCAAAAAACCAAAAAACCAAACACCACCAAACCAAACCAAAAGAAAGCAAAAAAACCCCAAACCAAACAGACAGAATTAACAAGAGGAGATACTCTGCACAGCAGTACAGTGTATCAGTAGCAACCAAGGAAGAAGAGCCATCCAAGCCTCCCAAGCAGTTCTGAACACAAGATAATTGAGAAAAATAAAACTGATCTGCTGGTGAAGAAGCTTACAATGAAGCGTTTAGCTTTTACCATGGTAATAATCCAATTTATAAGTTATCTTCACTGCACAGGCAAACAACGGTACCAGAGAATATGGTGAAGGCAGTCTGTCCTTTCTAAACAGTTTCAACTCATACCGACATACATGCTTTTTTATTGTTTGTTTTAATGCACAGCATCATTGTGTATTATGAGTGTGACCACCAGGAATGTGGAGAGACCAGTGCTGGGCTCTGGCTGATGACACTCCTCTGGGCAGACAGGCATGGGGCAGGGCACTGTGCACCCATTGTGTAAGGGAGACACTCCCAGAGCTAACTTAAGGTGGTTACTTCCATTTTAACAACTGTGAGAAGTGCCAGTCTTCTTCTAGCAAGCACTTTTATAGGAGGGGAAGAGACCTCACTGTTTCTTTTTTTCTAAATCCCCATGTCGCATCTTAGTAAGAACTCGGAAAGAGAGATAAAACATTTCACTTCAATTGTTCACTTACATACCTATTAGCTACAAAATTGTCATGCCTAAGAACCATGTGCTTGTTTGTTTTAATAAGTAACAAAGACACAAGTTTTCTTTCTGAGTAGTATATTTGTATATTGCTAATCATCTTTTCCATGAGTATGCCAGCCAAAGTTTGCATGGAAAAAAAAACCCAAACAAAAGGATGTCATTAAAATGGATCCCAAGACTCTTTCAAATGAAGCACAGTGGTCTTGTCATAATTAAAATTAAATGTGAAAACAAACATGCTTGGAATTTGCTGTGCATCAAGCATTTTGTCAACCTGGGCCATATGTCAAAAAATGAAGCACATACAGTTGAAGATCCTAATTATGTAGAATAAGCTACTTGAATTGAATTAACTTGGCAAAGAATGATACAAGCATTTGATCTTACAAATCCTTACAGTACTTGTTAGTACTGTAGCTTGCTAACTCATTTGAAAAAAATTCCATTTGAGAGTTTTACTACTCCCCCATTACTGGAACAGGAAAGCATCTAACATACAAAAACTTCAGCCCTGAGTAAGTCATAACAATGCTTCGGGCCCCACTCCACCTTCTCTCAGTATGCACACTTTCAAATTTATGCAAGGAAAAGGACTGGAAAGAGATATTTCTTGATAATGCAAAGCATTTTTCTTTTTATTTGAAGATGAGTATGGACTAACTGGATGGCACTAAAAAGCTAGAGAGAAGTGATAGGCCATGAGGATGGCCAGAGAAAGTGAGTCATTGACTTCCTGGTACAAACCCATTGGCTTCACTTGGCTTAACCTCGTAAGATGTTTTAGAACAGCTGTAGACTGGATCTAAGACCAACAAACTGTTTAAAATAGACAACCTATGGAAAAAAAATGAAACACGAACACCCAAATCCCTGGGAAACCAGTTAAGTATTTAGGCAATACTGAGCTTGTGGAGTACAGTACAAAATGGATGTCCATGTACCCCATGGGATGAGGTCAAGCATCTCTGAGTAGGAGATTTCTGGATATTTCTTCAGAGATGTCTGACCCTATCTCATGGGGTGCATGGACCACTAACTTCTGTTTTAATAAAATCCATGGTGCAGGGAGGACACTGCAATTCTGAGGACCTGAGGGGATTCATTCAGGATTGCAGATAGGTGCTTAAACCACTGGGGGATCCAAAGCCAGAAATTCTTCAGAGGAAAGGTACCTACCTTGCTTCTTTCAAGGAACAAAACAAGATTCACTGTTTTGCTGTCATGTACTTTCCACAAAAATGTATATTCTGCATCTTCTTGACTGGCTGCCTCAGTGAACGCAGCATGACTCTGGTTAATTCTCCTAGTCTGACCTGACTGTGAGGGAAGCCCTGTACCTGCTGACCTGGACTGAGAATATCTCAGCAGGCAGCATAAGAGCTCAAGGGAAATGTCTAGGGAAAATAAGTATTAAATTACTTTTGGACTAGATACATCCAGTCTGTCTGAAATTATTTCTGAATATAGACCTCAAGGACAAATCTTGTTCCAATTTTAAGGAATGACAAACCCCCCTCTGCACTTCAGAAGGGACGGTGTCTGCTGTTCAACCTTGGCTGAGACATCAGTTAGGCTTTAATTATGTATTGCACTATGAATCTCAGTGTGCTAACACAGGGAGAAGAATTAGTGGGCACAAGGCCCTCATCTTAAAAAACTGCTGGAGAGCACTGACAATATCCTTGCTGCAAACTCATCATCACCAGCCTAGCAGCCTACCCTGGCTTCCCACGAATCCTCTGTATCTCTTTCTGAAGGTGTTCATGGGGCAAACCAGAGCCACAGCCCACCACACAAAGATGGAGACCACAGCTGCTCTATTGCTTTTTGCACAGTGCCGACCATTCTGCAGCAGGCAATTGCTTTGGTACTGCAAGCAGCAACCTGCCGAGCTTCTTGACAACTGACAAGTCAGATGGATAAAGATACACGCAAAGCTCTGGGCACTGGCGAGGGCAGTGAAGAGCTCACCTGGTTAAAGATGGGCTCTGTAGCCACTGCTTGGGTCTGCCATGGTCCCTCTGCCAGGAAGATGCAGGTTGTTGCAGAGCTAGCATCTAACTTCACCTCGGTAAAAAGGCTGCAATAGACATGTCTGTACCCTGTGACTCAACAGAAAGGACAACTGGGGCCATAGAGCTGAGCCTTGACCAGTGACAGAGAGTGCCATCTCTGGTGAGTGAAAGCAATCAAAGCCTGACATTCTCAAGGACCAAACATCTCACAAACATTTCACTGCTCACAGAGTTTTCATAGGAGAAAGGTGAAAGAAAGAACAAACTACACATGACAAGTGCTAATTCCATTACACAGGCTCAACTCCACAAAGGTTCCTAGGATTTGTGATACTCACTGTTAGATGCTCATTTTTAGGTACTCATGGTCTAAAAAAGGAGCTGTCACTGTTCCCTTATGTAAAGAATCCATTATAGAAGGCTCAGGAACCCATTTAATTAATTTTGCAATTCATACCCTTATCTATGGCTTCCAGTGTCAGCTGTGGAAGAAAATAGCTGCACAGGTGTTCTGTTATTCAAATTGCCACTACAATCTGCAGCTCTTTGTGTCCCTAAAATTGAACTCTATCTATCATCAACTAATACCTATATATATGAGCAGAAGTAACAGTCAGATTAGCACTAAACTGGACTAGTTGCCACTTTTTTATCTACTTCAGCTGTCCAGATAAGTCAGATACTACAGAAGTCGAGTCAGATGTTCCATTTCCTGTCCCTGCTACGTTTTTAGCACCCAGTTCTCTAGCCATGAACGCCAGACCACTTAGGCGGCAGTAGGTTTCCTGCCACAGAACATTTTGACATCTGTATAAACAACTTTTCACCAGTGAGGCTGCCACTACTTTGATGCACCGCTATCACAGAATGTCCTGCAGCTTATCAAAGAGATTCAAATTCTTTCCCGTGCTCGCAAAACTTTCCTAGAGGCTGCACCCATTGTGGTCGGAGCGGGGATAGAGAAGGGCAGGAGCGGAGCTGGAGAAGGGCAGGAGCGGGGCTGGAGAAGGGCCGGAGCGGGGCTGGAGAAGGGCAGGAGCGGAGCTGGAGAAGGGCAGGAGCGGGGCTGGAGAAGGGACGGAGCGGGGCTGGAGAAGGGCTGGAGCGGGATTGGAGAAGGGCCGAAGCGGGGCTGGAGAAGGACAGGAGTGCGGCCGCAGGCTGATCAGATGCTGCCCCCTGCCTGGCTTCTCGTGTCCCGGCCCCGGCTGAGCTCTCCCCACGGCAATGGACACGGCTCGCAGCTTGTGCCTCTGCTGGCACAGAATCGTAGAACCACAGAATTATTAAGGTTGGAAAAGACCTGTAAGATCGCCGAGTCCAGCTGTGAGCCCAGCGCTCCCAGATCCACCACTAAACCGTGTCCCTAAGCACCATTTTCTACACGGTTTTTGGACACTTCCAGGGATGGTGATTCCATAACCTCCAGGGCAGCCTGTTCCAATGCCTGATCACCCTTTCAGTGAATAATTTTTTCCTAATATATAATCTAAACCTCCTGTCATGCAACTTGAGGCTGTGTCCTCTCAACCTACCACTTGTTACCCGTGAGAAGAGATCAACAGCACCTGTCTTCAAACTCCTTTCCAGTTTCTACAAACTAAACAATCCCAGTTCCCTCAACCACCCCATGATCACAAATTCGCCTCAGACTGGCAGGTATGCTACAGTAGGCCCTCTAGCAATAAGCTAGCAGTGAGAGACAGGAAAAAAAAATTATTTGCCTGGGTAAATAATAGGCACCAGATAGTTACTTTGACTAAATAGTTGACAAATTGCTCAGCATCATTTAAAAGATCACAGTTTCCAGTTCTGTGTAGGCAAAAGCTGAGGATTGGAGAAGGGAAATTGAAGAAACACGAGTAGTTCTAAGGATGGGGAAGATTTACCATCCATTTCTGAACCAGGGAAAGGCAACTGATAATGGAAGGGAAAATCAGGACCATCTAACCTTGCAGCCAAAAGCTAAAAATGGAAAAGCACCTGGAAGGACCCAGCTTCCTGAGCAAATAGCTGCACCAAAGCATCATCTTGTGGCTTGGAAGTGCTGTTGTCACCTTGCCACTGTAAGGCAAGAATATTCCCAAAATTATTTTTCTCATTGCACTGACAAAACAAGCAACATCTTGGAAGAACTGAAAGAACATGACTTCTAGGTGTAATTATATAAGCATACAAAGACATCTTAACGATCTAAAAACTGTAGGAAAACATTTTACTTATTTACGGGGTAAAATTGTGGCACCATCAAAATGCCAGGAATTTTGTCATTGTCTTCACCAATAAATCAAGATCTGATCAGATGTTTTCAGATGAAAACATATAATTATCTCCTTTTGCAAAATGGACATTCTGGATTATTTGTCCAAATTTGTGCAACAAAGTGACCAATCAGAAACAAGTTGAAAATTATTTCCTTTCCCATAAAAAACGTTGGCATTTCTAAATGATCATATTCACCAAAAATATGAAAAAATTCTAAATCTCAAGTACGCCTAAAGAGTGAAAGTCTGCAAAACAGTAACTTTAGATTGGACCTGTAATTTTTTACTTTTCATGATCAAAACTTGTTTCAATTTGGCATTAATTTTACTGCAAATTAATTTAAATTTTAAGAATAGTTTTTTTAAAAACCTCAGTCAGAAAAGTTGACGTAGGATATGTGAACAACTTCTAGGCATTTTTAAAGAGGCTTTAAACTTATTGAAAATGTCCTTTTCCAATACACAGTTTGATAAATTAGCATTTTCCAGTGGAAAATTATTATGCCAGTCAACATCCGAACAGCTCTACCATGGTTACATCCCGCCTTTCACTGTGAGAAGTTGCCAGAAGGACTTGAGGTTAATGGTTCTGCCGATGGTTTTAGCCTGTTCAGATAATGAACCCACATAAAATCTTTGCCAGAATGATTGGGTAGGCAGCTTCTTCCAAGACTTGCTGGTGACTGGGCAGGATTCTTGCCCTGCCATGGCTGACAGCACCATTGAGTCACCTGCTGCAACTCACTGCTCATGCACTGTTGGCTCAGGCAGGCACACGGACTGCCACGCGCACACTTAGACATGCATATTAGGCTTCATCTCAATGTAAGAGAGAGGGTTTGCTTCTAGTGAGACTAATCATTAACTGAACGATATCTCCAGGGACAGGGTAGAGTCTCCACAGGGAGATCAGGTGGATCCCGGGAGAAATCTCCAGAAGATAGCGGTGAGAGCTGCACTGAGTGTGGCAGACAAGGGCTGTCCCTTTGCCCTACCCAGCACAGCTTTCAGATACTGGCAAGGGATGTGAGGAGAGCACCGTGAAATAGACCTAAACCACAGAGTACCCTCAGGGTCACAAAGAATCTGCTTAGTACTCCTGTGTGGTGCTGAAACCCTGTGGGGTAGTAGCTCTGAATTGACAGGGACATGTGAGAGAGGATTTGCTCTGAGTCTTTACAACAAGCAGTGACAGATGCTGTAGGAAGGATGGACACAATTCACTAAAATGTGAATTAATGCAAGGCTTCCAAATGCAAAATTCACACAGTGTCAACACACTGGGATAGGCAAGTCTTTGTCCTAGCCTTTTAACATTTGAATAATGCTATCTTTAAACTGCTGGAAACAAACAGCTCTTCAAATAAAGCATAAGAAAATATTCCTACTTTTTAAATAAACAGGGAATCCTCACTAATAGCATCTGCAGAACATCCACTTCAGTGGCACTTAACAATGTCCAAGTGTGTCACACTGGTGAATGGACTTTTACTCAAGGCTTGAGCCAATCTGTGGCACAGTAAGGAAGGCTGACAGTAGCTTCAGTGGATAGATGCGTGCTGCAATATAACATCCATTTTAAATGTATGATTACGAAGGAAAAAAAATACTCAAGGGGAAAAAATTCTTTATGAGTGATAATTTAAAGTGTTTAAGCCATATTGGTGTCACACCGAAGGGCTCTTGATCATAATAGTGTACCTAGCAAATGGGGCTTTGGGGTTATAAAAATGGCCTGTTTGAAAGAAATTTCCTACTTCAAAGCTTGAAATTTTCATTTTGGCATACCTTTCATCCTTCTCACACATTAAGTTTTTTGTCATAGCTTATACTATTCATTTGTTCTTTATTTTATTTTGCTTCACTACTTTTTTTTCCTCCTGGAACTGTTTTCACTATAGCAAAATAAAACACTTTTGGAGATTGGCACCCATCCATCCTACTTGCTACACTTATTAGGATTTCCCTACTATAAATGAAGAATTATTTTAGATTTTGTTTTTAACTTGTGATGCACCTAGAACTAAGGGAAGCTATCAGAGCTGCCAGCCCCTGTGAGACCTGCTGCATGCCTAAGCTGTCAGGAGGCAGAAAATGAAAACAAAACTAAGGCCTCATCTGTAAAGACACAAGCCTTGGTCCTTATGTCTTTGCAAAATAGCAATATTTACATTCGCTATTGATTAACAAGGTTTCCAAACATAACAGAGTTCATCTTTTAAAGAATGTTAGTCTGTTTAAGTAATGAGAACAAAGAAATGGAAGGACTTGAGAAGGACATGGCTGTTCAATGTGTGCCATGCGAGGAAAAACTCTGGGCACAAAGTACTGTATTTGCTGCTCTGTGGAATGGAAATATTTGAGAACTGCAGTTTAAACTGAGGAAAGTGCCTGGAGACAAAACCCCAACTATTTTAACACTCTTTGATGTCAGGTGAAAAGCAAAGGTCAAGCCATATCAAACTATAAAGCTGAGCTGAATCTGCAGAGAGGTGTTCTTGACTCATGAGTCATTTGGCTTGTGCCAGCCAGGGCACATCCACACTCAGGCTTGCAAGCTGAGTAAGCTTTCCCAGATAGCCCCACTAGTAGCTGGGCCAAGGGTTATGACAGATGTAAGAAATAACAAGGAGAAATGCTCTTCAGATGGTGCTTTCCAGCAGTCACATGGAGTAAATTCAAACATCACAGACACTTTTTAAAAATTCAAAGCAGAACGTGAATTCTACAGCACAGGTCCCCATGACTTCAGTAGCTTGGCCTGTTTCTTCCAGGAGCCAAGGACCCAGAGGGCAGTACAGTGGGCATCATGCAAACAGTTTTTGTTTCAGAAAATGATGCTGTGTGTTTCATTGCCATAGACAGGCTGAGTTTAGATATGTTCAGAAGCTACTCAGATGCGGTACCAAAACAAAGTGCTTCCTACATGGCTGTATTTCTCTGGTCTTACATTTAGTCCCTACCAATAAATTAAACAAATTATTTGGCTTTTTTATAGGTGAACCTGAGGAGGTACCTGAGGAGGACTGACTTCTGATGATCATATTCAGCAACATAATTTTTAGATAGGTCAGGTAAGAAGTCCATTTAGTGCAAAACAACAGTATCTGATTCAGCAGAGGCTCTAACAGTGCCTCTGCCTGGGTACAGTCATCTCCATAAATTCCCTTTCCAAAGTCAGCCTCTATCGCAGGCAAGCCGTATTTCTTTCTGGCTGAAATCTAGGTTACAGATTGTGCTGTTCACCTGAGCAGCTCAGACAAATTTTAGCACCAACAGTTCTGTTATGTTTAAGACAATGATAGAATTAATATTTCATAAATGTCAGGATCAAGTGCTCATAAAATATAGAACTAATTATAGGGAAAAAACTTAAAAAACACCTTGCCATGAAGTGCCTGTTCATCTTCTACATGGTGAGATGGGCAGGCAGATCATAATTTCATGCTTATCCACTCAAATATTGATTTCTCTCCTACATCAAGTCTGTCGGTTCATGTATTTTTCAATTCTTTATCCTGTTAGTTCTTTTCAAACTGTTCAAGCTAGTTTATTCTTCCTTTGAGGAACAGTTTCCACACTGAATTTTAAAGGGTTTCTCTGTCAGTCTTTCAGGAAGAGAAATTTGCATTAATTACAATACAGTGACATAAGCTTCTGCAGTAAAGGCATGTTTGGATTAATGATTGAGTCAGGAATACAACTGCCATTAAGTCCATACACCATATCTCTGTATTTATTAAGACATTCCTCTCACATTCCCTTACTCTCTATTTTCTATACCATCTTCAAAGCCAACACGGTGTTTTTGAGAAAGGTACAAGAAATCCATAGTTTCCAGTAAAAAAACTTGCCACTAAAACAACTTACTTCCTGGTTTGCTCAAAATAGCTTTCACCTTAAAATAGGAAGTAATTATAATTTCCACATGGATTTATAAAATCAGCAAGTGCTTCCACTGTTTATGATCTCATTATCTCTGTGACAATGATGCAGAGACAAAGGCAGTAACTGATTAATTTCTTCTTAACAGGACTACGGAGAGGTTGATTTTAAGAAAATATTTATAACCCTTACTTTTGATTCCTTTCATGGCTATTGAATATTCCTTTTCTATACTAAAAGGAATAAACAAATTAGCTTATTTTCTTAAAGACCTGTACAGAAAAAGCTTCACATAAGTGTATAGGGTTTGAGTTTTTTCTGCACTCAGTAGCATGAATCGTAGATAACAATTCAGTCAAATAACTTAAACAGGTTTTTAATTGCTATTTTCATAGTATATTTCTACCTTATAACTCTAATCCAAGTGGAAAATCACGCCAGCACTGTTATCATCATCATGTCCCAATGACATAATCAGTTAAATCCCCATGGGAAATTAAACTTACTGGTTTGGTGACTCCTCTGGTTGCTCTGGTGGCATTTCATCACTAAGTGTGATGCTACAGGATGAGGAAAGGGACATGAAAAGTCACTGCACCATGTTCCTGCTACCAAGGAAGCTCATAGCAGCTGACAAACATGCATACAAATCTGAGGTGTGTGGAAGTTGTGGGGCAGACCTGGCACTTGTGACTGCTCACACTGAAATGCACAGATGTATGTGTGGTCACAGCTCTATGAAAAACATGGAAACATCATTGCTTCTGTTGGTCTACAGTGAAAATCAGACTGAGAGCAAATCAAAGACGGACTGTGGGGGCTAGTAGATCCTGTCTAATCACCTGCATATCCCTTTCATTGAGGTTTTGTGACAAATCTCCAGTTTACATGTTTGATAGACAATAAAAACAATGGATAGAGATAGAATTTTGCTTCCCCTTCTATCTTAAAATTTAAAAGAAAACAGTGCTAAAATGAAATTAAGTTGAATGACTTCTTTTTCCCCCTCTTTTCCAAGTGAGTGTGGATGTTATCCTTGCCATTTGCCAAACCTGTGAGCCACACAAACAGCCACACAAGGACCAGAATCATTCTCCACTGCTTTTCCTGCCTGGGGAATCTGCATGCTAAGTACAAAGAGAAGCTGTACTTCCAAAAGGCACCGTAAAAAAACCCCAGTTAATATAAAAGAAGGGGAGATATTTTTAAAGGAATTTCAATAAAGAATGTGTCAGTTTCCTTTTCAGAGTGTTTGTCTTTCACAAATACTCAATTTTACATTTAAAAAAATCCTAAAGGTTTGTATTGAGAAAATAATTTTTTATTTCAGGTGGACCTAATTTTATTTTGACTTTTCATAATTAGATGGAGGACAGTTTCTTTGTGATTGCAAATATATATAAGATAGAACATCAAAGATAAACTGCATATAAAAGCTATAAATTCTAGTACGGTAAAAATCTGAATTCTTTCAACTTGAACAAACAGAGTTTCAACTTCAACAGGATCCTTCATTTCAGCATAACATTCAGATACAATATTTTAAGGATTGAAAACACAGCACATTATTTTAGCTTTACTAGAAGAATATTTGACTGAAAAATCACCATGAAATAAAACTGTGGTCAGACTGGGTCAGTGCCATTTCACATTAATTCAGGACACAGGGAAGTGTTTCCTCTCAGGGTTCCTGCTGTTGCCAAGCCTGCTGCTGTTGGCAGCAGCATTTCCAGCTAATGCAAAATTAATTTTAAATTAATTGAAGGGTGGTGGGCAAACTTGGTGGTATCAGCCACTGCGTCTTGCAGCCATGGAGACATAGGTTGCTGCTTATTTTCCCACGTGGCAGCTGTGAATCAGGGCTGGCGGGTCTTGGGAGAGCATCTCCCTTAGCACCGCCTTGGCCTGGCTCTGTCCAAAACACCTCCAGAGCTCGTAAGCATGAGCCGCTCCTCGGGCTCGCACATGCACCTCCGCTGGGAAGTGCTGGCACATGACTGAAAGGCTTTTTGCTGTGCCTAAACCCAGGCAGCTGCAGGGACCGGCCCGTCTCTGCCCAGCTGTGTGCTGCGAACATCACCCACAAGGAGGAGCCCCATTTACAAATAATCCTTAAGAGAAAAGCCCAGAGTTCCTCCTTAGCGGTATCCAGGCTAAACAAATTAGCAGAGAACCACCGCTTGATAAAAGAATCAGTATTGTTTTTTTCAGCTAAACTCCCACCAGGAAGAAGATTCGCTAGATAGAGGATGTTTACTTAATTACGTTATCCCACCTTTTCCCAGTTACATGGAGAACAGATGTTTTGTGATTAGAAATTAACCCAAAGGGAAAGAACATCAAAGACCAACTGCCTACAACAAGAGCCTAGAAAATCAATTTTTCCCCCCTTAAACTCAATTATTTACAATGCCAAACACGTTCCCTGGAGACTACAGAATGATGCTGAAAGAAAACAGCAAAGGTTAGTAGAAAGACCTACATAGTAAAATAAGGTTACTATATGAATGGGTAACCACAGTTTGCATTCTTGATTTACTGTGCTAATTTCAGTATAGCCTCATTACTATCTTATGGCTATAACAATCTAAAGAAGACCAGGAAGAGCAAGTGTGCAAAGCATTTGTTCAGTTGTGACTTCTTGTGCTCAATTTTCAGGCATGCTGAATGTTCAGAGAGTCATTTGAAGCCAAAAGGATGCAGATGCACTCTTAGGTTGTATAGGCATAGGCATTGAAACTGTAATCAAAAGCCTGAGGTTTGCAAACTAAATGACCATGTTTCAAAACTTGATCTTGAGCAACTTGCCTATGGTGGTGGCCAGTCTCAATTATCTGTGAAAGGTTATGGTGATTAGGAGAGGTTCCTGAACAGTAGAAAAAAGTGAATGTCATTCCTTTCTTCAAGGACACAAGGAACTACAGGCTGGTCAGTCTCATCTCTGTATTCCTGGAAAAAACCTTCAGATAACTGAAGGACAAGGGAGCAGCCAGCATGTATTTTGTAACTACATAGCCCTGCAATACAGCATAGCCATTGCCAGCAATGGACCATAAGCTTTGTACTGAATTTGCAAGGCCTCAGAATAGAGAATCTTCAGGCTAACTCTATCCAAACTTCTCTTAACCTGCCTGCAGCTTTATTAATTTGGTTCAACTGCAACTGCAATTTTGCTCACTGACATGGGGCTTAAGCAGGAGAGTTGGACGAGATGATCTCTGGAAGTTCCCTACAACCTCCATCATTTTTTGGAAATAAAGTCTGAAGAAATTCACCCAGAATTCACCTCACATTTAAGAAATGCACAGCACATTTTAAAAATTTTTTGACCTCTTCAGAAAATTTCAAATCACAATTTCCTCCTTATTCTGACCCTCTCTTTTTTTGACTAAAGTGATTAATTACAACTCATGAAGGAATGAATAGTAAAGAGCTGATGCAAAGTATTTGGGAGGAGTTTGCAGATATAGAATGTTTTATTCAATGTCTTAAGTAAAAAAATACTGGTTTAGTTTAAGAGAAATTTTAAGAAAGAAAACTAGCAAATAAAGAATTGGTAGTATTGCTTTCACTGCTGCTTTAAAGAGTAGTTCAGCAAATTCATTTGTGTTAATCCTTGGAAATGAAATTAAGCACATGAAAATTAATAGACATTTTGAATCCAAGATGTTTTTTGCTGCCATTGTAAGTTATGTTGCTTCTTCGTTTCCTCTTACAAATCCATCAATAAGGACCTGTTTTGGGGGTAGGTCTATTGATTTTTTAAAATCAGTAGTAGACCAACTCATATCAATTTGATCAAACATTATCGCTGTCCTTATCGCTACCTTTTTCTTTTTCTTTTTCTTTTTTTCCTCTTGCTTTTACAAGAAAACTTTGAACTTCCAGTGGAAAAGATTTGTTTGTTCTTGATGCATTGGGCTTTTTGTTTCTTTGTTTGTTTTTTCAGCTGGAACACGTTACAAACTTTCATCCAGAACAATAATGCTTTTATTGTCATAGTTTATGTAAAATTGCCCATTAAAATATTACGCTTCAGATCTGAATCAAGTTTTTTATTTACTTTGGGTTTTGCTTTCCCATTGTGTTTTGCTGTCAGGTCTGGATGTCCCTGCTAGTTGAATATGCTAGACTGTCAATTTTTGCTCAGTTCAGTCAATAATTGATCAATTCACTATCGCAAAGTCCAAATGTATGGTGGACTTATGTTCCTGGCAGGTTCTGCCAAAACAATGACATCATCAATACAGATATATTCACTGTTCTACTGAACTCCCACCAGTGGAATATTCTGGGAAGTAAATTTATCTGAGGAAGATTCTGAGAAAAAAACACCCCCAAAAGTCACCATACCATAAAAATTTTAGTTCTTTGCCCATGAAGCTGCCAGGCATCATGTGATGCAATCACATTTGCTAACAATTCAGTCATCTGATTATTTACTCCCCTCTTGGTAGTAGTTGACCCAGTTGTCTCTGATGGACTGGCAGGATCTCTGAATGCCTCGAGGATATTCCATTTAAGGAACGCATGGACATTCCTGTGCATGCTTGCAGCATGTTCTTCCCATGGGTGAGGGTGATTTAAGACAGACAAAATGAACTCTGTCTTCAGGACAACAACATTCACCGAAGGTATGGGGAATGAGAAAAACTTGTTGAACAAGGGAAAGCCACAATGATTCGTACTCATTTGGGCAGTAACTCCTGGAATGCCTGAGAGCAAAACCTACAGTTTTGCATTTTAACAACCATGAAAATGTCAGCATAAAGTTGCTTTTAACTACATTCTAAGCTAAATATAACTTTTCATGGGCTACAAGCACTGCTTTAGGGCTCAAAAACCTTTGAAAAAAACCCATACAGGCATAATTCAAATTAGAAAACTTTGACAGAAAAAGAAAATGAATTGACAAGTGCTCCTCAGCTCTGATTTTAATTTCTTTCCTCTACTTAAGTTTTTCTGGTCTTTTTTCTTCCTCACTCACAACTTCTTTTCTGTCTTGTGTACTGAGGTGCCATTGCAATGTTAAAATCAGAAAGGTACTGTTTTGTAATGTGCACTGCCCTTGGGTTTTAAAATAAATTCCCTGCATTCACACATTTGTTTTGATGACTTGTGTCTGTGTTTTCATCTTTGCACAGAAACAGTACAGTAAACTTAATTTTAAAAAATCAAAACAGCAGCTGTACTTTGTTCAGTTTGCCTTTTGGGGTTTTTTTGGTCTTCAGCTTAGACATCCAGTCATTTCTGATCGCTTGATCTGTTGTTTTTCTGAGCAGGATTATGTCACCAACCATAACTGATGCAAGATTCTTTCTCTTCACAACTCTCCCTGACATCATTGTGTTTACTGTGCTGCCTTCTGCATGTGTTTTATGACACATATCTATGTTTTCTTTCATGTGTACAATTTCAGCTCTAAAGATGCACTATAGGCTTTTTCTGCCTTACATTTTCCGACTTTATCCTGAATTTTTTTTAGGAATCACAATCATTGTATTTCTCTGCACTACTGAAAAACTCCACATTCTGTTGCTTTTCTGAACTTATCTCCTAATTCCACACTGCCATTTCAGTTATTGTCTCACAATTTATGATGTGCTTTTTATGTTTTTCCATTAGCTAGACAGATCTTGTGTTACTTTTTTAAGAGTTAGCTGCTGTGGTGAGTGAGAACTCCCAAGCCTCCTTCCTGTGGGTACCCCAGGAACTCTTGATCTCGTATCAAAGGGACTCTCATGATTCCCTGCCTTCAGAACTGAGCTTTTAATATCACTGCTGTGATATTTTAATATCACTGCTGTGACGTGCTTCAAAGGCTCCTTGAGAAATAGGACCCATAGCCCTCACTCTGATATTTCTATTTTAATACAAGTTAGCAAATACAGCAGGCATCAAGATTGTCTGAATTGAGTCTTTTACCAAATTCTGTGATGATATACTGTTTGAACTCTGTCATAGCTCAGGAAACTGTAATTCCCACAATGTTGTTTGCTACAGTGGCTTTAAAATGCAGTAATACCAGCTGGAATGCTTGCCAGCTACCAACTGGGGGTCTGTTATTTTTGGAGCCTGATCTTGTATGACTTTCTCCTCGCATTTTTCTCTCTGCTGGATTTTCACAACTACTCTTTACATACTCTTGACAAAGTACAAGTAGCCAGTAGCCTCCATCAGCTGTAAGAAGTGTCTCTTACACATCAACCCTATAGAATATAGATTCTTTTCATCTGCTTGAAAACCCTTTGCCATGAAGTTACATAAACATGATACAAATGTAAAAAAACCCCAAATACCAAAAAGTGTCTGTCAAACACCTACACATTATTTACACTTATCTCTCTTTCTGACATTGAGCTAGACAGCTTCTCAGACTCTTCTCTGTCAGTGTTTGCTAAGCAGTGAATGGCACTTTAGTATTCATTTCTAAATCAGATTCACTGACTCGGTTTGGCATGAGTCTGCCTTCCATGGCCACACTAGAGCTGCTAAGTCTCCTGGCTAGAAGACTCTTCTCCCTTCTATACTATCAACTCTAAGTTCAGGCTGTGTTTTTTTCCTTAATTATTATTATTTTACTTTTTACAAGGTAGATTGTTTTGATAAAAAGAAACTGTGTCCTCAGTGTAGGATTTTTTATTTCTTTTTCAGACAAAGGCCTGGATCATCTTTTCTGTAGAGCCATTCTTATGACTGCGCTTTGGAGAAGAAGGAGGAACACAGATTGCTCTGACCAGCTGTGCTACGAGCTTTACAGATAAAATCTAGAAGGAATGCTGAACACTGTTGCAAGCACGGCCTTCAGAGGTTATGCCAAGGAAACCACATGGTACTGTAAAACTGTTGCGGGGCTCTTTAACAGGGAAAATAATGGAAGTCCTTGGTGTAAAATCAACACATCATAGCACACAGCAGCAACATCCTACACCCTACCTGGGTAGGTTAACAGAAAGATGACACTGGAGTTTGAGATGCACTTACATATACCTTAAGAAAAAAGGGCAAGAACTATCCTTAGAATAAAGTTAACTACAGCTATATTAGGTACAATTAAATCTATAGCCATTATGCAGAAGTGGCAGATGCAATGTGGCTGTGGCAGTCTTGTACAGGACTGCTCTACCTTTGAAGACACTAGAAAGATTGCTTAAGATTTGCCTCCAGGAAACACCTAAATGGAGCTGCCTGCGTGGACAAGATGACTCAGCTTCTGTGGTGCTCAATGGAGTTTAATGTAGGTGTGGAGTGGGCTGAGTAGCTAATGAAGCTCTACAGCATCCACTGAATCCAGCTCCACCACCAACAGGAGCTTCAACACTCAGTATGCAGGTGCACATACAGAAGGACACAAGTTGAGGCATCTTAAGATAAGGCTGGTAAGTGACTACAAATGCACACAGGAAAACACTTGAGTTTTGCAGGGACATTTGAGCTCCTACCAGAGTAGCAGGTGGCAGCTGTACTAATGTAGCATGCTGTAAAAATGAATACTCTTGGCTTCTTAGCAGGAGTAATAAATCATTATCAAGCACTGCTGTGCTGTAACTTCTGTACAGGTCTTCTGTACAGCAGACAGTTTTTGTTAAGAGAGAATAAAGATTTACCTTTTCCCTCCTCTAGAAGAGGCTGCTGTTGGGGAAGCAACATTCACTCCTCTCCCAGCTGCCTAAAACTGGGAACACTGACCAATTACCATTAGTCATTTTAATCAACATGCATATAATCCACAAACCCCTGGAAAACAGTATTCTCGTATTAACTCAGCTGTTGAGCCACCACAGTGAGCAAAGAAATTCTAGGGATGAGCAACAGAAAACTACAGAATTAATGATTATAGGCTTGCTGCCACTCAGACTCATTTCATTACTATACAGAGCTTTTGAAAGAAACTATGCTTAATGCATGGCTGTGTGTCAGCTCATGGGGTGCTTCGTTAGTGTCAATGATTCCCCCATTTATTAGGCATTTTGCCTTTCAGCATCATGTGATATGACAGACAGCCTTAACTAGAGTATTTTTGCAATTAAGACATGAGGCAATACATTAAAAGCTATATTAAGTACAGCTATAGGATATAAAAACTGATCAGTCTGTTGATGATGCTATATAAAAATAATTTAGTATTGACAAGTTTTATTAAATAGGATCTCCTAGCAAGGAAATGTAATAAAAAGTCTGTAAATGAAGGATAATTTTTCTGTTCAAAGGATTCACCATGATGATAGTGAACAGCCTGCTGCATAAAACATGCCCTGCAACCTGTAAAACTGATTATTTACTTACCCAGACTAGGATAGTTGGATACTTTTGCAATCCAAGACAGACTGGCTGTTCTTTTTACCCTTTTTTACTCCTTCAACACAGAAAGACATGAGAGAATATAGGGAGGACAACCTCAAAATAATCTTGTACTGTGACGTCCTGATTTTTTCAGGGGTGAAAATTTTTAGTCTATTCCTTTTAAGTTCTTAAAAAAAAAAAAGTACCTGGTTATCACAGCCTACTGAATGGTGCCTGTATTTTCTTATGTTTTTTTATGTAATCCTGGAAAGCTTCATGACTGAATAGGTGGATCACTTGCAATAAATGCAGTTTCAGAAGACTTACACACTGACCAATACATGAGATAAGTTGCTTGGGGTTTTTATTTTTTTACCGTCAGACCTTGAAGAACAGACCACATACCCATCTCAGATTGCTTTTGTTTCTGTCACATAATGCTCCTCTCAACTTCCACTGCACTTGTGAAAGTTGGATTATCCCTTCCCACTATCCAGGAATTTATTATTAAAATACATATGAGCAGCAAATAAAACAGAAGGCATAACCAGTATAACAAGCTTATTAATTGCATTGCAAATACAACCCTAGATTTGCCACCACTTCAGTGGGGTGGACAATTTATTACTCCTGAAACCTGTCAAGGAGGCTTTTGAGTACATGAGCTTCAGTAAGAAGCAACACACTCTGTACAACTGACATGAGTTGTACTTCAGTATTCAGGTGGATGGGATGCCAAATAGGAGGACAAAAACTCAAACTGGTTTGCCCATTTAAAGGGCTAATTACATTATTTGGTCTATTTCTGTTTTCCTATCTCCTAAGAACCTACTTCTCATGATAAGAGCAACTCAGCAATTAGTTTTAAGTTTTAGCTTTTACAAGACAGCAGCTAAAATACCTCAAACCCAGACACTAATAATATTTAATACCTAAGTGGCTGTGACAGGAGAAAAGAAAAGTGAACTTATGTGTTCTCTCCACATCTTCGAACTCCACAGGTTTCTATTTATATATTACTGAACAACAATCAGAAGTTGCAGGAGTTTCTTACATAGGATCAAGTATTTCAACTGAAAGATGCCAACTCCCTTGACACCCCAAAATGCCTTGTGCTAGAACAGTTCTTGGACTGCCATGCAGCAGCACTTTAGTGCTCAGCAGTCTATGCCACAGTGGTCACTGGTGCAAATCAGACAGCACATGTTTGTCATGAAACTAGATGGACACTCTGCATCAGGGAGCTTAGGTCATCACAACTGCTTAGAACAAGAAACCTGAATTATCCCTCTACATCAGGTAATCTCATTATGAATATGCTTCCTCTGGGAGGAAGAGCAGAGCAGCCTAACCATTCTGCAGAGCACTTATCAGAAAATACCAGACAACCTCTTTACTCCAGAACTGTTCCAAATAGAGAGAAGCAAGTTTAAGAAACTAACTTCAAACAGCATCTCATGTTGAGACCTCACTCCTTGTGTTTTACAAGTCTGCTATATGCAAAACTCTGCCTTACAATGAGGAAGTGGAAAGGGAAACTATTAAGTTCTGTGCTCACCAATTCAGTCAAATACAGGGCACATAAACACTGGAGCACAAGTCTTTGAAGGAGCAGCTGAGGGAGGAGCAGTTGATTAGTCTGGAGAGAAGGCAGTTCAGGAGGGATCTTACTGCTCTCTACAACCACCTGAAAGGAGGCTGTAGGTAGTACCTGGGAGAGAAACTGGACTCTCACCTAAGTGATAGGACAAGAGGAAACTGACTCAAGTTGCTCCAGGGGATGTTTAGATGGGATATTAGGAAAAATCTGTTCATCAAATGGAGGGTCAGACATTGGAACATGACTTAGTGGTGGGCATGGCCATGGCAGGTTAACAGTTGGACTCCAAGACCTTAGAGGTCTTTTCCAACCTCAGAGATTCTATAGCGAACTGAATACAGAAGTTATCACATCAGTAGTTATACGATACCGTCAAAGAAAAACACAATGCATGTACCACTCTGAACACAAGGGAAGAGTTACAGAGCCTGAAGTAGGAAGCACATACTAACAGGAGATCTCCCACTCCTCTTATCTAGTATTACTGTTAAACAACTCTGTTAACACATTCATCTAGAACAGTTTTAAAGATTAAGGTGAACTTGAAGTCATGTTGACACATCATCCACCCTCCTTGGCTGAGCCATGTATTTGCAGCTGTGAAATCCTTATTTGGAAAAGTAATCACAGCATCCCCCTTGCATATACAATAACTGTACTTTACATATACAACAACTGTACTTTTGCAATGCAACAATGCTGGTACACAGTGCAAGCAACTCATCTGCAGCTTGTGGCTGAAGAGCTGTTTCCATTTCAGTTCACTATCAGTTCATTCTTACACCAATGTAATCTGCACACGCATATTTTACATAGTTTATGAAATGCTGTATTTCTCTATACACAGCTCTATGATCATCATCAGTGCTGCCCCTGAAGGTATTCATGAGGTGCTGGGAACTGAGACATGCAGTGTTACTGATAGCAGGATTTGAGTTCTGCTGCCTGGAGGAGGCAGCACCAGCATGCCTAAAGCAAAGGTTCAAGCCTCATAGTGGCATTTAAGAGCTCAGAAGTTCAATTCTCAGTCTGTTTCCATTTATACTTTGTTTAACCATCTGCTCTATTCATAACAGAGACAAAGGAACAAAGTCTTGAAATATAAGCAGCTCATAAGCTCAGTCCAGCAGAATTCTACATCAACAATACACACAGATTTCTGCATAATTGATCATTTTATTGGAATCTGTTAGTAGATGTTTGTTCAGATCACCTGTTCAGCAGGCAGTTATGCTGCTTCTGTTCAGTGCATACATACTGAGCAAGCCTCCAACCAATACATAAATATTATGTCTGACCCCATACATATGCATCTTTACTACAAAAAGCAGCTTTTCCTCAATAGAGTTGCATCCATGGGACCAATGTGCATTTCTTTTAGCTATGACTTGTACCAAATCCATATCAACAATCATAAGGCAAGTACATCAATACATGTAATAGAGCTTTAACAGTAAAAAAGTAAGTTAAATACTACAACAGCTGAGATTACATACTCCATTTGAATGCTAGAACAAAATCTATTGACCTAGTTAAGGACAGTCACCAAAACATGACATACAGAAGCAATGTCAACAGCCAGTACTTGTCTAAGCATTTTAAAGTTCCCCTCTTCCCTTCAAATAAAGAAGGATTGCACACCTCTTGAATGTGAGCTTAGATATCATTAACCTTACAGCAATATTGATGATAATACTTAAGGCTGGGTAAAGAAACAGATATTCTAGAGCTGCAGGCCACTGAGTACACACAGCATTTCTGACTTTGAGGAGCCAATGTTTACTATAAGACAGATATGTTGTTTACAGTAAGTGTACCCTATACAACAGTAGCATTAATTGGTGAGATTTATGTGTAGTAGAAAATACCACTTTAGAAACATAGCATATTTTGGTTCATTAAGTGTTGATTTAACAAGCTATGATGAAGGCTAGAGAGGTATTTTAACTGAAACACCTTGGTAAAGTGAAATAAACTGACCTATCATTGTTCTCTACAACACAGGAATCAAGTTACATGTGTTCTCTCAGTCATCAAGGGCTCATATTTCAGCCAGCATTTGAGTTTTTAACCTAAGGGCAGGTTAAAATAAATCTGTTTACAACGCAACATACCTAAAATAGATACAGTGATGACCAATTAGCTCTAAGTCCCTACTTTTTACAATTACAAGCCCAGCAACTTTAGGCAGACAAGTAAAGCCAATATTTTAAGTTCAAATTCAACCATTAAAATCCAGAGAGACCCATTTCAGAGATTGCTCTGTGACAGCATTCTGGACAGTAAGAACATGCATACAGCAGCTGCCCAGAAACACATAACTGAAAGAAGTTGCTAGAAATAGCCACTGAACATACACATGCGTGCCAGTTAGTTTCCCAATTAAAATGCTATTTACAAGCCATACTTCAGTTTTTTAAATTTGTAGTTTTTAACCCAACTTACAAACATGAGTTCAAGTGAGGGACATCTGATATGTGACCATTTGATGTAGACAAAGTGAAAGTCAGTGCAAATTACAAAGCCACAAAGAGGTTAGCAATGATTTCAATCTTTTCAGGTGAAAATGTATGCACTAGATAAGCAATATCAGACAGGGGTGGAGTCCATGAAGGACATAACCTTTAGGAAAGTAAACACAGCCTTAACCATAACACTGTCTTTTTGAAAAGTCTGGAAGTTTCTTTATACTGCAAACTGAAATCCTCCACAAAGTTATCTGGTATTCTGCTGCATGCTGTAATTGCCCTACAAGTTCTGCAGAAACCCACAGCCAAGTGTTAATGCACAAGACACTTAGAAGATACCGTGCATAAGATATGATTAGGCTGTAACAATCTCAGGTATTGATTATGGCTTAGACCTGCACTGAAAGTCAACACTTAGACAAATATCTTTATGTGAATGATACTGTCCATATGAAAGTGAGACAACTTTGTAACACTGAAGACTTACTTGGTTAAAGTGACTTTCTGCTTAGGAGAAACAGACTATATATTCACACAAACATTGAAAGTATTAGCCCTGTAAAAAATTCAACAACACTTTTACTCATCTTTTCTTTAAGATGTAGATATTTGCAAATATTTTTATAAACAGATTTTGTTTCTTGAACAGTCAGATCTTTGATAGTTAATTCTTCATCCTACTTTCCTCCCAGTTAATTCTTCATCCTACTTCCCTCCCTCATCCAAATCTGCCAAATTCAAGACATTGTTCTAGCAGCATTCATGAAATCAATAGTGCAAAGTTGTTATAAAAGCCTCTTTTCACAAGCTGTGACATCCTCTTCAAGTTTTGTATTGGGTCAATAGTACTTCCCATGTATTTAATGCTCTGGGGAAAGGCAGGAACAATGGATATGCTGAATCTAGCAAGCAAACAATTTGTTTGCCTAAGTTTTTTTAGGGCGGTTATTTGTTGGGTGGATGTTTTTAATTTGCTGCTCATACTGGCCATTGTTACAACTATGGTAAGTAGTTCACTACACAAAATTCACAGTTCCTCATTATGATATGCACCTATAACATGTGAATTGAACTGCACCACAATAATTGTAATGTCATCCCTATACATTCGAGCCAGCTCTTCTGGAAGACTAAGCATCTTGGACAGTCGCTCATGATCCACAGTTCCAAACTCATTGTTACCCACTGCATGTCGTATCAGGTGAGTTGCTGCATTCTGATCTTCAAATACTGAAGAGATTCTCGCTCTCCTTTCTGTTAAGAGACCATGCATCTGTCCCAAAGTTACCTTATAGCCACCAACAGCTATTGGCTGTTCGTGGTGAACACCAGTGAGGTACTCCCCTACAATTCTAGCCACATCTTGTCTGTGCATTGTCTCCCACAGCCCATCTGTGGCCAAAACCAGGAACTTATCCTGTGGCCGTAATTTGTGATGTATGACCTCTGGTTCAGCTGTGAGGTATGGGGGAGTGTGATAGTTGGGAGGAATAAACTTTGTATATTCATTTTCATTCAGCTGATCTGGGCCTGATTCTATTACTCTCTTCTGCAGTTCAATACTCCATTTAAACTTCACATCCCCAAAAGCTCTGAAAGGCATCAGGAGACCCAAGAGACGATCTTGTTTCACAAGAGTTTTCTCTTCGGACTTTGGATGCTCCATTTTCACACGTTCCACTTCATGTTCATTTTGTGCATTGTGGTCATAGGACAAATTAACTGCAGACCAAGATCCATCTTCTTCCTGAACCCCAAGCATTGCTCTGCTGTCACCTGTGTTTGCAATGTGCAGGTCAACACCATCCACATGGGCCACACAGGCAGTTGCACCAGAAAATGCTACTCGCAGTACTAGGTAGTTGAGAAAGGAATTTGGATCTCCAACTTGAGCTTCCAAAGAAATATCATTATCAAGCCTCTTAAAAGCATTAATTAGAGCTTCTCTCACATCAGTAGTCTCTCCACTGTTGAGATCAATCAGCTCCTGCCAGTAAGTTCTTAGACTGTTGAAGTAAAGCTTGGAAGCTTCTTTGCTAAAATAATCATTGGGATGTTTGTGCCACTGTAAAATGGGCAACAGAGCTCTGCCACTTTCCACAGCATTTTCTATTTCAAGTAAAGTCTCATGAGGTAACAAAGAGACAGCAATGTAGTAAAACAGTCTTTCACTAACTGCTTGAGCACAAGCACAGCCTGCATGGCCATCAAACACACCCAGAAGCATCCCCCTTGTCTGTAAGCAAGTGGCAGCACTCCTCCGGTCCTCTATTGGAGCATTGGCAGGCAACTGGTTGCTATCGAAGCCAAGAACAGAACTTACATTTTTACCATCAAATTCCGGGACTTTGAAACTGTACTCGTTTGCCTTCAGAATGCTGTTGACCTGTGGAGGAGTGAGGTAAAACCTCTGTGATGCAGAAGCATGATCCCTTGTGTGAATAAAGTGATTAAAGTTCTCCTTTGGCCTATAAAGTGCCGCAAATTTCTTCTGTGGTGCATATCTGAAGTGACTGTGAGCAAAATGAGATGATAAACAACACCGATGTTTGTGGTGGCAGTAACAGGCAGTACTGCCGATTCTGCTAATCTCACAGTTACGGATCAATGGGAACAGATGAGCTGGTGCTGGCATGGCATCAGACAACAAAGGTAGCCTGGAGCTCCGAACTGGAATTGCTGAAAGACAAGAGAACACTACACTTAGGGGGACAGCCAACAGATTTTTTTTTTCCCCTCCCTGAATTCTGTGTTAAGATGTTTAAAACCCCTAGCCAAGTTCCTTAGTATAGGGAGTTCATAGCTACATAGACTTGACAAAGAAAGGTATTAAGAGGTGTTTGCTTATGGACACTGTGTTGGGCTGTAACAAAAAAAACTATACCATACTTCAGTTCAGCAGAGATATTTTAGCTTTAACTCAGATAGCAGGCAGGAAGTGAAACATCACCCAGACAAAACTTCAAACAACTTAGGACAACAGTTAGCAAGGAGCACACTACAGTATTGCCACCTTCTACAGCAGTCGGATAGAAATTTGCTTTGCTGGCGATTTCACAGCTGACAGGCCCAGATGTGGCACACAGGGAGGAAAACTGCCTTTCTGTAAGGCGAAAGAAGACAAGGCATCTAACAGTAAGACTCAAGAACAACTTTGGGATCATGTGCAACTGGGTTTCAAATTAACATTGTTTAGACAGAAACAAGCAGTAGGCCATAAAGAGCAGATATTCTTGATGCAACCCCATCTTACCAACAGCTCATCTACTCCAGTAAATTTGAGGATTATATGACACTTTACGAAGCCACTCAGTTGAAGAACTACATGTAAACTGTGTTTGCTTCCACGACTAGAGCCCTGCACAATAGGCCAATGCTAGTTCAGTGCAAAACTATTACATAAAAAACTCTATTTGCCACATCTTTATTTTTCATTCCCCTGAAGAAAGATTATTCTAACATACTTTTCCTTGTCCCCATTTACATACCAAATCACATTAGAGTGAGTACCTCTTAAAAGTCTTATTCTCTATGCCTCATTATCAAGAAGTCTTTTACAATGTCATACTTGAGGAAACAATTCCAAAGTGGAAATGGAACGGAACTGTGCCTTGTGTGAAGCACACACAGTTAAGGGGAAACCAATTTGCTCTAACTTTTATCATCAAGTTCCATCATAAAAGCTTTTTCTTAGAAAAGACCATTAGAAGGCTTACTGCAGTTATAAGTACTATCTATCAGCACCATTGCAACTCAGATTTAACTGTTTTACTGAAAAAATGGTCTGTGTTATGCAAGGTCACCAAATTGACTTTTTTAAGCCAAGCAGGCGCACCTGTATTTCAGACTAGACAACTGCTATGGAATATGCAGCAAGTCCAAATACTTAATGTAAAGGATCATGCAATACAAGCAGAATTCCATTCTGCTCTCTATTCCCTGAGCTTTCCATAAATTCAGCCACAGGATTCTGGTCAACCAGACCAGCTGAGAAGTATCTAGAGACATATGAAGCTTCACCCCATTCTCTGCTTCAGTAGAGGGAAGTAACTGACATGCTTCCCTCTAAGCTTCCTTGTTCTCCTTACGCAACCTGGAGTGGACTCCATTTCTCTGTAACTGCTGAAAGCAAAGCAGAATTCATGTTGCTATTATTCCACTGGCTTCCCAGTCTTAATGAGTGACTGTTGCTCTTGATTTACACTGACAAAAACTCTTGTCCATTGACCTTTCCTAGTCTCCCACTCACAGCTAGGAAGACTGAACTGATCAGTTTTCTGTTGTGCATCTATCAGGAAGAGTTCTGGTTATAGTCCAGATGCTCAGCAGCAGCACAGTGGCTCAAACTTCCAGATGAATACTAAGTTTATCTTACCTATTTGCTTCTCAAAGTCTTTTTTGCCAGTCCAGGCTTCACATGCACACAGCATGACAGCAGTAGACTGCAAGTCCAAATATAGATTATAAATTCTATTCACTGCTTTCTAATTATAAGGGAGCTGTTTTGGTAACAGTTAAGTGCATTTCTTCATGTGACCTTTAAAAGCAACAATTTTGCTTATAGAATGGTAACCTTAAGGTTCTGTGGATGTGGCTGGCCTACAGCATCACCTTGCTTTCAGCACCAGCCTCCCACTGAACCAAGTTCTCCTGACCACTCAGCATTTGTGTTCAGTGCTGACCCTCAGTGGTGCCACAACTGTTCTGAGTTTTCTTGATAGTCCATGATAAAGCAAAAATACCAATGTACAGCTGTTGTAACGGCTCTGCAGTGCCACCAGAGAATATTTCACTGATTTTTAATCATTAGTTTATTAAATATTACATGAAATCCAAGAGGAAGTAGTAGAGTCAGCCTCAAAACTTCCACAGGCTGTATCACTTACAGTAGATCTATGTCAGCTTAAGAGATCAGTCTGTTTTGCACACCAGATTTAATAAATCCTACTTGAATAAGTCAATGCAAAATTGCATGTTTCCCAGCCTGAACTGGCTCCCATTTATGCCAACACAGATGCCCCAAATATAACTAGACACTCCACCTAGCCTTTAATTACTTTAAGATCTCAAGTTCATTATGGTTGATCAAAAGATGGCAGAGAAGGAAACGAGATGAAGTACAAATTTTAAGTTCAATCAAGATTTGCCAAGAGATTAAAACTAATGCAGTGTAAATATCTCTCCAAGCCCAGAACAGGGTAAAAATGCTACTTTTCAAGCTGCAAATATAATACAGCCAATAATGAGGCAGTTGGTCAATTCATGGGGTTTGTAGCACTACACTAAAAAAACAGAAATATTATCCCTTCGTTTAGGGGTTATAGCCAGACTGACTATTAAGGCCACCTGACACAGCACAGACATTCCTCCCAAACACTGTGCCAAACACCCATGGCTTCAGGTAGTAACACTTCCCCGGGTGCCTTTCCTACACGTGACAGACCCGAAGGCGCCTGTTGGAGGGGAGGAACCAGAAGCATTCACCAGCAGCATTCACAAGCAGCAGCGTTAATGCTCCCTCAGGCCTCGGCCCTCGGACACGGCCCAGCCCAGCCCGGTCCGGTCCAGCCCAGCCGCCCCTTCCCGGTCCCCTCCAGCCCCCGAGCCGCCGCTCCGCGCGGGGAGATACATACCGATCCGCCTGGGCCCAGGACACACACACATTCTCCTGTCACAACATGAAGCCGCCAACATCCACAAAGCAGAAGCCCGGGGGGCGGGGGAGAAGCAGGGCAGAGAGTTTGTTAGAGAAGACGGAGAGCTCCGGCACGGAGGTGGGACGGCAGACAGGAGGAGACACGCACACACAGCCCTTCTGCGGCGCCCAGCGATGGGACCGAGCCAGCTTCGCAGCGACCGCCCGTCCCCGCCGCCCGCCCGGGCACCGAGCCCCCCGGGCCCCGCGGTCTCTGCCTACGGAGCTCCGAGGGGCCAGGCCCGCCCTCGCCGACAACGCGGGGACACCGCCGGCCGCTCAGGCGCTGCGGGGCCCCGACAAGGCCGCCCCTCCCGAGCCGCCCGCCCGCCTCCGGCACGACCACCTCCTCCTCCCTCCGCCCGTCCCGGGCACAGACCTGGCCCTTCCCGGGCAGCACAGGGAGGCGGGCGGCGCTGGGAGAGAGGCGGGTGGAAGGACCGCGACCCCCGCACGGGCTGGCCCCCTCGCACGCACCGGGAGTCACCGCCTACACGCCTGCGGCCGCCGCGCCGCGTCTTATAAAGGGCCCCGGGGCGCGCGGCGCGCCGCCCATTGGCTGCCGGGGAGGGCAAGGCGATCACGTGATGCAGGGGCTGAGTGAGGCCCGGAGGGGCCGGGGGGGGGTGCTGCGTGCGCGCGCACGGAGCAGGGGCGGGAAGGCGCGAGCGCGGCGGGGGCGCGCGCAGTGTCCGCCCCCGGCCCCGCCCCGTGTGCGCGTGAGGGGAGGGCGCGCGGGCACGCGGGGCTGGGGGTTGTCGCTGCCCTGGAACCTGTGCTGAGTCCCTTTGAGGTGCCACAGAGACTGCAGCATACGGGGTTTCTGGGATTTGTTTGCCCCGCGGTGTTTTGCCTACACCAGAATTCCCCTGGGCAAAGCAGGCTGCGGGGAATGCCGGCGACCAAGTCCCGCTGTGCCCGCAGACACCCACCCCGGATGCCGCCAGCACCGACTGCTTGGAGGGCAGCGCTTACCCAGGAGGAGCAGCTCCTCCCCAGGAGAGCAGCGCTTGTCAGTCCTCCCAGGGCGGCAGGAGCAGCGGCTTGCCCTTCCTGCCTGGACCTCCCCTCCTGCCTGTCCCTCCTCTCCTGCCTGTTCCTCCTCTCCCTTCCTCTCCCCTCCCCTCCGGCCTGTCCCTCCCTTCCCCTCCTATTTCCTCCCCTCCCCTCCTGCCTGTCCCTCGCCCCCTGCCTGTCCCTCCCCTTCTGCCTCTCTCTCTGTTAGTTACAGCCATGTCGCCTTACCCATCTGTAGGGCAACACTCAGGTTTGGACATGGTTATGAGATACTCTGATCCAGCCTTATTCTTCATGTGAATTTCTGAATATGGAAAGTAGATAGATGCAACAGTGTTTTGATTTCCTTGATGATCTCTTTCTCTGTTTATAGATGCCTGTGCTCTCATGCCTTTCTATTTTCAGGGTGGCTGGGATGCCCACTTCACTGTGTGTTGTTGGCAGCATATGTTCATCGAGCCTCAGGGTGTTGCAATTAGCATTCCCTTAGGAGCTGTAGCAAGACAGATTTTTGACTATACTTGCATCTTTACCCAGCTGGTAGGATGTGTACTGCTGTATACAGAAACCAGTAGAGGAAACAAAGGAAAATCTGCACTTCCTGAGCTCTACTTGAGATGTAAGAGTATAGAAAGTACTGCCCTGTGATCTTCTGTGTGAAAACCAGCTAGAAAGATAAAATTATGCCATCCTTAAAAATGCAAGTCTTCCACGGGAGTAGTTGCAAAAAACACAGCCTATTAAAATGTTCATTTATTGTTGTTCTGCTGACTTTTGAGACGTTTGTTTATCCAGAGTGGTACACCATCATCTTCTCTTTGAGGTTTATTTTAGAATTAAAAACAAAAACAGGCATTTGACAGACGCTGTTTTACATTAAAGACTTCATTAAACGGCATGGAAGATGAATAATTTGCGTTCCTTTTTAATGGCATCACATGGTTAGAAATAGATTGACAGAATGAGCTGAAACAACAACCCTTTATGTAATTTTCTTCTTGCTGAAAGAGTGACTGGAAAGCCCCCATCTTTAGAAATGCTCTTACAGACTACGTACTGTGGCAGAATGAAGGCAGCTTCTTACCCTGTCAGAAGGTAGAAGGCTGTGGGAAGAGAGACCTCTGCCTGAGTGAATTTGAGTGATAGTTGTATGAGTGGATATACAGAAATGAATTGGGATGAAGTTGTCACTCATCATCTCATATTCCTGACTGTTACTACAGAGTTTGTAGGGTGGATCCATGTATGATTTCTGCAGAGATTGTTGCTCTATAGAGTTGCCTACTGAGAAAAAAAAATCACACAGTAGTTAGCATTTAGTACTTCTGGTCTTCAGAACATCTTGTGCCCAGTAATTTGATTCTGCATAATTTGCTGTGAAATCAGAAGGGTACGTTATAGCTTTCTGTTTATTAATTTATTTATCCCTTTCTCTTCCTGCTTCCTTGGTAGGGCCAGAAGAAGAGCTACTGTTAGAGATTGTTTTGGAAGTTGTGGCTCCCTCTCTTACAGTATCCTATTGATACCATGTATCTCTGAACAAAAGGCAAAAATCTGAATTTTAAAATACTGAATGAGAAGAGAATTTGGCTTTAGCAGCATACTAAAACTTGGGTGATCATTTGCTGCTCAAGCTGATGCAAGTTTGCTGGTCTTCCAGAAGCTGGATGTTGCAATCTAACTGGAAAGATAGGTTTTCCTTGTCTTCATCTTGCTGCTGCCAAAACCTTTTTGTGCACTTTGGGCAACAGTCCATTTTTGCTGATTCTAAAGAAAATTATTTTAATTCATAAAAATCTGATGTTCCACATTTTGCATCAGAGATCGATGGAGAAGCAATCACTTGTAACTGTTTCAAGGTATGCAAAGTCTCCCTGTTTCCTTGGATGAAAGGATTTTCAACTGCTTATGACAAGACATCAGTTCTTGTCCCCTGTGCCTGTTGCTGGCAGTGGGTGATTCTGTGCTGCAGAACCAACAGGCAGCTCTGCATTATCACTGCAGCTCAAGTGATAGGTAGTTGCCCTAACATGTATTTCCAGAGAAACACATTTCCAGAGAAACTCCATTATAGAGTAAAAACCCATTTTCAGTTGAAATCAAGTGTTTGTAATAACCTTCTAGTTTAAATAGGTTCTTGTGCCTAATGTTACGAATATTTTATTTATTCGGTTCTATTGATTCATTTTACTCAGAAGCACAGCATAATACTTCACTTGTTTTGATGTCCTGTGACTCCTTAACATTCTTACAGTATCTTTGTACGCAGTGTTTCAGAAATTCTATTTTGCTTCTGTGCTTATTGAAAAGAGCAGTTGCTCATAAAACCTGTCTCAAACCTGAATGCACAGATCAAACACTTCTACTTGGCATGCTGCCATATCAACCTGGAGCAGGAAAGAGACAGAGGAGTCACACAGGTTTTAAAAGCATAAAGAAAAGCCTAGCAAGGGGGGAAATAAGGGAGAAAAACATGCCATGTAGTGAATCATGGCTAGGCTTCGCGAACGAAGATTTGAGAAGGGCACTACCCACGCTTGCTGCAAGCGTGCTGGTGGCTAAAAAGGCCGATATGGGATAGGCAGGTCCAGTCACAAAAGGCACAGCAGAACGTCTCCCTAGGTGACATTGGCAAGGAACGGTTCTTTCTGCGTTGTCTTTTCTCCTCCAGACTGACTCTCCGTGCATTCTCAAAGGAAGCAGCAGCGTCGTGAACGGTGTGTCTCCATGAATCCCGATTGGAGGCCAGAGTGGACCATTGGTGGCAGTCAATATGGCCAAGGCTGAGGTGTTGTTTCAGGCAGTCCTTGTATCTCTTC
The DNA here is from genome assembly GCF_047495875.1 of Pithys albifrons albifrons. Classification (NCBI taxonomy): domain Eukaryota; kingdom Metazoa; phylum Chordata; class Aves; order Passeriformes; family Thamnophilidae; genus Pithys; species Pithys albifrons. The sequence goes on from NC_092461.1 coordinate 52,656,187, forward strand.
TTCGGGGCTCCTCTCTTGCGGCAGCCGGTGGCGAGTTCACCATAGAGCACAATCTTCGGAAGGCGGTGATCCTCCATCCTGGAGACGTGCCCTGCCCAGCGCAGCTGCGTTCTCATCCGCATGGCCTCGATACTGCTGATCCCTGCCTGTTCAAGAACAGACACATTGGTCACGTAATCAGCCCAGTGGATGTTTAGGATTGAACGGAGGCAGCGCTGATGGAAGCGTTCGAGAAGCCGCAGGTGGTGGTGGTAGATGACCCAGGATTCAGACCCATATAAAAGAGTAGACAGTACAATGGCTCTGTAGACACTGATCTTTGTACTTTTCTTCAGGTGTTTATTGGACCAGACTCTTTTATGGAGTTTTCCGAAGGCTATGTATGCCTTTGCTAGCCTGTTGTCTATTTCTTTGTCGATCTTACCGTCTGAGGAAATGATACTTCCCAGACAGGAGAACTGCTGGACTGACTTAAGCTCTGAATTGCCTATGGTGATGTGAGGATGATGGAAGACTTCTTGAGGTGCAGGTTGGTAGAGAACTTCCGTCTTCCTCAGGTTGACTTCCAGCCCAAAAAACTCAGCAGCCTCTGCAAAGTAGGATGTTAAGCACTGCAGAGCTGCTTCTGTGTGAGCAACGAGGGCGGCATCATCAGCAAAGAGCAGTTCACGGACAAGGTGATTCAGGGTCTTGGTGTGGGCCTTCAGTCGCCTTAGGTTGAATAGGCTTCCATCGGTACGATATCGGATGTAGATGCCGTTTTCTTCATCGAGGTCTGCTGTGGCTCTTTGGAGCATCATGCTGAAGAAGATTGTGAATAGAGTTGGTGCAAGAACGCAACCTTGTTTCACACCATTAGTTATTGGAAAGGGCTCAGAGAGTGCATCGCGATATCTGACTTGTCCATGCTGATCCTCATGTAGCAGGATGATCATTTTGAGGAACTTGGGGGGACATCCTAAACATTCCAAGATCTGCCACAGGCCTTTTCTGCTCACAGTGTTGAAAGCTTTGGTGAGGTCAACGAAGGTTACATAGAGACCTTTGTTCTGTTCCCTACACTTCTCTTGCAGTTGTCTGAGAACAAACACCATGTCTGTGGTGCTCCTATTGGCTCTGAAACCACACTGGCTTTCAGGTAGAAGATCTTCTGCAATAGTGGGTACTAATCTGTTCAGAAGTATTCTTGCAAGGATTTTACCAGCAATGGAGAGCAAAGTAATACCTCGGTAATTTGAGCAGTCTGATTTTTCTCCTTTCTTCTTGTACAGGGTGATGATGACTGCATCACGGAGATCTGATGGTAGTTCCCCTTGTTCCCAGCAACGCACAACAAGTTCGTGGAATTTGGCATGGAGTGCTTGACCTCCATGCTTCCAGATTTCAGGTGGAATTCCATCAACCCCAGCTGCCTTGCCAGTTTTCACCTCTTGTATGGCCTTGAGTATCTCTCCCATAGTAGGGGCTGCATCCAATTCATGTTTCACCGGTTGTTGTGTAATGTGCTGAATTGCTGAGCCTTGGACTACACGGTTGGCACTGAAGAGAGTCTGAAAGTGCTCAGACCATCGGTTCAGGATGGAGGTTTTATCTGTCAGAAGCAGTTGACCATCTGCACTGAGTAGGGGGCTTTGAACCTGGTGTGTGGGTCCGTACACTGCTTTCAGGGCCTCATAGAATCCTCTTTGGTCACCCAAATCTGCGCATAGTTGTGTCTTTTCTGCTGGGTCGAGCCACCATTTGTTCTGGATGCCTCGAAGTTTCTGTTGGAGCTTACTGCATGCAAGACAAAAGGTGGCTTTTTTTATATGGCAAGATGGCTGAGCAAGGTGTGCTTGGTGAGCAGTTCTCTTCTTCTTCAGCAATTCCTGAGTCTCTTGATTGTTCTCATCAAACCAGTCTTTGTTTTTCTTGGAGGAGAACCCTAGGGACTCTTCAGAGCACTGCAGGATGCAACTTTTAATATGTTGCCAAAGCGCTTCGGGAGAGGGATCTATGGGATTAACTTTAAGTCTAGTTTGAAGGTTTCCCTGGAAGCTGTCTCTCACTGTGGCTGTTTGAAGATTGCTGACTTGGAGCCTCCTTCTCGGAATGCCGCCTCTCTTAGGTTTGGGCTTGAAGTGGAGGTTAAGTTTGCAGCGCACAAGGTGGTGGTCTGTTTGACATTCTGCACTCGGCATCACTCGAGTATGACGGACATCACTGACGTTTCTCTGTTGTACTAAGATATAGTCAATGAGGTGCCAGTGCTTGGATCAAGGATGCATCCAGGTTGTCTTCAGGCTGTCTTTCTGTTGAAAGATAGTGTTGGTGATGGTGAGCTGCCGTTCTGCGCAAAACGCTAGCAGGAGGCGTCCGTTATCGTTGCAGTTTCCAACGCCATGCTTGCCCAGGACTCCTTTCCAGGCTTCAGAATTCTTACCTACTCTGGCGTTGAAGTCACCAAGGATTATGATCTTATCATCTGCAGGAACATTTTGGGTGAGGCGGCGCAGGTCTGTATAGAATTTGTCTTTTTCCGCTGGGTCAGCTTGGAGAGTTGGGGCATATACGCTAAAGAGGACAACATGTTGCTTGTGTAGAGGGAGGCGTAAGGACATAATGCGATCGGAATGACCTGTCGGCAGATTTTCAAGTTTGGAGGCAATGGAGTTTTTAATCATGAAGCCAACTCCTGAAAGGTGTCTTTCGGTTTTGGGTTTGCCTGACCAGTAGAGTGTGTAGCCAGCACCATGTTCTTTAAGGCTGCCTTGATCATGAAGACAAACTTCACTGAGAGCAGCAATGTCAATGTTGAGCCGTGACAGTTCGTGGGCAATTAGAGCAGAACGACGCTCAGGACGTCCACTATCCCCAGTATCAAGCATGGTTCTGATGTTCCAATATGCGAGTGTTAGTTTGAGCACACCTTTGCAGGCAGGTGTATGCCTTTGAAATCTCTTTGTTTTTGTTTGACCGCATGGAAGATGCCGGTTGGCCGCGGTAATCCAACCGGGTGTGGAGATGAGCTTTGTTTAGGCCACCTTTGCTAGGCCCCTCTCTGTGTGGAGCAAGCAGTGCTGTCCCTAGAAAAGGCTGCTTGGTCATTCAGGATGCTGCTGCAAGAGACTGTCATCTCCGGGGTCAAGTCTCTAATGACCCATATCCTGAACCGCCTGCATGCAGGGTTGGGTCTGCGGCTTCCAGCTGCTTCCTATCACCTGCCATTATGACCCTCACCTGTCGCTACAGGGCTTTGCAATGTGGGTAAACCCTTTGAGCCTGCGCAATGGATTTTTTAGGTGAGGCACAGCGTGCGCAGAACTGGCCCCACCCTTTACTCCTAAGGTTCATCTGCCATGGCCCAGCGAGCTTGGACGGTGACAGCAAATACCTCAGGACGTAGGTTTGGTTAGAGTATCCTTCTCTTAGATGGATGGCCTTACAGGGCTAAACGAGCTCCATCTGCCCGGGTTTGGGGTTGGAGTTGTCCTTCTCCTAGGATGGTTGCCAGACATGGGCTAGCGAGCCCATCCTGCCCGTGGACACACTTTGTCTGACCCTTCAGCTGAGACCTGTCTGGCATGGGAGACCCTACTGGCGGCACAAACCACCTCCAGCATAGCTCTCAACCTCATGAGGGCACGCAAGCTTCTCCCCCGCGACAAGGGGGTGTCCCCGGAGAAGCATGTAGTGAATAAACAGGAAGAATAGGACAAGCCTAAACTGTCTTCTTTCCTTTCCTGAGAGCATTACAGAAGCAATGACAGCAACTAAGTCTGATGTTTCACAGAGCAGTAATTTATTTTTAGCAGAAATCAGGAGCATTACGTGACAAATGTGTTGGTAGAGTTCAGAGCAGCTGGAGTACCTGCAAACAGCGTGGCCTGGGCCTTCAGTTTGCTTCAAAGGGAGGGTTTGGTTCTACATTCAAGTGTTCTGCAGCCCTCTGAGGGAGTATTTGCTGTGGGGGTGACATTCATCCTCCCTCATCACAGCTGGGTTCCCAAGTACAGTGAATGTTTCTGAAATTTTACAAAGGGCCCTGCTAATGGTGATTTTTAAAAAAACATCTCTTAAGAGTATCAACTTTAGAGTAAATCAGCATGATTGATCTCTCTCCCATGGCCTTTCTAAAGGCAAGTCCAATGGGGAATCAGAGACAATTGCTTTCAGTGGGTATTCTGCTATCACAGTGAGACTCAGGGATAGTTTAATTTATTTTATCTTCCCAAGAGACCCTTTGTATCTTCACTCTCAGTTGCTTTCTGAAATGAAGCAATGGGTCTGAGTCATTCAACAGTTCAAATCCAGCTTCCTAGAATCATAGAGTAATTGAGGTCAAACAGGACCTGCTCAAAGCAGGGACACCTTCAAAGCTAGGTCAGGTTGTTCAGGGCTTTGTCCAGTCCTGTTTTGGATGTCTCTGAGGACTGAGGTGCTCCAGACTGCCTGGGCTACAGTTCCAGTGCTTCACCACTTTCATTGTGAAGATTTTAACTTGTAGTTAATCAGAATTTTCCTTATTCAGCTTGAATCTGTTGCCTTTTGCCCCTAAGGACTTCTTTGCACCGTCTTATATGTTGATATTCATCTGATTAGCAGATAATTAAATGCATTTTTTGCATTTGGTAATAGTTGTGCAATAGTTTGCACTCTTCACCTGCGTTGGTTTTTCAGGGTCTATATCCAGTTTGGGAAATACAGCATGCTGACAACTTGATGAAGCAAAGTAAATTCTGTAGTAAAATGTTGTTGCAAAATAATTTTTAGGCCAGCTACAAGAATGATAGTTATGGCATTATCAGTGTCTGTGCTATGAGGAAGCAGTTTTGGGATATCAGGAGGTTGAATCTTGGCTCTGAAGGATCTGAATCCTTTTCCACCATGTGCATTTTTCAAATTTCTTTGTTACAGTAATTTTCAAAAGAATTTGCAGTTATAATTGCTGCCATGCAAAAGATTCAGTAGACTCCAGGGGAAGTAAGGAAGATTAAAATTGGGAAGGTAATCTGCCTGCAGTTATCTATAAAGAGAATAGCTTACACTTTTCCACAGACAAAATATAATTTACCTAATACTGCTGGAACAGTGATACCCCAGATTCAGTTTATCAGGTATGATACTTCAGAGGCTGGTAGTTGGCTGCAGCCCTTTTGTGTTTACTTGAGGTCACTGGAGTCAAAAAGTGGTCCCTAGAAACAGTGGTTAATTTGAGTTGAGATCTTTCTAGGTGATGTGGATGTAAAAGACTAATAATTTCTTCAGCAATGAGGAAGAGCAACCAGTTTCAGTTACTAGAATTGCCAATATCTTCTTAGCACAAAGGTATACTTTGAAGTGAAAACTAGTTATGAAAGATAGAATTAGAAATTTCAATTTAGAACCAAGAGTAGACTCTGAACCAATCTGTTAGATGTGTTGGGCTGCAGGATTAGATCATGTCTCACTTCCACTTGAAAAAAGGAAGTTTAGAAAGAATACCAGACAAAAGTGACTTCCTTCTCATTCCTATTCACCTTCCTGAAGTTTAGCCTTGCCTAAATGCTGAAAAGTAAGACCCAGCTGTATCCTTTGGTGTTTGAAATTTGTATTTGATGAAAAAATATAAGCATTTGTTATTTTTTTCTGTAGCAGAAAGATGAAGTTAGGTTACTGTTTTCCTTGGTTGATAAATAGATTTATTATCTCAAGTAACCTCATCTAAATAAATATTTATTATTTGCTTTATACTGTGTGTTTAGTTTATATTTTAAAACAACAAAACCAGTATTTGTTCTACCCTCTTACCTTCAGTTTGGTTTGTCTGCCCATCCCTAGACAATGTGCTTCTCAAAACAAGGGAAATACTTTCCTGGTGGCCTGGAAAGGAGTTAGCTCGAATCTAGCCATAAATAACTGAGAATGTATTCTAAGTAATGTATTACTCATATGATAATTTAAAAATATACGAAGCCTTATGGTTAGATCCAGTATAATACTCTGTTTTTCCAGGCAGGTGCCCTAGACAGAAGGTTACAGAATCCCAGCTGCTGCCTCAGAGCCCAGGAGGGGTGGATTCCTATGTTAGCTGGAGACCAGACTTCAATGCAGGGTAAGGGATTGCTCTCACCTCAGCTGACCTGCAGGCAGACAGTAACAGGACTCGCCTGGAAAAACAGGCAGTGTGAAATGAAGGTGACAATTCTATCAGTGTGTTGCAGTTACAAGCTTCAGCCACTAGGCTATTACAGAAAGATAGGAACCAGCAGAAAGAGCAACACTGTCTTAAAATAAAAGCCAGAGCTTTGTTTGTTGTGTCCTTCAGAGAGTTCCTCTCCATCTCAGCAGAACAAAGCTGTACTCCTGTGCCAGGCTTCTAATCAAAAGAGAAGGCCTGATCGTGACTATTTCCAGCAGGCTTGCTTTAGGGGTCCCCTTCTTGTCCTAAGGAGTTTTTTATAAGGTTATTTTGGGATCCCCACTCTAATTTTGCTCTGCATTGGCACCTGGTGCTTTCCTTGGATCTGGATTCCAGCCTAGGCTGGATCTGGCTTGCAAGTCTGAATAACCTGCCTGCCTATTCAGTTGCACAGCTCAGTGATTTCCGTGTGGCACAGGCCAGAGAGGTAGTGCAAGATCACAGGTTTACTCACAGATAGTTCTGTGCCTCTGAGGAAGCTCCATAAAGATCTGGGAGCATCAGAAAAACATTCGGTAAGCACAAGATGGCCACTACCCTGCTGCTTGTCAGGAGCTCATGGTACATGTTTCCTGTGGACCTTTTTGGGCTTGCAGGTTAGCAGTCCAGGCACCTTACTTCTTCCTCATGATCATTTTACTACTCAGTGTGTTTCAAATGTCTTGGAGCATGTCCAGATTGCAAGCTCAGTGTTTATGAGCAGTATTATAAAATGAAGGATTATTTATTCTACTAGTGTTGATACTTAACACTGGGGCTAAACACCAGCTACATCAGGCTGTTTCTGTAGAACTTTGAACTTCAGATGCATCTCTGCAGCTTGCAGCCTTGTGTAACTGCAGAGGTTTGTTCAATGTGGCTGGATGTTATATAAGCATCTTTTATTTTTCTTTTGCTTGTGATCATGTTATGTAGGCTGCCTTCTTAAATTTCAGCAACCCTAAGGCAGCCTGAGTCATGTGTATGAGGCTCTTTTCTGCACTGTTGTGTAAGGTAGTGAATTGCAAAGGTCATGGGAATGAGTTATTTAAAAACTGAACCATGCTGGGCTCTATCCAGCTTAGAAGAGATGAGCTCAGAAAGGCATTTATGTTTTAAATTACAGTTATCAAAAACTGATTTACTTCAGTCACTATTTCAGTTTCCTTAGCAAACTGCTGTAGTACACAATATTTCTGTTTCTTTTAAATGTGTTGCTCATATAATCATGTATTCACACATGAGGCAAGGAATAAAATATTTACTTCCAATTCTCATAAAACAGTTCCATTCACAAATATTGTCATCATAGGCACAGTCTTCATGCTCATTTGTTTTCAGTGCTCACAGTAATTAATTTCCCTTACCGTTTGTTCCCAATGGAAAATATCAAATTCCTGGTTGAAGTGCATAGAGTGCATTGTTCTGCCCAGTGGACATCTGGGTTGTGATGTGTCACTGTGCTCTTGTGTAATCTGGCTCAGTCCTATTGATACCATGCAGGTTAAAGGCACAAGAACAGATAACTGTGGAGTCTCTTTCTCTGGTTTAAGCCATCCAGCTGTATCCTCATCTACAGAAAGCTCTTTCTTGCTTCATCTTCCATGTCCCCTCTCAGGCCCTCCAAGTCAGCACCCCATACAAGAGTTTGTTCAGCCATACTTTAAAGTGAAAGTGCTCTGAACTTTCCCCAAAGCACTTTTAAACTTGGATCATTTCACAGAGCAGTTCAGGACACGACTCCACCGACAGCTCAGCACATAGAGCAGGGCAGGCAGCAGTCTCTGGCAGCAGGGAGGAGCCTTGCAGCGGGGCCGGGGGAGCAGGAGTGAATACAAAGCCACACCCAGGGAGTGATCTTTGTTCTCTCCATCAGCCGTGGCAGCTATCCCAACACCGTTTTGGCCATTTGCAAAATTCCACGTGTGCAATTGTAATTTACTTCCATTTTCATGCAGCAAAATGTAATCAACTTGTGATCGCATCAACTCTTGTTGAAAATAGTAAGAAAAAGTTACAAAATGAGGAAAACATAAAATAAACTGGCTCATCATGAGAAAGAAGTTAAATGATTTTGATTACTAGAACCCAAACCTGTACAATGCACGTCCCAAAATACTGCACCACTATCAGAAAATTAAGTAACAGCATGTCCCCAGACAGGCTCACAATGCAGTGTACTGGTAAATCATACAGAAAGAAAGAGGTTAAGCCAGAAGTTGTGAAGTCACATATGTGCACATAAAAGAGGGGGAAAAAAAAGGTAGAAATGCAAAGGGCACAGCAAACTGAGTTCAGGGACATGACGCTGAAAAGAAGGAGAACACTGGGGCAAAGAACTTCCTGGAAAGGGCTTGAATGTGAGCACAGGTGGGCTCTTTCTGATTGCCTGCTGCTTTTTGCTGTATTCAAAAAAAGCAAGAACTTTTAAATAAAGGAATTGTACAGGTGAGTCTATTGCACTATGCCCAGTACCAACATCATGACTCAGAGTGATTGCTAGGATCAAAGAGGAACAGCTCAAACAAGAACTGGAATAAGGAAGAACAGGGGCTATGAAGCTGTAAGATTTTAAAGATATTAGGAAAAAACATCCCATTGATTTTTCTGTATTCAAGTTGTTTTGGTTTGTCTTTGCATGTATCAGTGGGTAAAATATATATCACAGGTGGGGGTTTTCCATGAATGTTAATAACGAAGAGATGCCTTACCCTGAGTCAAAAAGCAGTGCCTTAAGTTAATCTGGAAACCTCTTCTTGAATCTGCCATCACCTGGAGACTGGAAACAAGTTTGCTTTCCCCTAGAAGAGAGCTATAAAGCAAGAAAGAGAAATCTGCAAAGCGAGAGTTTGTTCACTTCTCTAACACTGCTCTTATCCTCTTGAACTATGTCGGGTCAAGCAACTGGAAGACAGTATGTCCTGTAGGCAGACAGTTCCTGGCAGGTGGTCAGTACAGCTGCGAATGTGACACTCTGTGCCAAACATGAGTCTGTAATTTCTTGTACTCTTCAGTGGTCAGTTTTTTGAGGATACCATTTAGTCATTTTCTGGGAAGACAAAGGGTGCCCATCAGAGCTAATGACATTTTACTTGCTCACACATGACCATGTGGGAGGTGGCTATAAAACACACTTAGTAAATGAACACAACTGATTCAAAATTACAGCAAGGGTGTTGATGCAGGTATATGCTGCCAGGCCGTTCTCAGAGTCCCTGAACCCTTTGTCAAACAAGTAGGAATTTTCTTCTGACTTCCTTTCCTCAGCCATTTGAATAGGAGAACTAATGTGCCTCAGGAGAAGTAAGAAGTGTGTTAGTTTTCATTAACTTTTAATTTGAAGTCTGAATAACTGAATGAAAACACTGTAGTAATCTGGAAAGGGTATCTGAAAGCCCTGTTGAATCAGAGATAATTCCTCCCCTTTCTCCGAAAAGTACATATTAAAAAGTTGCTTTGTTCAGAGGCACAGTATCCCCACCAGTAGTTGGCAAAGAGTCTTCTCCAACTTGATCTGTGGGAGCAGCTCTAGAAAGTCATTTCAGGCTGCTGCAACATTCCCAGGACTGTAGCAAAGGTCAGTGTGTGTGTCCTTCAACCATGTGGCATTTTGATTAGCAAATCTGAGTCGTCGACAACTCTGAACTGTTTCCAGATGGTGACATATCAGGGCTCCCACGTGCACAAGAAGTTCACTCCCCATGCCCAGCTTGTCCTCAAAGGCACTGGGCTTGCTGCACAGCATTCAGGCTGTAACATATACTGCAGCAAACATTCCAGCCATGTCAGAAAAAAATGTTGGTTTGCTGCCAGATCTTTCTCAAAAAAAAAAAAAAGGGCAAAAAAAGGATCTAATTTTAAACAATTAAGGATGACCTATGAGAATAGACAAACTGGGTCTCAAGTGCCTCCTTGCATGCTTGTAACCAGTAATGCCAACCCTCTTGTGAACAGGGACTTTGTACATGAAACAAGGAAAACTTGACTAAGTGAAATGGGACTATAGCATGACTGAGTCTCTTCCCATGCTGTACCATTTTCCCGGGTTATTCCTTAAGGCTATCTTTACGGTACTCACAGTGCCAGACCCTCATGTTTTCATGATTTTAGCATGCCTGCAGCAATCATAGTCCTGCCAGGTGCCTTGCCACCTTTACATTATGTTCTGTGACCATGTCCAAGATTGTTTGGTCTTGCTACCAAGGCCAAATCATCAGGTGCAATGTGATATTGGGAAGCCACATGTCCCCGACCCCATTAGGGATTCAGTTATGAGTCTTGCCAGAAATCTGCCCATCCCTGTGAACTAGAAATGCCTTCTTTTTTGCATTCAAGAGCCACTAACCAAGCTTGTATGGCTACGGTTTGTTTAAGTGTTTGTTAAATATACATCTGGTGCAGTTGCTCCACAGTATGCATTGCTACAGTGAATGTTGAAGTAAAATACAGCATCTGGAGCATTCTTTGGCTTCTTTTGGGCATCAATAAATAGCATTCAATAAAAACTTGATCACTAGCTGTCTCAAACCAAAGAAGAAATGTTTGAATTTCATGTTTGAAAATCATTATTTTTCATCCTTTTGCTTTATCTTTTTTTTCAGCTAAAGCCAGTTTCTGTGCCAGAAGAATAGAGAAAAATGCTGTATGATGCAGAGATGAACAAAAGGCTTGTGCCACATACCAGGGAGCAGCTGGTGAGTGAAGCACTGCTGTAGCAGCCCAGAACATCAGAGGAGCTGGATGTGGAGAGGAAATATCACTATATTGAGCTATTGCTTCTGGTTTGTTTTGTTTTCTGTTAATACCACACTACTTCTTTTTTCAAGCTTACATATGGGAAGCAGCTGGGAACTGTGACAATCTAGCAAGCTGAGGCTACAAAGGTGGGCAGGGAAAACATACATTTCAGGGAGAGAAGAATTTGGCCCAGTGTCATCTTTTGATTTTATATTATCAAGAAAAACTAAAATACCATTACTGACAGTGCCAGCTTTTAACAGTAACTTCACAGTTACAGGACATTGTGTTAGAATTCATGTTAATACTTGATTTTGAATTTCACCTCTTTTTATTTTTTTTGGCCTAACTTCTTGAAATGTATCTCCCATAATGCTTGGCCACTCTGAAAGACATGTCCCTGTAGTCCATATGAACAGGCAATGCAGAGGTAATATAAAATTCTTTCTGCAAATACAAACTTCTTACAAAGTTTAATTTTTGTAAAAGTTCATGTCTTTGAAACATTTGTAAGCCAATGATGTAGTAATTTATTTATTCAGGCTTGCTAAGTGCACTATTTTTATATAGTCTGTTAAATACTATGAATGAATGTTGCCATAGTTACAATTGAGTTCTGAAATTAGCTCTATTGTACTGTAATTCTAGTTCCTTATCTTGCTTCTCTTGCTCTGCTACAATTAAAGACACATTTCCATCTCTATAATTAACCATGATGTGAACGATGTTGCTCATTCATTTAAAAATGCTTGAGCAAATGTGAGATGAGGGATGTTTTCCATTGTCTTGTTTTCCCCAAAACCAGTGAGTGACATGGAGCTTCCTGCACCCAGTCTGCATACCTCCTGTGCATAGCTTCAACCTAGTCCTTGAAATTTAATTGGCATTTTAACTCATTGCAAAAATATACACCATCAAGTAAACAGCTACACCCACAACTTCCTTTTATGAAGGATATATTGCATGTAAAGACCTGCATTTATTTTGACAAAAACCCAAAGGTCCCAGTGTGACTGGAGCTGGCAGGTCTTAATGCTGACTTGTGTGTGGTTTAGACAAGGTCTCAGGGTGGTGGCTGGTAAGCAAGAATCATCAAGGACTTCATGTAATATCTACTGAAAAGCAAATGCCTTCTCCTCTAGCACAGCAACAACAAGGTATCTGTCTTCCTGTCAGAACAACTTGTCTCCATGAGCTGCTTGTTAACACATCAAAAATGACACATGAATAATTGGCAATGATTCAAGAGTTTTGTCAGGCTTCTGATTCATTCCAAAGCAGACTGGGATCTGGGTCATACTGCCCTGCAGGTGAGAACTTGGCACACCTGGTTCTGCCCTGTGCTCACCACTGAGAGCAATGCTTGCTCCAGGCATCCACTGCTCGTGGGTCTGGGCAGGGAACTGGGCAGAAGCTCAGAGATATAACTGGTAATCCCTCCTCGCCAAGCTCCTGTTTTCTGCTACCTGTTTTTCTCACCTGCAGCCCAGCCCCCTCCTTGTGCCAGCTGTCATCCTCCACAGACCCTTTGCCAGGACAACTCCCAAACTGGAAATAGATAACCATTCATTTTTCTCTGAGTTGGATACTGCTGGTTCAGTGAGTTGAATCTGCTCAGAGAGGAGGCAGAGGGCTGCTGGGCTGGGCTGAGGGACTCCTGGGGAGCAACCCAGGCAGGTCTGCCTCTCCTCTTGGCTCTGCTCTATCATCAAGCTGTGTCTTTTGAGTTTAAAGATGTGTGTTTCCATAGGATTTGTTAAACAATCAGCATCTGTTCCTTAACACAGTAGTGTATTATGGAATTACAGGAGTATGCCACCTGTGTACCTTACAGAAGGGATTTCCTGGCCATTTGGGATGAACCACCATAAACTGACATGAACAGGCCTTTGTTTTGAATGAGATGTTTGATGCAATACTGGTAGAGTTTTAAGTAAAACTAGCGTTCACCATGCTTTAATATAAAATTCAAGCTCTCTGTGCTTATATGCACAGCATATCTGCATAGTGGACATAGTGAAATAGGCATTTCATACCCATAATGAAATAAATCTTCCATTTGCTTGCAGCCTCTGACTGTGATGCCATATGCTTGGCTGAGCATTGCTCCTGATGGATCATTGTGCAAGGATGCCTTACGCTGGGGGCTGAGCTGCTTGGTGAGTCACTGCAGTAGAATGCACGGTGGAAAAGCTCATTTCCCCAGTTACTCAGAGGTAAAATATTCCTGGATCCGTGCCTGGTTTGTGCTAGGAATATTAAGGATGTTTTTGTTTTTCTGATAAAGTTCCGTTAAGAGAGACAGCGATCATGGCTGCAATTAGCTCTGAATTCTAGCAGACTACACCTGAGTTTTCCTTTCCAAATCAGTTCATGTGGCTTTGTCTAAAACATAGCTTAAAATAGTATGGTTGGCTTCTGTATCGAACACACAGAACTGCATTTACTCTTTCATCTTTGCTTTCATCCCCAAGAGCAAACTGGCAGTGAGCTCTCATCTGAAACATGGACTGTAGCAAATATGTAATTTTTCAAGCCTTGATGCAGCAATTAGAAGACAAAAAATCATATAATTTTTTTTAAAGCTCTGGTAAAGCTACCCAAGTTCTTAAAAATAATGAGTGGAATTAAATCCACATTTTTAATCAAAGCCAAAGCAGTGGAAGGAGTGTCCCAAATTTCCTGTGATGAAAAACTGATGAGGCTGAGTGAAGTAGTGCTGGGAGTGGAGGTCAGTCGGTAAAGTGGAGCATGTTCTGCACTCGGGTGTCTGTGAACAGTGCTGATCAGCTCTCATGACATCTGGATGTGAGTGACTGAGTACAGAACTTGCTCTGGCAGCAGCAAACACAGCAAAAGCAGACAACCAAAGAGAAAGTGTTGAAGGACTGAGCAGTTTTGTGTCTCGGAGTTCAATAAACCTATGCCCATAAGGGTTGCAAAAGCACAGGCCTTTCCCCAAATCAGAGCATTTGTCTCTGCATTTCTTGAATCCAAATCTCTTCTAAACTTCTTACTTTTCCCATCTGTTCTGTTTCTGAGGGTGTGGCCACCTGCTTACAGAGGGCAGCAATGTCATCTGAGCTACCTAAGGTTCTAATGTTTTTTTTAACCACAGAAGGCACCATGCTGAGCATGGTGAGGATTTCTGCATGTTTCTGCTGGAGACACAATGCTGTAACCTTGTTGGCAGGTGGTCTTAATGCACTAAAGCAACAAGGTGGTCTGGTAATCAAGTAATTGTAAGGAAAATAGTGTGATACATCAAGCCATGATTTATTTGACATCAGAAGTCATCTTATAACCCCTGCTGTAGGCACCAAGACTCAGTGGTGACAACGGGAAACCTTTTCTCCCCCCATCACCTTTTCTCATGTTTTTTTCTTTGTTGTTCCCTATATCAGTCATTCCTTTTACTTTCTGCAGGCAAAAGAAAGGTGATGTATTTAATGCCTTTGGAGCTATGGGACACCTCCTCTGTTCTCAGCCTTGGGCCTGGCACCCTTTGAGCTGGAGCTCCTTTGCTCACACCAGCACCATGTGATGCTGAACCAGAGCTCTGGAGGAATGTGTGAATATCTGTTTTGCCAGCGAACAAGCATCAGCACAAAATACACAGACACCAACTTTAAAGAATAAGTGTATAAATTTACTATAGTGCAAAGAAGCAAAGAATTACAAAAGAAGCAAATAATTATGAAAGGATAAGCTTAGCAATGCACCTAATCATTACTACAAAGAGTGTCCATAGTGAGTAAGAAACATAAATCACCTGTTATCCTGTTAATACATTCCCATCATCCAGACCTGCACATCAGCTGGGGAGCCCTGATCCCAGCAAAGGGTCAGAGAACCACTCCCAGGAGCTGGGAAATCCTATGCAGTGTGTCCAGGTGAGGTCTCTGTCTCTGCTGTGAAAGGGTGCAGCTTTTATATTGTTAATCAAACAAGCTTACCTAAAGTAAGAAATGTCGGTTTTTGAGCTCCCCAGGTTCCAGCGCAAGAATCAAAGACGTAACCTCCATAGGAGTATGATCAGTGTTCTGATTTATTGTTTACATTACACACACACATATCGAATATTCTCTCAGTCTACGAATAGTACAGGAATATCATTGGTCTATGGCTAGGGCGTGCTACCAGCTGGATTGGTGCTTTTCTCAAAACTATGCCTTTCTGTATCAATGTGTTTACCTGCTTCCCCTGGCAGCTGCCGCATTCTTTCTATTGTTTACTGCTCTTCTTGAAGCAGGCTCAAGGATACAGAGGCCCCATTTCCCTCTCCATGGCCTGGGCTGTGCACAAAAACTTCTAAGTTCAAATTTCTTCCAACACTTACCTCACTTATTTAGTGTGGAAAATATCTGGCTTTCTTCTCTCCTTGATTTTCACCCAAAGCCTGGCCAGAGCTCAGAGGAAAATCAGGGAGTCAATTTGGACCAACTTATGTTGAAAGATAGATACATTCATATCTAATAAGGCTATCTGTCTTCTTCCATGGCCTTGACTAGTCTCTAAATACAGAGATATAGATACATTCATAACAAATACAAATCTTTACTAATTAAGCAGAATTTTGGCTAAATATAACATTAGGTTGGAAGGTTCATCTAGAGTCACTTCTGGCTCAGGGCCTCAGCACTTCAATAACTGATATGGTTATTAATGAGGAATTCAAGCTGGTGTTTGCAACTAAGCAGATGCTTACCCACAGGTAATCAACAAGCAACAGCAATGGAAGCACTTCAGGTTATAAGGGAGGTTGTAAGTGTGTGCCTAGGTGGTCCCGTGGTGTAAAGGAGAGCACTCTGGACTCCAAATCCCAAGGTCATGAGTTCGAGTCTCAGTGGGAACCATCTCCTGGCAGTTCAATGTCTCCCATCCCATCAGATCTCAGATGCTCAGCAGGGTCAGCCCTGGTTAGTACCGGGTGCTATAGATAGTCCCAAGGACTTCTGTGTCACTGTCCAAACTTGCTCGGCCATCGTGGCAGATGGACCTTAGGACTTAAATGGGTGGGGCCAGTTCTGTGCATGCTGTGCCTCACCTAAAAAATCCACTGCACAGGCTCGAAAGGATCACCCACATGGGGAGAGCCCTTCCCAAATCTTTGTTTGCGAAGTCTGGCCATACATACATACAAGTGTGTGCCTTTTCCCTTTGGGGTCTGGAAAGTGTGTGTATCAGAGCCAGGCACCTGCAGGTCTGTAAAATGTCCCTGAATGTCACCTTTGGCATGAGCTCTGGAGACCGTGTTTCTCTGAGCAGTGAGTGCTCAGTGTTGGTAAGGCATCCAAACGGCTAGGCATGGGTAAGGCAATGAGGTCTGTGGGCTGGTTACCTCACACGAAAAGCTCTTGGACGGTGCAGAGTAACCATTGCTCCCTCTAACAGCATTAAATGACCCACTCAACTGGGCATACAGTCTTGTCCTGCTGGTAGAAAGAAAGGTCTATCCAGAAGAGACCATCATAGCCAGAGCAGTATGTCTCTTATTTCCATATCTCTGGTTCTCATACAGGCAGTTTCGCTCTGGAATACATAAAGGAAGCAACCTTCATTATTAAAACACATTGGAAATCATTGGCAAATAGCTCTTACAAACATCAAACACAGCAGAGATAAACACCTGGATAAAAGGACAATTTGTGTGCCCTCAATACCATGAAGGCAGCACTTACTTCCCAGAAGAAATCTACAGGAATAACTGCAGCTCCTGGAAGAAGTGAGAGAAGAGGAACGGAGAGTTAGAAAGCCTGAATACTCTCCTTCCCCAAGGATGGGAGGGTAGGTGATGGGTTGGTTCCTCACAGACCACAAAGCAGATGTTCAGTTTCAAAATGAAGTTTCGACAGTATGGGACCTGAATGGATATCCTGGGGTTTAAGTTGGTTGTTTAGGGTTTGGTGTTCCTATAAACCTCCTTTATTCCAGGAATTTCATTTTGTGTTATCCAAGTCCTCTTCAATGTGTCCAAGCAAATTGTTCCCTGGGCATGGGAACCTCTAAGTCTTTGGTATGAGATGATATCCTCCAGGATGCCAGGCTCTGTCCTGTGCTGCAGGGAGCTGTTAGCTCCATTCCTGCTAGAAAATTCCAGGCTTCTCAGCCCTGGAATAAAAGAAGTCTGAAATATTAGGAGCCCTGCAGAGCTGTGGATGTGGGAGTTGTGGGCAACTGTGCAACTCAACAAACCAGGAAGGAATGAGGCAGACCCTGAAAAAAAATATCTGTTGTTTTGTTTTTTTCTCAGAAGTTCATTGGAAACTGCTCTGCTGGTACAAAGCCTGCTGATTTTGATGAACTGGTGTTTTCTGATGAAAACCTGTTATTTTGATAAAAAACTCCTGCCAGATGAGGGATATACATCACTGCCTGGGTGAGCTGCAGTGACCAGTGTCAGCCAGGCCAGCAAGCTTTGAGCCACTATGCTCAGGGAGCATAGCCCTGCTGGGTCTGTGTCCAGCCAGGGTCCATGAGCTGCCTTCAAACCAGGCCAGGGCCAGAGAGGAGCAGCATTACAGGCAGGCAGGTCCTTCTCCATATCTCCTGCAGCCACTGCTGGAAGGGCCTAGCCCTCGCCTTCTTTGCCTGTTAATGCAATGGAGCTACCAGAGCTCCTGTGTCTCCGGAGCGGTTTCTTATTTGTTTGTTGACATTGACAAAAGCCCATTTTTACTTCTGTCAGCAGAGGTGATGTGGCTGTACACAAGGAGGCTGCTCTGCCTCCTGCATTATCAGCAAAATTGCCAGCTAAGCACAGACTCCTGGACCCTCTGTGGCTGATATATAGAGCAGAGCAGCAAAACAAGTGACCTATTTACATTTCACTGTGCTGGGGGTGAGAAAAATGTGATTTTAACCCCTGAATTGCCTGAGTTCATCAACAGGAAATGTATGTGTACGCAGGTGCGTATATGGACCCATGACTTCATGGAAGTGTATTTCTGATCATAATTGATCTAAAATAACTGGGGGTTCAGTAATGTTTAGCTATTTTGCCTCAATTCATGCTTTCTGAGTAAAACTCATAGATGGGAGTGATAAGCTGATGGCCCTGAAGTGTTTTACATGTTTTTCTATACAACAATATATAGAACATATACATATAAAAGCATTAATTCAGATTATTGTAGGCATGACATTACAAAACCGGCATTAACTTGAGATAATTAGATGGAGAATGACTTTAATTAAGACCATGGTTTCACATTTCTCTCTCTCCCTCTATGAGATTCTATTCCATGCATGTTGTTTTGAAGTCCTTTTAATATATATTTTATGCTTTTGTAAGGCACTTAACAACTTGACTGGAGTTCAACACAGAGATTGTCACAAGTAGAGTGGAAGACTATTCCTTTAGCTTCTGCCCCTTGGCAGCCAGCAGAAGCAGAGTGTGATACACAGCCAGTGGATGGGGAGTCAGAGGAGGTTGCAGTTTTGTTTACTTTGAAGCCTCAACATTGAAACACAGCTGGCAGCACTGGGATTGCCTCTAGAAAGACAGTGGGCTAGAGCTTGTCCTTGTGCAAGAGCAGGCTGCAGAGAACGGGCTTGGAGCAGGGGGATCCAGGTGCTCAGCAGAGATTCGGTGGCAAAAGGTGATGTAACATTTTGCAAAGTATTTGGGAATATTCTGGAGTGCTTACCCACCATTCTTAATAGGTATCCCCAGCTCTCTGTGCTGCAGTGGCATAATGGGTTAAATTGTCATACAAAGGCTTTCAGTCTTCAGTCCAGGTATTTTTGGAAAACAACAAATTTCATCAAGAGGCATTTCTCCTATGTTCCCAGATGTTTTAACCATCTTCCTCCCAGTCCTCTCTATCCCAGGAAACAAAATAAAATTCTGTACTGGTCCTGGATGCAAAATTTCCCCAGGCCAAGCGTGGTCCTGCAGTTGCTTTCTGTCCAAGAAAAAGCCTGGCTTTGTCTGGCCCAACTTTTGTCAGCAACTGATCGTAAGTAACCGGACAGGATGGTAGTAGCCAGAGCTGCCTGGCAGTACGCATTCCCTGTGGGGAGACTAGGAGGCTAACATCTATCCTGCTGTGGGACACATGGACAGGAAGACACTTGGAGTCTTGCAGTATGGTGGCAGTCAGGCATATATTGTTTGGGATAGGCAGTTAAATGCATCCCTGACATCCAATTCCATCAGATCTTGGAAGCTAAGCAGGGTCAGCCCCGGTTAGTACTTGGATGGGAGACCTCCTGGGAATACCAGGTGCTGTAGGTTCTAGTCCTGAGAACTCCACTGTCACCATCCAAGATCTCTTGGCCATGGCAGATGAACCTTAGGAGTTAAAGGGTGGGGCCAGTTCTGCGCATGCTGTGCCTTACCTAAAAAATCCACTGCGCAGTCTCAGAGGACACACCCACATGGGTAGAGGCCTTCCCAAATCTTTGGTCATAAAGCCTAGCCATACACACTGTTTGGGATAGGCAGGTGCACGAGGTGAGGAAGTGTACTTAGAGACAATGGAAGAGTGGACTGGTGGGTTTAGCAGGGAAGAGGAGTTTGGGGTGACAGCTAAGCAACTTCCAACAACATGTCCAAGACCAGTGTGGCAACTGCTCCTTGTCGCTTGGCTGACAGGCTGACAGCACAGAGCCTCTGTAGCTCCTTGTTCTGCAGCTGTGAGGAGTTTCCTGCTGAGCACAACTTGGACTGACAGCAGAGCTGCTGCTGCAGGTTGATCCTAACATGACACCTTAATGTCAAAAGGGCTGTTTCAGAGGTGGGTGGGCAGTGCAGGGATGTGGGAGTGCTGCTGAGGCTGTGCTGGGAGCAGCAGCTGGAGAGAGGAAGGGATGCCAGAAAATACCCTTCCTCCCTCAGCCTCCACAGCTTACACAAGTGTGTCTTTAGTCCCACTTTTTTACATGCTTCCAAAGATGCCAGCTGCAGTGAAATTGCTTCTGCCAGATCTCTGCTGTGTTTTGGGAGTACAGCCCCCGGAGACAGGAGCCAGCCCAACATCTGCAGGGCTCCAGCACTGCATAGCCTTCCAAAATCATTTCCCTGAAGCTGTATCTCAGTTAAACCTGTATGCTTAGGTGTAGACAAAAGGGGCATTACCAGCTGCTTCACCCTGTTCTTTTTCAGAGCCGTCCTGTTTTGCCTATGACAGGCCAGTGCAGTGTTCCAGCAGAATTAAGGGGCACAGCTGGAGGGGGCCTATGATGAGCCAGTGCCAACTTCTATCACTGCCAGGAAGGACTATCACTGAGACACCCCCTTTTCTCTCCAGGTTATGAAAGAAATTTAAACTCTTCTAACAGGTCACCATCAAGACAATATTCTTAAATCAATACTGCTTGGGGACTGAGCAAACAAAGGAAGGTTGTTTGAAATGTTTTTGTTCCAGGTTTGGCTCAAGCACAGCCTTTGTTAGGTGTGTGTAAACCCAGATGAAAATTGCTTTTGATTAACAGCACAGTTCCTTGGGAGCATGAGTACCTTCCCTGCTCAGAAATTAACGTTGAAAATAAACACTTTGGTAGCAAACTGTGCAAGAGCTTGTGCTATGACGCAGGAAGAGAGATCAGACCACCAGTGGGGTTTCAGCATCTGCTTGGTGCATTTTTTTGAGAAAAGCATTTACAAGCTGCAGCATCACCAGCCAAAGCAAACAGGGTGATTTCTTCTTTCCTTTAGCTAAATCAGTCCTTGGCAACAAAGGAGACAGACAGCTGCACCATACCCAGAACTTTGGACAGGGATGTGAGCTTTGGGGCATTTTATCAATGCTTACAGCCTGCCTTTCAACTCTTAAGCAATGCCTTGGGGCCAGGAAGGTTGGGATAATGGTTACAGACTAGGAGGGCCAAGGGTTTGGGGAACTATCTTTTACCTTCCAGCGTGGCCACCCCGCTGGGAACCATCAGGTTTGTTTGCAGAGGTGATCTGGGGAAGGAAAGTGCACTTTGGGGTTACCCAGAACTGCTGTAATGAGCAGGAAGTTGCACTCTACTCCTTACCCTGCTGATGGCTCCAGTTCTCCTGCAGAATTTAATTTGTGTGTCCCAGCAACTCCCTTACTGGTACTGGCAGCAGAACAGGCAGGGAAGCAGGGGAGGGGTGACTCCCAGAGAGTCTCTCTGAGCTATTCTCTCACGGCATGCAGTTTATCTCAAGGGTTCAGGCTTTGTCCTTGCCCATCCCCAATGCCTCTGCATCTCTCCTGCAAAAATAACCCAAAAGCCAGGAATGCAGAGCGAGGACCAGGCTTGACCTGAGGCTATGAGGGCACATGTCTCTCATCTGAGCTGGCCTGAGCTGAAACCATGAACCTGGGGTTAAAGAGACAAGTCCTTTGCACATCTCAGGGGTGGGGTTTAGGCTCATCAGTGACAAACCCACCCAGCAGACTGGGCAGCACTGGACTATTTCAATTCACATACCCTCACTGGCTTCTGTTCTTAAATTATAATAATGCCTTCTCTCAATAAATACATGTTTCCTTAATCTCTGCTTTAGAGTGTTTGAAACTAAGGAGATTTCGCCTGTTAAGGTGTCCCATGGAGAGGCAGACAAGTTTTCATGTTTATCAGGAGGCACCACAGATACATGTTCTCCCCAACAAGCCAACATCCACACACAGTTTCTGTTCCTGTTTTCCACATCATGGGAGCCTTTTCACTTAGTCATAGTTTCATGCAGCCATCATTGGACATGTTCACAGGCAAGTTGGATGGGTAAAGTAAACAAACTTTCGCGGAGAGAAAGGACTTCACCAACAAGCTTATGAAGTTTATAGTGAAGACATTTTATTTCACACAGCACACGGTTTATATAGGGTTAGAGGTACATCTTATTGGCTAAAAAGGTCTCACCCCAACACCCTAGAACTTCTAATTGGTTAAAAGCCTATCTCTCACAAGTCCGGTGTATGTATTATCTCATCCTGATGTTTTGAGGTCCATGTCCGGAGATCAGGAAGGCAGTTGAGACGTTCTCATGAAAACACTTGCAAGGAGTGACTGTCGCCTACCGGACAAACAGCAGGTGTGTGTCCTTGCAGGCTGAAGTAGCAGCATGATTCTCACAGAGCTGAAGCAGTTTGGATTGCTCAGAAATTAACTTTTTGCAAGCAATCTCACAACAGATGGGGCTTTGAGCAACCTGATCGAGTTGAAGGCCTGTGGCAGAGGGGTTGGACATAATAATTGTGAAGATTCCCTTCCAACCCAAACCATTCTATGATTCTGTGATGGCTTAGAGAATGGGGGAGGGTAGGTGGTTCAGAGGCTCCTCATTCATTCTGGAGGTGACTGCAGAGACTCGAGGGCTCCTTGGGGAAGCTCATCAGGCTACTGCTGGGCAGACACAGGTAGCCAGCCACATGGCCACATACCCAGGAGGGAGTTCAGGGATCAAACAGGAGTATCAAGGTGTCTAGTCTCCAGAAACCACACCTGCAGGTCCCAGTCACGCATGTACCATGGGTCTCCTGAGCCTTTGTCACATGGAAGATGGCAACATCTAAGGCTGTGGGCACCTTTCTCAAGAAATGCCTTTCTCAGGTATTTTCTGGCACAAGGGAATTTAATAATTCTTGGGTAAGGTCTGAATACAAAACCATGAGAGAAGGTGTCAACACTGGGTGAGTGTTCCTGCTGCACTGGCTTGTGTTCCTCACTCTGGTCCCAGCTCAGCATACACTTGGGCGGGCAGGGTGCCAGCAGCCAGGGATGGCAGCAGTACCATGTGTTCAGCATTCACTTCTTCTGCACTCTCTTCTTATGGCAAAGGGGCCTCAGAGAAGGAGCACATGAGAATGGTCTGCCTTCTGTTTCCCAGGTGATGCCAAAAGACAGCCAAAAAAGCTGGTCACACTGAGCTGATGCTGTGCTTTGCTCCAGTGCCTGTGGGCAAGGCTGAGCCCCACTGCCCCAGCTGCCTCTTCCTAGGCCTGGCTCCTCTGTTTGTTCCTCTCCTTACCTGGTGCCACCAGCATCATCCTGACCCTGCAGAACGTGCCAGGGTTAATTGCTCATCAACAGCCCTCTGAGCTGCTTGCCCAGATAGATCCATTTCATTGCTGCTGCACAGTGTCAGGAGCTGAGGCTTGTGAATGCAGCTGTGAGCCAGGTTCTGGGTTGTTTATTTCCAAGCACATCTATCCACAGAGCTGGCTTGTGCTCCTTGCAGACTCCTATTATGCCATTCTTGAGCTGAGAAACTGACAAGGGGCATGAAGAGCAGCCAGGATTTTACACTCCAGGATACACACAGGCACAGAATGTGAAAACATCCACCTCCTCTAATTATACACCGTGGTTTCCAGTACAGTTTTTAGAACTACCGGTCACATGGCAATGACTGGGGGGAGGTTAAGCTTCCCAAATTCTCTGCTTTACCTGCTGCACCCCTTTCAAGCTCTCCCTCAAGGCTGCAGTTAAAGAAGGTGCAACCCAACAGCTCTGGAAAGGGGAAGCTCAGAAAGCTAAAAGCCTAGGGAAACAAAAACCATCCCCCAGAGGGGATTAACTCCTTTCTATTGATCCATCTAGATACAATTAAATGTGTCTGCTACTTAATTGCATCTTAAAGGATCCCAGCCCTTCCCTGGGAAGTTGCTGAGAAGGCAGCACTTGATGACAAAGATGGGGAATCAGTGTGACTGGGTCAGAGTAGCCAAGAGGTCTGAGCGGCTGCCAAGAGCTCTGAGCGGCCACCAAGAGAGGCTCCATTACCTCATGAGCTCTTCTGGCTTGACATCAGGTGAGCATGGGCAATGAGTATTTTCATTTCCAAGGAGCATGTCATCACTCTGTGTTTATCTGGACTGTCAGCAGGAAGCCACTGGAGAGCAGTGCTAGCTCTAAACAGCAAACAAGGTTGAGGAAATTGTGGTTTGCTCACAGTTGCTCACAGCAACTGACCCTCCCCTACACCAACCTGTGTAACAGGGGTGTCTCAGCTGCACATCTGTGGCTGCAAACCAAACAGCATTGCTATAGGGTCCTGCTTTTCCTGTTGACAGACCAGATGGTCCTGATCCACAGGTCTCAGATCCAGTGCTTTCCCATCACCATGCTCACAAATCCTGGGACAAATCACAGCATCTGCAGGCTTCAAAGGAACTCAGTGTTTTGCCTTCCAAATAGCATAGTGCTGGGCTTTCTGCAAATGCAAAGGCAGGCTGTCACCTAAGAGAAATAAGATGCAGTAAGATTGTTGTTAGTCAGCAGTGAGATCTGGAGCTGCCTGGGTTGCACAGAACGTGATGAGACTCTGGGTTTTTTTTTGTTTTATAACTGTAAGCATGTCTACACAGGGGAATTTGTCAGGATTTGCTCCTGTGCCTGTGGGGAGGTATGTTGCCCTGACCCTGCAGGTTTAGGATGCTGTGGGGAGAACCCAGAGTCTCATCACGTTCTGCACTGAACTTTGGGTGCCCCACACTGCAGATGCCTCTGCACTGCAATCTCCACTGAAAACAGTCTGCATGTCCTGTCATGTGCCTGACCACGTGGTAATATTTTATAGTGTTTGTAAACAGAACTACTTGTACTACAAGGTACAGTAGAGCAACTTTGGTCTTTTCAACAGTGAAGCTCAGATCTTAATTTACACATACACAGAAAAGAAAGAAAATGCTGGAAATGCGAAATGCAGCCTTTTCCTTCCCAGTAAAAAGTGCACTCTTGTCTCAAACTGTCTAACAAACAGAAACTGGTTTCTGACTGTATGCTTTTAGGAGAAATAAACACCTGAGAAGTCCCTCTCTAGGCATCATTGCTGCCCTGACCTTCCAGGATAATGCAATAAATACTGAGCTTTCAGCTATTATTAAACATAAAGAGTTCAGCATAACTCCTGCATCCCCTTGCCAAGGTTTCTGGGATTTGGGTCTCTCTAGGCCCAGATGAACCTGGGAAGGAAGAAGTGAGAGGAAGGGTTGGTGCAGGGGACGCAGCAGCCTGGGAATGCACCCCAAAGCCAGTGCCCAAATCCATCTTCAAAGAGCCCCCACACGGAGGATGTTGCCACTGCGCCCGAACAGCTCCATGGAGCATGGAAAGGATTCAGGGAAACTGCAGCACATGAAGGTGCAAAATCCGTTCATCCCAGCTTGGAGGCGCAGGGCATGGAGGGGAACGGGGATCAGGCCAGGCTCTGGGAGATACTGAGCTCTTTGCACAGCAGGTCAGTTGGTGCCACCCTTCTTGTCCCAGGGATCAGGCAAAGCCAAGAGCAAGTATCTCCGTTCAGCATTTGCAGAAAAAACTGGAGATTTATTTTTTTGTATGATTTGAAGGTGATTATTTTCCTGCAGTTGTATACCAGGATGAGAAGGTTGCAGAGACTGTGGAGGTACAGGTCTTTTGTCTTTTTTAAAATTCTCATTACTATCATACTGCACAAGCCTTTCTGCCACTCTGATGCAGAGAGCTATAAAATGGAAATGTGATAATTCCGTAACAGCATGCATTTATGTAAAAAAAACCCAAACCCAACCACAGAAATAAACCACCTAGGTCTATCTCTTAAGTGCCTTAGTGCCAGGGCAAGTACATTTCCTTCTCTCCACTCCGATATAGCCTCTGTGTTTAATTCCATGAACGCCACAGGTTGTGAGGAGTTTGTCAGGTGGGGGCTCAGCTTTCGCAGATTAACAAAAGAACAATTCTGAGCATTCATAGGGAAGTTCTCAATGTCAGCTAATGCAGTGCTGCCTCCTGATCTCTGCAGAGCTATTCCACAGGTGAGCTTTGAACATCAAATATTTCCCTGTTAACCCCAAAGACTGCCTCACCTCTCCCCAGCTGCCAGGCTTAGAGTTACTCCTGCTGAGGAAAGTTACATGCGAAAACCAAGGGAGTGACAAGTCTTGAGTAGGACTAGTGGGCTGGTAAAGCATTCTGGATCAGAGAGGGATAGAGCTGGTCAGGGCTCTGGATCATCAAAGCTTACTGAAGTTCTACTAGGCCAAGACGCAAACACTCAACTTACAGAGGCAAATGCATCTTCTATGGAGTTCCCTGGGGATTGTCCCTCAGGCTCCAGAATCCCCAGCCCAAGCTGTGGATTCGGGTCCTCCCTGTGGGCGCTGGAGCACAGAACTGCCCATGCACTCCTGCCCCCAGAAGCTGGCAGCAGCTTGGCCACTCTGCCTGCAGGGTGCCATCCACAGCCCCACTCCCTTCAGCAGCCTGTACTGGCAGGCCAGCAAGGATGGTGGCCTTTCCAAGCCATCTGTGACACATGTCGTCCCTCTGCTGTGGCGTGGTAGGAGTCACACAAGGAAGCTGGGTGTGCTGGGGTGGAGATCATATATATGCAATAGAGGAGACAAAGCTGGAGGAAGCCAGTGTTCAAAGAGGTTTTTTGGAGGTGTCTTGTTTTCATTCTTTCTTCTTTTTAAGTTGGGACTTCATGCTTTTAAACTGATTTCTAATGGCTACATTTGGATTTTCACTCTTCTTACCAAAGAACCTGTGCTGCTACCCCGAGGCACACCCGGACATGCAGTGCTCAGCAGCAGCATTGTCCTGCCGAGGCCACCTCCCTCCTCATTTGCACAGGGAAGCGGGAACAAGCAGCAACTGCTCCAGCAGGGAGCCCTGCTGCCAGACCCGTGGAAAAGGAGGGGCAGGATCTGTGCCTCAGCTGACAGTGGTGGGGTGAATTAGCAGGCTGTGTCAGGCACTTCCTGGAGGCCCTGGTTTGGGGTACAGGAGAGTCGGACAGAGTATTAGTGCTTTAAACTGGTGCAAAGGTACAGGAGAAAAGGGCGTGGTACTGGGTAGAGGGGAAAAGCAGGTGGTGTTGAGGAAGACCAGTTTTGAGAGGTTTGGTAGTTGCCTCCTTTCACCATTCCAGTGTACTTGTGATTTTCACAGGACTGTGTCACAACGTCACCCTCCCACTGCTCAGACACTTCCACACAGACTGAAACCAAACCCAAACCCCTCGAGCTCAAGCGCCAGCTCGGCTTGGTGCTGCCAACGCTGCAGAAAGCTGACAGGCAGGGTGTAATCTGAGATCCTGCGAGCTGCACTTCTCACCTCTGGTACGGTTTACCTCAGCCACACCCACCCCCCCTACCATTCAAATAAATGCTGTAGTAAAATGGCAAGTCCTCACTAGTAAATGAAACCTGTACATTTTAAGCATATTCTTGGACTTGCTGTCTGCACATACGAGTTATAATTATTAAGGGAAGTAATTTGGTTGGTATCTAACCTCTAAGATGCTTGTCAAGAAACAACAATCTCATTCCATTAGTTGTGGCTATCCAAAACCAATACCCTCCTTTGTCACACTGCCTGCAAAATCCTTCTCTTACACCTGTCCTGACGGAGCTTCTTTGGACTGCAGAGCCAGCAGCAGCCTCTGGCCCTACTCTCGTGTTCATGGAAAAAAAAAAGTGTTGTAGGCTTGGATCAACTTGTTTAGCAAGTGCAAAAAAGATCTCCAATCTTTGAAAACTTTTTTATTGCTCAGAGAAATAGAAAGCATAAGTTTGAAATGCTATGTGGTCAAATAAAACACTTAGAAACCTGAAAGACACTTATCACATGAACAACACAGTGTAGATGCATATTAATTTTAAAGAAAAAAACCCCATTAACTTGGAAATACAATCACAAGAGATATTTCTTGAACAAACATCAAGCTTGCTATTTCTTGAACAAATATCAAGCAATAGGGGAACAAAGCTCAGTCAACCTGTTCCAAGTATTCACTGGGCAAAAAGAATGAAGAAAAGCTTCTATGAATTTCTGGAACTTTTGACTCCTCTAATTATTTCCTAAATCATGTAGAGTGTCTATGTTAGCTATATTAACATTTTAGACAAATGACCTGGAAAAATAAAACAAAACAGAGTAGTGTGTACACCAAGAGAAACAGGGGGCCAAGCAACTGAACTTTTTTCACAAGACATTTAGATTTATAATTTATCTGTAAGAAGAGTTGCTTTTACCAGTAGTTCTTGCAAAATGCAAGGTCATTAAAGCTCTCATGTGCCCTTCTGAGCAGCAGATAATTAAAGGCATATCTAAAGCAAACTCAAAGCAAGTGTTTTTTATGGAAAGTTGTACCTAGTTAGCACAAGCACTGAGAACAAGGTACAGAATAAGAGCCCACATGCTGAAACATCTCCATTTCTACTGGCACTGTACTAATTAAAACCACACATCTGTGTCTACGGATGGCATGGCTACATCTTCATTTTACTTGCAGTCATTCCCTGGTTTACCTGGGTCCAATTACTTTGTTTTTGTTATTCTGACTGCAGTCCTTCACAAATGTGACAGTTCTGGAGGAGGTGTGTTCCAGGTGTGGTTCTGTTCCCTGGAATAACTTCCCGCCCATGAACACATCATCAGAATTCACAGAGGAAAAGCCTCTGCCTGTGACCACTGACAGTGACACACAGTTCCTCTTGCTGGAAAGTGTGGTAAGTAAAGACCAACATTAGGGCAATTCATCAGAGTCACCCTTGCTCAATTATGGACTGCAGCAAATTTCTACACCCCTTTAGTCACACCCATCAGCTTCAATCAATGTGGTCACATGACAAAGTTTCTATTTCCTCTAGTAAACTGACTTTGCATTAGAACTTGTAAGGACTGAAGTTTAGTTAAGCTATGCAAAGGTATCGAGCAAAGAAATCCATGGACACCACATGACCCTAACTTTGCCTTGTGAATGTCTTACTGCAGACTCTTTTTCAAATGGCCCCTTAGCTTATTTTGCAGTTTTGGCACTCGGTAGATCACTGACAAAAAACTTCACAACTAATGAGGTCAGACAGTCATGGTACCCAGTGGAAATATGATTTTTTGCCTGTTTAAACAGATCCAGAACCTAAAGGACACTTCAATTACTACATTCACCATAAAAGCAACAACATTAATTTTATTTATAGTGGACATTTCACTCTGTTAAAGTTTTGTATTCACACCTTTTCTGAGGCATCGTGTGCACCAACAAACTAAGAATGGTGTGCATAAGCAGAAAAAAGCAAGGAAAGCATGACATGGGAATGCCTGTTCTAAACTGCACATTAATAAATGGATGAATGGATGTCCTGCTGCAAATCAACACTTCAGTTGTCTGCCTGGTCACAGCCTTACTTGCAGACACATTCTATCAGTCAATAGCAACTGTATTGGACTAGCAGGTTACACAGGCTGTGCCACGGCAGAAGCAAATGCTTTGGAGCAATAGTGACCCTGAGATTTATGTCCATGTCACTCTTAAGTTTAATATGAGAGAGAACATGTTCCTCTTTGTGAAGTCAAAAACCATCTGAAATGCAATGCTGCTTCAACTCAGATAAGCATGTCTGCACTGGAAATCTGCTAACTAATCATTTCCTCAGTTTCTGTTTTAGAGTAAGCATGAGATGATGTTGACTTATGTTTTTATGGTATTTTTGCTGGTGCAAGTCCCTTGTTGAATCATCTAAAGACAAGTAACAGCTATAACACCAGTAAACACTATTCATGTTTAACCATTTCCTGAAAAAAACATTAAGTATAAAAAGGTAGGGAGACTTTTTAGTGATAAAAATGGAAGGCAGACACCTCACCTTTAAGGTGATTTGAAGGCCATTCATAATCTCCCTTAACACTGAATAAGTGGCACTTGAACAACTATTAGCTTGGCTAAATTAAAAAAATATGATGACAGTAAAATGATTATGGTCTCTGTGTTATATCTACAGATTATAAAGTCAGAGAACTACGAGAGACACAGGTACATGAGCACCTGTGCAAACACTTCTAAAAAGATAAGAACAATTGCTTCCATTTCACTTGTGTAGAAAAACTGAACAGAGTAATTACTGTTGTTTCCCTGGGCATCTTGCATTAGAGGACAGAAGATGAGGAACAAACCCCAAATGCCAATAACCATCTCCTCTGCTCTATCACAAGTGGTCTGTTTTTCTGCATCACTGTAACACCACTGTACCTCAAACATATGGGATGTCATGTGTAGGCCACACACAAGAGAAAAACACAAGTGATAAACTCCAAGAGAAGAGACAGAAGCACACAATACCGTGACACAATAACGAAAAGTTAAAATTTCAAGTTGGAGTCATCTGAAATAAGTGATCTTTAAAAAGTCCTCCTGAAATTTTAACTTAATTCAGAACAAATCCTGTGCTGTGCAAAACTGGAAATATGTTTGCTAAACATTACACCTCAAAATAAATAAAAGTAAAAAGATTTGGGGTATTTTCAGAAAACTTCAGAGTTGACAACTTCTTCTGTCAACCAGATGCTCAAATTATTGCCTCAATGTGAGTAGTCCATATCTTATCAAAAGTCATTAAATAATTTTTATCTTATTGTAATAATAACTACAGTAAATTTACTTTCGTCTTATTTGCATGTACCTTTCCTTTTAAAGGCCTATGTCTTAATGTTTATAAAAAAAGTCTGTAAATACAGAAAAATAAAGCTTAATATCACACAGTATAAAAAATTACAAATTTCAGATCCATTCCATTATTATTATTGAAAAGTACACTACAATTAAACTGCAGGTTAGAGATGCTTCGATCGCGGACATAATTTCCACAATTAATTCAACAAAGTCTTTCATCTTCTTAATTAAATGAGAAATCTTTCATCCACCAAGGTTTTGGATGCCAAATTCTTCTGCCCAAGTGTATTACGAATAAACCTAAATATCTAAGAACATTTTAGAAAATATGTATTAATGAGAAAGTACTTGGAACAGCATGTTTCAGTATCTAATATAAAATAATAGTATTATTTTAAAATTGTAAGTAAGATGAGTGAATTAGGTGCTTAACTTCAGCATTTTTGAAACATTTTCTACTACCTTTCCACCCTAAATCATGATAGAATTGTGTTTTCAACTGAAAATTATTAGTAAACTCTTTATTCACAAAAGCCATGTAAACAAAATTGACTTCTTACAAGCCTATTTGACAAAAAAAATCAAGAAATTATTTTATAAGTTCTCAGTATAATCTTCTGTCACTGCAAACTGCTAACTTACTGCTTTAATTATCTAGTTAACTATATAAACTGCCATGGTGACTCCTATTTAAAAAATATTACTTTGTTCTTAAGTTGAAATTTACCTCTTGTTGCAAATATGTCAGAATAGCTGCTAAAACGAAACTTTGGGATGCCAGATCCACAATGGAGAAAAACAGGATATCGAAGATGAGCAGTGTTGTTTCATTGCCACAATAGAGAACCTCACTGAAAGAGTGTCCTTCATCTACAAAAAGAAAATAGTTTTTGAAAAATGACTATTTCTGTGAGTTGCAAGTTTATGGAGTTCATCAGTCCATGCTGAGACAGCTGGTAAGAAAAAGGAAAGTCAGAACCAGAGCTAGTTAATGGCATTCTGTGTTGTATCCACCTATTGAAGAATAATGCAAACCTTTTCACTTATAAAATGGTGTGATACTGATGGAACACAATAGGAAAACCTGCATGCCACTCACAACTCTATTCAATCCTGAAATCTCAACCAGATTGTTTAAAAAAGTAGTTTTGAATGAGAAGATTTAAATTTCTTGTCACTGAAATTTTAAGCAACTGCCAGCTCTGGCCCCAACTCAATGAAACAATAAAAACATGTGCTTAAAGGTTTACTTAGGTGTAGGTTCAGAGCTTAGCATTGCCTTTATCTATTGGGTAACAGTGCCCCAGAAAATGGGTCTTTTAAGCTTAAAATACCTTTTTCATAGCCAAAGTACTCCAGACTATTTATCCACTTCTTATCAAAAAGCACCAATTTTAAAAGAGAAAAGGACACTTAAGCTATTATAGACAACATATTCTTTTTCCTCTTTCTACTTTTTCAGAAAAATGTACAATACCAGCTTGATTGGAAACAATGTACTTTCATTACAAATTGTGAATGTCCTACTGCCATGAAGTCCTGGTTTATATCTAAACTTGTGGGAATCACAACAGTCTTAACAAACAACACAGCAAACAATATATTTCTATCAATGCTTATGATTAGGAACTTCATAAAAACATGCACATCTGTACACTGTACCCTTTCAGTTGCCTAAAAGAAAAAGACATCACAGCTAAACAATGAACTATAAATAGGATTTCTGTAATCTGAAGAAGTTCTCTAAAATACTTCCCTCCCAAGTGGTCATTTAGTGACCCCCTCCTGCTGTAAAGTCCAGTTTTGATTGTAAATCCTGAGAATAAAATCTATACAAAAACCTAAATACTTAAAATAGTACGAATACCACAAGTCTTTTTACCATTATAGAAAATACTTTTCTCTATTGGTTCCATGAACTCCATGCCAAGAATCCGTTCAAGCAGCAATTTATCTTTAACAATATAATCCATTTCTCTATGAACCTATAAGAAAAAGAAAAACAATACTTCTTGTTTCATGACTGCAAAGTGTTAGAAAGTGAAATTTGGCTACTTAGACCTTTATGAATGAAAAAACACCCACTGGTCTCTTCCAAGACAAAAATAAGTATATAATAAAAAAGGATTTGTTGTTTTTAAGAGCAGTCTTACTGTCTTTCAGATTTACAATTTTTAATCTTTACTTAGTATAATTATATTTTCCTTAATATAGTAACATCAGTATACATACATGATCAATAAAAGAACTGAGAAATTTGTTCATCGTGTTGTATGCCCTCGTGCTTTGTTCAAAGGTATTTGCAGATGAGTCCAAAAGCCTGGCAGGGCCACGTTTCTGGAATATAACATGACCATGACTTCAGCAGAAAAATCACATATTTTAAATAATATTTAAAGAATACCAATATCTTGCTTACTCTTGTTAGAGTTTCATGAATCCAGTCATAGTGCAGTCGCATTTTTCTTGAAATGGAAATCTGAAATGTCTGTCCATCTGTGTTTGGTAACAAACCTCTCTGACTACACAGATTTTCCTATACAATTAAAGCAATAGTAAATTAACATTAATGTCATTCATAGACCCAAAACAAGTCAAAACCTTTTCATTTCCTCTCTTTCATTTATACATAGCACTTAATATCTCTAAATATTTGAATCCATTGCACTCTTGGTTCTATTACAGCAAGACTTTCTTAAGACATGAAATCCTGACCTCTGCTGTCACAAAGTCAGATTCTTCTTTGCACCTGAGTTCAGTTCATTACCTTCTAATACATCCGATACTCACTCAGAAGACCTTTGGTTTAGGTTTATCCTTTTTTCTATACTTGTCCTGCTTTTTTTGTTTGTTTGTTTTGGATTCCTGACTTTCCCCCTAGGTTTTTCAGGTCACATTGAAAAAATCTCAGAAACTCCAAGAAAGTGAAAAATTCAACATCTCCATAGGGAAAAAACTCTGCTTTTTCCAAATTTATAATCAAATAAGCAACTAGGAAAAAAATATAGGAACACACAAATCAAAAACATTATTAAAAGGTTATTCTATATTTCAGTGTTTGAGATTTGATTTTCACATGGTTAAAATTCTGTCCACTTATCATTGAAATAACAATATCCTTTGTCAAAAGTACTTTCTTCTTAGTTGACTCTAAAAAGATGCAAGATGTCATGATATTTTTAGTGCAAAGTCTCTGATCATGTAGTAGACATTTTACAGTTGCCTGATCTTTCAGCAAAGACACAACAAACGAGAAGTCACTTACACGAATTAATTTCTGTAAAGAACAGGTTATGTCCCCACAGTAGAAGAGATGGAATAAATGGATTTATTGGAAGAGTACATGTTTCTTTATTAGGAGTTTTTCAAATTTGTCTCTTCATGAAAGGTTTTCAGTATGCAACTTTTTGAATGTGGCCATGATCTTATGAAACGCTTAAATATTGAAAAGAATGTTGTTAAATGCATGAAAAAAAACTTTAGAGAAACAGGAATTTCCTACCTTTGAAATCTGAAGAAGTGACAAGCAGAGACAGTGAAAGCTTGTTAAAAGAACTACTGATCCATGTATTTAAATACCAGCACCTGGCAGCTTGTAAGTAACATAATTTGGTGTAATGCACAATTGCAGATCCATAATGCAAAGGTCTGAGGGTTTTAATGTAAGATAAATAACTAGAGCAGGTGTAAACTTTAATACTTTTACTTACTGCTTCTCTCTTTAGGTTCATATTCATTTCTTCCATGTTGGTATCTGCATGTCCATGCACTGAGCGACCATGGATATAATAACCAAAGCAGTTGTGTGACAAGAGAAACACTGAAATCTAAAAGATGGGGGAACAGAAGAATACTTTAATTAACAATTACAATTTCATTTTTGAATTTCTGAATTCACAGTGAAGATCAGTCAGACCAGCCAGCCCTTCTACAAATATAACGTAGGTACCAAAATAACTACAGGCCAAAAGTACTTAGGAACTCTTTTACTCATTAGTTTTATCTGTATTAACAAAAACACACACTAGCTTCAAGTTTAGTTTATCAACAGCAAGGATCAGTACTTAATCTCACTGAGTCATGAAGTTAAACTCAAATTATTAGTTTTTATTTTGATTCAGAAGTTATTTCTGTGATACATAATACACATGCATGATTCCAGCTCAGCTCCCAGGAGACTGTATTTAACAGAATTTCAGTCAGTATGATCCAGTGCTTACATATCACATATGTATAACCCCTACATTAACTCTCTCTACAAACCAGGTATTACATGGGTGTTTCATGGAAGATGAATAATCAAGGCTGGAAAGGCTGATTAAAGGGGTTAATCGCTGTCTTTCTAAAAAGTTCTGGACAAATAAGGTAATTTAATCTGTTCTGACTGCACTTTTCTTTGGGAAAAAAAGGAATTCCTGCAGTACAAAGCCTCAAGATCCACTTTTAAACAACAGAAAGGGAAGTAGTTCAGATGTGAGCAAGTGAAAATACACAAAAAAGATGGTAACTGTTCAAGAGGGATAACCATGAAGTTCAGTAGTTGAGGGACAACCTCACAGAGAAAAGAACAGAAACTGAACATAAACATATTAAATAAAACCAAGACAACTGTGTCTGAAATACGAGAGCATTAAAATACAAGCAGACAGAATGGCAGCAAATAGTTCTACACTTAATTTCTGAATTTTGTATGACCATATGTAACTAATTCAAATGAAAAAAAAACCAACAAAAAACCCTAAAAATCACAGGTCTAAAAGAACATATTGGTATCTATGGTTCCAGAATCTTTTTCAAATTAAAGTTTAACTGAAATCTTGCAGAGTTCATCAATAAAGTGAGCTGGAAGGACCATCGACTGTGGCTCTTAACTAATAATCTCTGATTAAATTAGATAAATAAATATTAATATTCTTAAAGCTATCTTATGTACAATTCAATTTAAAATGCCACTGTACAACCAACAGAGAAATACTTACATTGCTCACACAACACAAATCGACAAATTGGCTTATCTTATCTTCAACAAACCTTTCATAAAAGACAGATGAAAATACAACCTGAAATAAATCAACCAAATTTTCTCATATTAGTTCCCCAGATTTCACTTTATTAAGCAATTAATTTCACAGTTTAACACACACAAATAAAAGACTTCTGTAGTGGATTGAGCTTTAGGAAGTGGGATTCACATACTTCCTCTAAGAAATAAAGTTGTAGCAATAACCGGCTTTTCATTTAGAACTTGTGAGATCCTTCAAAGCTGTTCAAAACAAAACAAGTTGTCACATCTTTGAGAGGATTAAAATTCTGACTACAAAGTAAGATGTCTCATAGCTCAGAAGATACATTTTGAGTCCAGAAGTTGTGCTATGCTAAAACAACTAAACAAAACAGTTAAGAACATACCCAATGCTATGACAAGCAGTATGGATGTATTCTGCCTTTCAAGAACCAGCCTGAAAATGATAGTTCAGCGCATATCACGTGTTTCACACACCTGTAAGATGGCAATGGCTATCCAGAGTGCAGCAGACACACCAAATCTTAAAATGCGGCTCCAAGGAGCTACGTAGCTCTCACTGCTTCTTGTAAGACTGGAGGAAGCATCCATTAAAGCCAGGTTTGAAAATCCCACCACCTGAAGAGGTAAGAAGGTCAATATAACAACAAGAGGCAATGAATAGTATTAATTAGGATCCTGTTGTTTCCATCTTAGCAGGAAGTAAGAAAGGTCAGGAAAAATGGACCTGGGAATAGTAGCATTTTCACTATGATACAGCTCAGCTGTGTAATCCAGTGTCATTACTGAGAAACATAATTAAAAACAAACTGTACATGTATGTGTTGATACATAAATTAAAAACATATGCAGCTAAATCTCACAAAAAGTCAACATTGACTTTTACTGAAAAACTCCAAAAGATTCTACTGTTAGACTGCATAGGGATATTTTTTTTACCAAATTTCAGCTCTTTGGTCCTATATATTCCAGTGTTAAAACAAAGTTTTAATGTGTTTTGCAACTGTAAGAAACTGATTTTTTTTGTTTGTTTTTATTAAATAGAAATATATTTCCCTCCACAATCTGTATGGCTGAACCTATTTTAAACAAAAAAATCTAGAAAAAGTCTCCAATAAAAAGAGAGGAATACTATGTCCTGAAACACTTAAGTGGTGAAAAATAAGGGAAAATCATTCAGAACTAAAGCTGCAGCAGAAACATACTTGTGGTGGGTTGACCATTTCCTCTTGTCCTATTGCTTATTACTTGGGAGAAGAGACCAACACCCACCTCACTACAACCTCCTTTCAGGCAGTTGTAGAGCATGGTAAGAATTTGCTCTCTTTCCTCCCATCCTTTTCTTGTAACATGGCACCTCATTTGGCCCTGGCCTGTATGTACCAAATGCTCATGTAGTGAATGAGGAAAGTTTGGGGTTTCTTACTATATTTAATTTAAAAGAAAAATTTAACTATAAAGTTGAATAAAAGGGTTAAAAACCTGTAGAAGAACCTCACATAAACAATTATATGCTACATGCTTTAAGACTACTTCCCAAGAATAGAAGCACTAAATTACAGAATAAAAAAATCAAAATGTCTTTTAAAAGTTAAGGCACAATTTCTCACGTATCCTGAAGCTTTAACTGAAGGCACACTGCCATCAGGAACAGAACTGCCACATTTAATTTCCTGCATTATAAAAGGGCACTATAGCAAATGAGCAGGAAGGAAACCAGAAATAAAGCTGTAAACTGTGACATGAGGGTGCTAGTAGGCAAATAAAGAATTGAGTGCGTACACAGATTTATCAGTTTCTTAAGCTATTTATGGTAACTCATTATCTTAAAAGAACCTCAAACAAGCAAAACTAACAAAGGTCTCTGGGGTATTTAAAGGTTGAGGGTTTCTTAGGTCTTTCTTGGTGAAATAGTCCAATGACCTATACATACATATAAATTAGAAAATGCATTAAAATAATTATTTCACTAAGTTACATCTTTTCAAGTGAACTTAAAGGTGAACCACTATTACCACAGGGAATATAAGAATTAAAAACCAGACCCTTAGGTTACACTCTGGTTGTTAATCATAAAAATAAATGACAACAACAGCAACAACAACAACAATAATCATAATAGTAGTAATAATACCTCCAGAAAAAAAAGAACTGCAAGCACTTGAAAGAGGGGATTTATCTTCCTCACTGTCTGAATTTCATTCCATTCATTTGCTATAAAATACGTCCTCCATATGCTCACAGGTGCAGCAGCACTTTTAATAACACCTTCACCTAAAAAAGAGTATATACAATAAGGCTGTGAAATTTAATTAACATTTGAGAGTTTAACCAAAGCTGTTTATACAAACAAGCATAGTTTGAGTTACCTTCAACTGCTTTAAGGACTTTGCCTTTAGGTCTTTCCCAGTCAATGAAGAAAATATCTATAGTAAGTTGTGAAACCAGCAACTGTAAGAATTGCAGAGCCTCGGAGAGCAAAAGGAGAAACATAACAAGTAAGGACAGCAACAGCATGAAAGGTGAAGAAACTGTCATTCCATCCCTTAAACCTAACAAGTAATGTCTTGACTATACTTAAAACTGCAACTTTATTACCAACTTTTGATACTTTTTCTTTAAATTTTAAAAGCTTGGAATAATGATAAGTCGTGTGATGATGTCCAAAATTAAGAACAAATACAGCAAAGTAACAAATTCCAAAAACTGTTTCCCTGTAACACAGTAACCTGTATTACGATTCCAATGTAATTCCATATAATACCCATATCTCATACAATACTTGTATGTCCCAGGAAGACAGAACAATGATCTCTGAATTCCAAATGTTTGAATATAATTATTTCAATCCATCTTCTTTTTAATCAGGAACTGACAGTACTTATATTCTGCTTTACAAGAAAGCACTTGCTTTCTTGGTATGTTATTTTGGGTTTCTTTAGACCTTTGTCCTTGAAAAAATGATTTTTCATAGATAATCTTCTTTAGACATTTGTTTGCCTATTACAACTCCACAAAATAAATTTCTATACAACAATGATTTGTTATAAGAACATAATTGTTTATACACTAATAAAATGAACTGTACAAGATGTTTAAAAACAAGCCTACTTAAAATATACAGAAGTATGTTAACATGTATTTAATCATAGAGAAAAAATATTTACCTTCAAACTAAATGCACATGCTACGTATGTAACAAAATCTTCTTCTTGAAAGGGAAGTGGCAAAAGGACAGAGACAAACTGCTGAGCCTGTAATTGAGAAGTTGCATTGAAACACTACACATGACATATGTAACAACACAAGTGCTTAAAAGCGAGTAAGCTTTTACAGAGAAAAATCAGTATTTATCGTGCAATAATTTTGAACGTGTAAAGTATTTTAAGTGACTATTAAGCAGACTGCAGGTACAATGAATCCTAAGGAAAAGAAACAAGTAAACACAAAAGATAAGCACACAAACAGAATATGATATAGAACTTGCCTCAATAGTCTGACCAGAATGGGAAATAAAAACAGAAAAACGAAAATTAATCTCTGTGTAAAAATACATGTAATATTCATAGGTTTTCATAGCACTCAAATCTGGAAACACACTTACTTTGAAGAATACAAGCCAATAAATTCCTGTTCCCACTGTGACGATAAAGAAAACGTTGGCAAGATCTCCAGCATAAAACAGTAAGAACTTCAAAACTGTCTGCAATTATAAAAACACACTGTAGAGATCTGTAAAGCTAATAAAGTAATGCATATATGCATTCATATGAAATGTTACGCAGCTCACATAGGAAACTCTAGTACTGAAAAGTAGTCTTGAACAAAACTTTCCTACTGTGGCAATATATTTATGGTGTATTCAGTGTCTGAGACTCCTAAATGCTAGTCTGTCTTTGTTCAAAGAAGAGTTAATCTGAAAACTAAGTCCACTCAACTGATCAGAATAACTCTGTAAATACCTTTATTTTTAACAACAGTATTTCCTGAATGACAGTATCAGAATAAAAAAAAAATGCAAAAACCTACTTCCTCAAGTGAGCCTAACTTCAGGGCACAGCTCTACACAGCTATGCTAGAAATTATTTCAGTTACCTTAAGAAACAAGAGTAGTTATAATCAGGGAATGATAGCAAAGGTCTCCTTACAGAGGGGAAGAAATGCCCCCTTTGAGGCTACCAGCTGTTTATACCTGCAAGTCAATGATAGAGCTCCCTGTACGTCTCTTCCAGCCTGCGGTCTTGAGGAGGGACCACAACACTGCGAGCCCACCCAACACACCCAGTGCGATCTGAAAACAATGAAAAATTACATGCAGATACTTTAAACCCCCCCTCAAAATAGAACTTAATCATTATATGGACAAAGGGAATTACAACTTACATCAGTCTGAATCTGAGCCTCTGACTGATTCATCTCATAACTGACTGAGAAGGAAACCTAAAGATACAAAAAGTAAATATGCACAGAAATTCTGAAATGCTACAACCATTATAAACAGAGGTAGTTTTTGCACTTTTAGTCAGTGGAAATTCCCATCTAGGGCTACTATAGACGTACAACATGTAAGTTCTTTTATTGTATGCATATATACAGTAAAAAACCCAAAGCTTTGGTGCCAGGCTTAGTTCTAGCATGTGCTCTGCTACACTTAGGGCAGATTTTACCAACAGTAATGCTGGGGATGGGTGCCTGCTGTCTGCAAGTTACTAGCTATACCTTATTGTAATTCTTTCAAATGTGTGTGATTTTTTTTCCTCCTGGAAGGAGACACCAAAGGTTTGACACTTTCCCTTTTATCAGTAAAAGTAACCTTAGTATAATTACATCAGTATGCAAAATCACACAGTAAGCTTTTATAGCTCAGACATCAATTTTGTTTTTAGCCTGAATGAAATAAAAATTGTCATGTGGCATCAAAATTGCTCCCTGTAATTTAAACATCTAAGCTAAGACCTCTTTTGACATTGGTCTTAAATACGTGGAAGAGAAAATGTTCAGCTTGGTTTTATAATATTCTGGCCTGAGACTTTGTCACTGCAAGGCATAGTTTAACACAAATATGATAATAAATAATATTTTTACTTAAATTTAAAATAAAGGACAACTGTCCTCCAAACAAATTCCTCCTCCCCTACGCCTTGTCTTCTCAAAACAGACCTGTCAGACCTCATTCTATCACCACACTTGGATTTAAGTCTAAATATCCTCAGTTACTTGAAGTTCAGTGTTTACAGAAACTTGTACTGAAATTCAATATATATTTTTACATGCATAAAATCTGTTAAATGCAACAAGAAATCCAAAACTGACATTACCCTAGTACATCACATGGAATGTAAGGATGAAATAGCATGACAGAAAATAGAGGAACTGAAAACAATTGTTCCTGCCATTGCCATTTGAATGAATTATTTTCTAAATACAGTGCTGTTTATGTGGTTTAATAAAACCATCATTTAGGCAGGAAAGAACTGTCTGACTAATTTTTCTATCTTTCTAATTCTGTCTCTTATTTGCTTTCCTGAAATTAATATGGAATGCAAGGAATGGTTCTAGCACCAGAACTCTCTAGCTGGATGTCTGTCTGTACTGTATGTCTGAGCTGCTGAAGGTTGACAAGCAGAAAATGCTAATACTATTTTTTTAACAGCAGAATGATTATTTTATTATATTAAGCTCATCATTTTCACATTTTATAGCAGTGTGATCAAACAAGCAAGGAATGCAGAGGCATAGGACATCTGAGCTGCTGCCCATCAAGGCAGGTAAAAGGGCAGGTAGGAAACGCCCCCTCTGCATCTGCTGCAGCAGAATTGGGTTGTTTTCACTACAGAAAGGCAAAACACCAAAGGATGTTTTAGGTACAGTACCAAATATTTTAACTTAAACTACAGGTGACCTGAAATGTTTGTGTCATAACAACTTCCTTTTAATGCATTGCTTTAAATGAAAACAATAATTTCCTTGATTAAATTGTTGCTTTCAGTGTGCTGCATAAAGAGTACTTTTCCTGTTATTTTCTGTGCATACGATTTTATTTGAACTGCTGCCTAATTTAGTATTATACAGCCAACTTCAAATTCTAAATATTTTACGTTAAAAAGACTCAATATAAATTAAAAAGAGAATACTTTTAACTACTTTGTTCTAAAAGGTTTAAGTTTTAGTGAAAACTTAAGAGCAGAAATAGAAACTGCTTTTCAGATTTTTATAACGCCCCGTCAAAATGTT
Organism: Pithys albifrons albifrons; assembly: GCF_047495875.1. NCBI lineage: Eukaryota > Metazoa > Chordata > Aves > Passeriformes > Thamnophilidae > Pithys > Pithys albifrons. Next base: position 52,697,677 of record NC_092461.1, read on the forward strand.
CACTAAAGTGGAGAACTGGAATTCCAACAGACTTGAAAGTCTGATTACCAAATCAGTCTGATTAAGATAACATAAAGATCTCACCATCACACTCTGGGTTTCAGGGTTTTCAACAAGCACATCCATGTAAGCAACAGTAATTAGAGGAGGGTAGATAGTTCCTCTCTGCGTATGGGATACCAGACGAATGCTGCAGAAATAGAGTATGATTTTTAACACAGAAAATGGATGACTGCTTGGAAAACATTCATTGAAACTAATACTAATAAGAAAATACTAAGTGAACAGAACAATCTGATCAATGGAATGTGAGTTTCAAAACCAATGACATGGCACTTCACATTTTAAAAGCAACTGGAGTGTACAAAGGCATGGACACAAATACATAAAAAGCAAAAGCTGAGAAGGATTGTTTATTTGTAAGACAATACCTGAATCAATCTTTACCTGCCTGCAGATGTTAGGATAGCCAATTCCAAAAAGTAAAACATTAAAGATGGACTTTTTATGTGTAATTTGAATTTCTGGCATTATCCTTTTCTTGAAGGGGATGGGAGGGTGTTCTAAGATACATGAGGTAATCCTTATCTTTTGAAATAATGTAATATATAATTATCAGTAAATGGAGTCAATACATTAAATTAATATCTTAGGGATGGTCCTGTGCAGGTCCAGGAGTTGGACTTGATGATCCTTGTGGGTCCCTTCCAGCTTGGCATTTTCTGTGATTCTTTGAAGATTATTACTAGTAGGGATCAGTACCAAGTGCTACTCAGTATTCTTTTACCTGGTAAGTTAAAGCAGAGCTGAAGGAAAAGGGTGATACTAATTTTTTGGCAGTAATCTCAGAGGAAGATATTACATCACATAAAGAAGGAGAAAGAAGTTTCTTTCAAAATATATTCATCTGAGATTAACCATCAGTAATGACCCCAACAGGTACTCTCACAATTTCAGTTAAATGACTACAAGCCTATTCTGGAGTGTATAACAGAATAAGCAACAGGTTGTAAAAATACTGCAAAAAAGAATAAGGAGTATGAAATAAGATCCTTGTATAGTCAGCAAAACATACATTGACCCAGAATTAACAGAGGAGTTTTTAGGACTTTCCAGATGATATCTGCTTCTAAGAGGTAACTGAATGCCTGCTAATGTGTTCTGATTCCCTGAACCTGGAAGGTAATCATGGTAGATTTAACTCCCACAAGTCAATGTTTTCTCACTCACTCATCTGAACAACCTATGGAAATTCATGCCATTTTCAAGTGTGCAATGGAAAAAGAAGCATATTTTACATATTAGACATATTAGAAACAGCATAATAAAACAACTTAGTAAAATGCAGAGTGCACAATATTTGCTTTATTTTCTATGTACTCTATATTATATGAATTAGTCACCTTATGGTTATTTCGCTAGCAATCCGAATTACCCTTGGTGGTTTTCCCAAGTCAGCCTCTTTTCCACTAAGTGTATCCACCAAAAAAAATCGACGGGTCAAGAGCCAGTTGTTCATGTTACTGCCTTTGAAAAAACGTGACAGTTTCACACACATAATTCAACACACAAAAAAAATGAAATCTACTAGAAGTGAGACATATAATTGTATAACATACAGAACACTAATGTGGATATAAAATTGTTTACTTTTAGCTTAAACAAATACATAATTAAATGAGATTGCTTTATTTGTGCATATTGTTGATGGGAACACTGCACGCAACCAAAGCTTGCACTTAAACTATCAGAACTTGTCCAGAACATATTAAAATCTTTCAATGGAAACAAGTTGTGGTGTGCTGTGGCATCTTTAAAACAACTTGGCAATAGTAATTAATATAAATTATTTCTATTTAAAGTTATTCAGATCACTTAAATTCACAGAATTGTTACTGTGACAGCCTTACCTTGATTAACAAACTTTTCATTGTACTGAAGATTCAAATTCAAAACTGGCACGGCCCAAAGATGTTGTTGTCCATTGTCACCATTATATTCAAGGAACAGGTCATAAAAGATTGGATTAGCAAAATCCACTAAAATCTTAGAAACTGAAATTTTGCACTACAAGAAAAAATGTTAAAATAAAAAGATTACATAAGTCATTTAATTATTTTATCAAGTTGTGGCTTCTTTCCCTACAAAATTATTGCCACAGAAGACAGAATCACAGAGTGATCACAGAGGGCTCAAGGTCCCCCCTGAGCCTTCTTTACTCCAGGCTAAACAGTTCCCTGAACTTTCCTCCTAAGACTTGTGCTCCAGACCCTTCACCATCTCCACTGTCCTTTTATGGACAAGCTCCAGCATCTCAGTGTTCTTTTTGAAGTGAGGGGTCCTAAACTAAACCCAGGACTTGAGGTGTGGCCTCACCAGTGCAGAGTACAGGGGAACAGTTGCTTCCCTGGTCCTGCTGACTGCACTATTCCTCAGACAGGCCACGATGCCATTGGCCTTCTTGGCCCCCTGGGCACACTGCAGGCTTGTGTTCAGCAGCTGTCAAACAGGTTCTTTTCTGACAGGCAGCTTTCCAGCCACTCTTCGCCAAGTCTGAGCACTGCACAGAGTTGTTGTGACCCAAGTGCAGGACCCTGCACTTGGCCTTGTTGAGCCTCATACAACTGTCCTCAGCCTGTCCAGATGCCTCTGCGGAGCCTCCCAACCCTCCAGCAGATCAACAGCCCATTCACCTTGGTGTCATCTGTGAACCTGCTGCAGGTGTCCTCGATCCCCTCGCCCAGATGACCAATAAATGCTGAGCCCCGGGGAACACCACTAGTGACCAGCCACCAACTGGATTTAGTTCCACTCACTACCACTCTCTGGGCCTGGCCATCCAGACAGTTTTTCATGCAGCAGAGTACACCTGTCCAAGCCATGAACAGCCAGATACTCTATGAAAATGCTGTGGGAAACAGTGTCAAACACTTTACTGAAGTCCTGATAGGCAAGTCATTCCAGCTATTGGCAAGAAATCACAAAGTACTAAAGATTTTATACAAACTTCTTCAAAATTATTGCAATTCACTAAAATGACTAATGTGGACAATGAAGGTTTTAACATTTTTCAACAGATTAGGAAAAAATATCATAGCAAACTTCACAGGCATAAAATTTTAAACAGTATAAACACTAAGTCAAGAAACATAAAAACTGAAGTCATGGAGTACTGAATCTGGTTCTGGGCTCACCAGTATAAGAGAGAAAGGAGCTACTTGATATAGCCCAGTGCAGGTATCTCTGCTATGAGGAAAAGCTGAGGCTGTTTTGCCTGGAGATAAGAAGGCTCCAAGGGGATCTTATTGATGTGTACTAAAACCTGAAGGGAGGATGTGTAAGGCAGAGCCAGGCTCTTTTCAGAAATTCCCAGTGACAAGACCAGAGGCAATGGGCACAAACTGAAACAGGAGGTTCCCTCTGAGCATCAGAGAACACTTTTCCACTGTGAGGGTGACCAAGCACTGACACAGGTGAGGCTGTGGGGTCTCAATCCTTGGAAATACTCAAAAGCCACCTGGACATGGTACTGGGCAACCTGCTTTATGTGGCCCTGCCTGAGCAGAGGAGTGGATAAGATGACCTCCCGAGGTTCCTGCCTACTCCAACCACTCTGTGATTGTATGAAGAAATGAAATGTGAAAGTAGGTGCATATGTGAGCAATCATGTAGTCTTTAAATACTCATATAACATGTCACCCACGTTTTCTCCAGAGCTGTAGGAAAGAAAAAAAAGTATTGCAATCCATGAAAATAGTTACATTAAAAATATTCAGTAAGTTATTATTTATTGGTGTATCTATTCAAATCCAGTAATATCAACTGTTACTAACAATGAACAGGTTCTACAGACTCATTATAGAAGATTTTAAAGACCACAAAAAACCCCAACATACTTGACTAGTTCAAGATCCTAAACAGAAAATGTTTCCATTCTCTCTGAAATACTGAAATATGGATTAAACAGCATTAAATAATATGGAAGAGTAAAAATATTTAACATTTGTCAATATCATTTGGTAAACATTTTAGATTTCACAGACTAAAGCTTTGACAGCTACTATGCAATAACACTTTCACACTACCCAAGTAGGAGCCAGAGTTTATGTATTTTAATACTGCAACACATAATATAGGGAATGGTTTTGAATGTAGATGAGTTAATAAACAGTACTAATATATAGGTATGAAATGCTGTGCACACATATGGAGTTTTATAAAAATAAAGATGCTTCTTTCACCACCCCTTGCCAAAGAGACTGTCACCTCCCCACTTAACATGTTAAGTGACAAAAATTAAATGATGCTTTATCGTTGGCAGAACCATGTCTGTGGCTGACTGAATCTAGCACATACACAAACTCAAGTGCTCTATCCCCTCTTCCTTTCCTGCTGTTTAGGAAGGTGTGAAAACCCCAACAGTTTTTTTGATAGTGAAGACAGCTAAAGAATCTCTTCCCTCTGATTAAGTCATTTATTTGGCCTTCAATCTCTGCACTGAATTCACTAAATCAGGACACACATTAAAGAGTTAACGAGGACAATAGAGAGGCATGGCATGACTGGATTTTCTTTTTTTTCATATGAAACCTAGCCAAAGGTGGCAACAGGAAAATTAGGAGATGTGATGCATATGACTGTCAGAATTCAGGCATTGTGTTCTTCCACTGTCAAGTCAGCAACCTCAGTAATACAAATGCCAGTTTAATTTATTTTGATAATAAATGTATAAACAATTAAACTCCCCCCATATTTATTTCACTCAATAATAAAAGAATTAATTAAGCACTAGTTTCACAAGAAAGAACTCCATGTTGCTGCTTATGGCTAAATCCAGACATCCTTCAATATGCACTGAATTTCTAATGACTTATAAAGCAACTTGATTCAAAATTCAGAATAGCATTTTATATCTTACTTACACTTTGTTGGTAAGTTGTTCCAAATGTATAGGCTGCATTCAATTTAGTTTCTGTATCAGGACAAAGCTGAACAAAACATAATTTTAATTAATTCAAAAGTATTGTTTTCTCACATGAAAAATATTTATAGGTACCTCAAGCAGTTTATGTATTCACTGTTCTCACAAAAGATATTTTGCTCTATTTTTTTAATAGAAGGATTTATTTTGAAGTGTTAACATGACTATTTACTGCACTAATATTTGTGTTCTTAAAATGCTGCTTTACTTATTGATACTTGCCTAGCATTGTTCAGTTCCACTGAAATCTGTGGACAGCAGCATCCAAACAGACAAGAATAATCTTTTAATCTTTTTTGGGACTGAATGTTCAATGCACTCTGCTGCCTCAAGCTTTGTTAGTGTCTTCTGCTAAATTCAAGAATCCCATAAGAAAAGGAGTTCACATTCATATTACACCCTTTCTCTTAAGCTGGCATTATCACAGGATTAAAGTTATAGCAAGTAACAGATTTTTTTCCTTTTTTTACTATAACACATATTTTATGCAAAGAACATCAGATTCAGCTGAATTTAGAAAAAATGGGCCAAATTCTAACCAAATGAGCATTTAGTGGGAGGCATAGCCATTTTCCCAAAATGAAAAGGAAGTCTAAATTTACATAAACCACTATTCTGTTAGCGTGAAACTGAAAATCTTGGGATTGCTACAATTATGCATTGAGAGTGCTTGGGCACTGGGATGTGTTACCATCACACACACTCTATTACATTAAAAGAGGCTTTGCATGGAAAAGATGTTCCTTTCCCATTTGTTCTTGATAGCTATTAAATGCTTTGCCTTAGAAAATTAACCTGCCTTAATTAACCTTAAAATCTACCTCAGAAAATGTAATTTTTTATGCATAGTTATTGTCTTAGCAACTTGTTCTTGCAGGCACTAATTTTGGAGAGACAGATGCAAGATGTTCATCCTGAGACAATAACAAAAGAAATAGCAGTCACTATTTAAATCCTGAACGTCAGCTGCTCTTCTGTAGACACTACAGCACTTGAATGACATGCTCTAAGAGTGACATGAAGAGCCAAGGAAAAGGGACAATCGCCAGTTGTTCTTGCCAGTGTTTCTGTTGTTGCCTGCCTAGAGAAATACTGAGAGTGCCTAAATCACCACTAGACTGCTAAACAAACTCTGTAACGTGTGTTGCAGTTGCCTAATTCTCTTGCTGACAAGCTAATTACTATTGCACTTCCTACTTGCTACTTACTGCATTTTTCACACCCCATCTATACAGCGTGGTACTGCTGAAGAAAGATGTGTGTGTGACAATGAAATCTGGGGGCTGAGTGTCCAAGGGTACTGTCAATCTTCTAGCCACTGTTCCTCATTTCTGTGTAAAGTCTCTCGGCAAGTATTTATTATTTTCTGTTACCAAAAAAACCACAGGCAGATGTTGGCTGAAGTGTATATTGTGTTTCAAAGCAAAAGAAATAAGCAAACAAAAAATCCAAAGAGAAGAGAAAGAAAATGGAGTAGTAGATCAGGTTTTCTACCTTTCTTTGACAGTAACATAACCACTGATTTGCTTCTCAGCCCTATAACATGTGCAAGCAGGTGACAGCATCCAATAGGGACACACTCACATAACATTTATAAAATATGTGGACTGAGAGCTAAAGAATACACTTTTCTCAACAAGCAAAAGAGGTCTAATAAGAAACTACACACACAGCTAACTATGCTGAAACGAAGAAGGAGATGGTTGGTTCTAAATGACTAATGCCATTTTTCAAAGCTTTCCAATATTTCTGAATTTATATTGGTCCAATGGATGAAGGCAATGTTGATGAATTTATACTTTTGACTTTGTAGAGATCATTGTGAGCAAGAATCAAGGGCTATTTTCCCAAATGTCACTCTATAGTTATGAACTGACATCAGAGTAGTAATCAAACTCTTGCCTTTTGTATTAATTTAACTAAAGGCAATCAGAATGTTATAGTATCAAGAAAAGATAACTAAACTCAGACATACCTGTAAGATGCCTCCTTCCAAACTTTGCCATTTAAGAAAGTTTCCTGCTGCATCAAACGAGGCTGCAATAAATTGTAGTTTTACATCCTGATGATGAAAAGATAAAGAAACAGTGAATATGTGGACATACACATTTTAGACACTGCTCTCTCATTGTTTCCTGCTTCCTAAAACTTTCAGCATAATCCTTCATTTTTCTCCCTTTAAATTTTAATCTTGATTTTGGTAGTTAACTTTTTCAAAAAAAATACTTTACTATACTTCTACAGTTCCAAAAGAACTCCTACACAGGCAGACATGCCCTAAACTATTAAGAAATCTAAGCAGATTTCTAAAGTATACTACACTGGAATCTTGAGGGCTTCCAGGACCTTCAGTGTTAGAAAAAATAACAAGTATTTGGGTTGTTAAAACAACTGCTGTGTTGCAACATGGTTTAATTTAAAACACAGCCTTTTAGAATATGACTGAAAAAGACTTTTTATTTTCAATTCAGTAAGAAAACTCTTGATAAATCTGTCAGTATAACTGACAAAAAAGTTATCATTAGCACTACTTACATTCTGTCATCAGCTTAACTTGAATAAACTATCCCGGTTATTCTATTTTTACAATGAATCTGTAAAATAAATCACTTTACGGTTTGATTTACTCCTTGATTCCTCCATAAAACTGTGTCAGTTAACAAGTTACTTTTAGCAGTCCACCCCTGTAGGGATGGATATCTCACTTTGTTAACACTGAGATATTTGGTTTTCTCACCTCTTTTGGGTTTTTCCCCTAATTCACTGTAGGAAGAGGAAGAGGCTGGAGTAATATCCTGAATCCACCTCTGATACAACTCAGCTTGTAGAGATTTGTTACAGAAATGTTATAGTGCGTATAAATGAAGTAGGGAGAGCAATATGTGTGTAAGCAACAGAAGGAACAGAAAGAAAGGGTTAAACACCACATAACAATGATGAAGAACACTGTTCCCAGCAACAGAGCTCAGAAATGGGTTGTGATAAAATCGTGGCACAGACAACTTCTCAGCAAAAGACCCTGCACTTCGGCACACCTGGCGGGTGGCAGCAAAGTTACAGCACCCACACACAGCCCTCTGCTTCCAGTTATCTCACCAGGAAAACTGACAAAGAGATCAACGTATTTCAAACAAAGGAAAAAGACCAACTTTGCTTCAGATTTATGAAGACTTAAGTAACCAAGACTAAAGCAAAGGACAGTGCCAACACAACTAACTCCTAAGGAGTATAAAAGATTTGTCTAGTTACTGGTTCATCACTGCCAATCCAGGACCTTGGGGACACAATGAACACTTAACAGCTGACATCCTCTGTTCCTTTTCACACAACTGATCCTGGTCAGACCACTCAGGTAAGCACACCTGGCCTGATGAGGATGTGGGTATCAGAGCATAAGCAAAGCAAACGTGTGAGTGAGAGGGTGTCAGTAAAATCATCTTACTAGACATTATTTTACATAAATATTGCCTTCTTCTCCCATAAGATCTCACACTGAGTTTTGTTACACTAACTGTCTAAAATTTACTTTTAGTAGAGTCACACCTATAATACATGTAAAGCCACTCTAGGTGATCATGTCCTCTTTCTCATGTCTGCTTCTCCATGTCTAATACTCAAAACCTACCTTACTTCTTCCTTTAAAACTGAAGGTTGTTGGGAAATTATTTTTCTCAAGCACTTGGGATGCTAATCCTGGTTGATCACCGTAATACAGCCATGGAAGATTATGCCTCCTGAAAAGAATGACAGTGTTTTCTCTAAAGAAACATAGTATTTTTCATCAAAGAACATTTACAATAATTTCTATAGAACGCTATTAAAGACCAAAGGTTATGGATAAGGCAACTTACCAGTAGGCTATTGAATGAACGATGCCTAGCCTTGCTGTACCAATAAAAATATATTGAAATAAACCACAAGCATCTGTACTTGAAGAACTCAATGAATTCATATTCATCACACACATATTTCCAAGAGCCTGGCATGCTGTTAAATTCGAGTACAACTGCAGTGGAGAAACATAAGAACACATAAAAATATTTAATTACCCCTGCTTTTGGTGAGGCAATCATACAATTGATGATATTTTTAAGAGGCCACTCCTAAACCCTTGTTTTCACTTAAAAGTAATTTTCTTTTGTAAACACCTAGTATTTTCTCACAGGTATTCAGGTACTATTTTTATAGTCCACAGATGGCAGCATGAAATCAATACTCTTACTTTTTCAGTTTGTTTTCATTGCATCAGCTACGAAGCAGGGCTTGAGAAGTTAAAATCTGATTTTGAGGAGAGGAATACAGAAGGAAAAGGAGCATGTGTGATAACAGAGTTGATAAAAAAGAGGCAGAGGCATATCCCCTTCCCAAGTGTGTGTGATTCTCTTGCTGCACCAACTCATCCACCCATGTTTACTGTCACCCAGTGCAACATAATGGCAAATAACACTTGAATACATAAAGCAAAGAAACACCAAACTAAAAAAGATGGTTCTATGGTGATCCTTCTCCATCACAAAACAAAATGAATAACTGAAAGTCAAATATGAATGAGGTAAACTCCAGGTGCCAATCAATACTGAATATGTAAGAAGTTTGTTTTCTGAGTGATCCCTTACTGACTATTGCAGGATTTTTATTTTAACGCCATTCATCTTACGAAAATTCCAGCCCTCTAGACTTGCATTAACATTGATTGCCCTCAGTATTTCTAAACATTCTGTACATATAATTCTTTCTGGTCTACTGCCATCTCAAAATAAAATTATTTCAAAATAAGCAAGGTAACTTCCATAAATTAAAGTGCTGTGATTTCACAGAGAGTACCACTTCTGTATAAAAAAGCAAACTGCAAACATTAATGAAACTCACCCAACAGGCAAAGGCTGAGGACTGCAGGTTTTTCAGAAACCACACTGATGTCAGTGTTATCCCCTGTAAATAAGGAATTTTTTCACTGTCTTTGTTCACAACAATTTATCCATAATGTAACAGTCTGGAAAACTATTTCAGCTAAAAGATGCTACTTATTTTTTACTAAGAGCTTTCTGTCCTTTGTAAATACCTCAATCAAATTATATCAGGCAAAATATACAGAACAAGAGCTGAAATATTTAAGTTTTCAATATGGATTCTGTGACAAGTTTTCTTTACTACACAAGGGAAATACTAGGAATTTCAAGGGTAAGATGTTGAGTTGGTGAATTTAACTCAGGAAGAACCAAATTTGCCAAATTAATTATTTCACAACCTGCTTTTTATAACTACTCACATTTGAACTAAACACCATAAACTGTAAGCCACTGAAAAGACATACAATCAATCAAATATTACTTAGAAGATGCCATTTTCAGGCCACAAGACTACTATTTCATACTAGGCTGAATACCATTTTTTACTTTCTCTCAAACAGTAGCCTTTAACATTAAATAATTTAAGAACAAAAATATATTTCTTGACCACATAGCACTGCCTGAATTCAGAACTACTTGGAAAATGGTCCTAACTTTGAACAGATTTCAAAATAAAAGTTCATTAGCTAAAATACCTTCATTCTTATCAATAGAACACATTTTCATTCATTAGCCAAGTCAAGAGTTCAGCATCTTCACACAGCATCTCAAACTTTAGAAGTGTCCATTTCCTTCTATGAACTCTAAGCTGAAGATGTAAGATCAATCCTTGTATGTTCTTTCAAATGTTTTACCTAAATACCAATTTTGCACAATAAAAAACGTCACCAGCCTGGTTTTGTGAGACAAGAGTGTGCTTTACAGGTACACAATACAAATGACCATGTGCTACTTGTTTTAATACTAAAGGCATGTAAATTACTTCCCTTTTGTTTCCAAGAGGGCATGAATTTTTAAAAACTTACTCCACTAGAACAAGGCTTGCTTGGTCTCCATGACACTCTGTCTTGATGGAAATAAGACAACAAATTCCCACCTTTGTTTTTCAGGATCGGAATTTGAAATATTTACTAAAAGTAAACAACAAAGCTTAGAAATGCTTAGAATAAACACACTTACTAACTGTGCAAAACGAACAGTTGCAACTCCCTTTGGGGGTAAACTTCCCTGAGCAAAGAAACACAATCCTCCAGTCTGAAAAAAATAAAAGAATAAGAAAATATAAACTTATACACTTGTCAAAAGAACTTTTCTTCTCTGAACTTCAATATAATAACCATTCTACTTACTAGAATGTTTGGGCTGCTGCAGTCACAGGACTTGCTTACATGAATGAATGTTTTTTCACATCTTACACACCTATGGATCACAAGCATGAAGAATGAATTTAAAATGCATTTCAGCATGAGATTTGGTACTTAGTGCAAGTTGATTATACAGCATACCTGATAAAGGTGTCAGCAGCTTGCCCAGTTCTGAAGTTCCAAAGTTATTACTGATCTGTTTCTACTATCAGTGAAGTAGAAAATAAACCAAATAGCTAATTATCAAAATAAAAATTCTATTTCTGCTTCCAATCCAAAGCCTGCAGTCACACTAAAGCCAGACAAAGCAACCAAGCTGCTGGTCATGTAAGGACTACAGTGAGCACAAAACAGAGTTTGATTATGGAGTTGAGGATTTCCCACTCACTGCCTTCAGAACTGTCATCCCAAAGATACAGACTATTCCTCACGAATATTCCATTTAATCATACCATGAGAGGTTCTAATTTATCATCACAAAAGGCAGAGAATACCCACCTACTTCCTGATGCATCTGAAGCAGAGAAGGACTGCTCACTGCCATTACAATGTATGCACAATGCTTCACTGAGCAAAGTGCCATCGATGTCTCTTTCCACTTAAGTAGAAAAGAAAAACAACTGTAATAAAATTGCATGATATCACACAGGTTAAGAAAATGGTGAACAAATAAAGTGTCTGGGCAGATCTAAAATAAATTCAAAGAGTTTATTTTGAAAAAATCAAGAGCACAATTTGCACATGACATCCACTGTGTGTGTATGTGTGCATTGCATATAGCTATGCACATGAAGTTTAGTTTTAGTGAGAAATGCAACATTTCATGTCCAGTTTTTCTGTTCCTTTGTTATTTATTCTGAACCAAATTTCAAACCAAGGCTTCACTGCAAAGCAAAAATTCAACATGTCAAGCTTACAAGTTACTGGGAAAAAAATAATTAAGCTTCATCTGAATGACTCATGAGAAGGTCATAAGTCCCAAGTTTCAAAACTGCATCTTCCAGAAACTAAATCATCTGGTAAGAGAGTTCAAGTTAATTCTTAAATAAAACCCCAAACCAAATAGAATTTTAAAAAGATACAATACTAATGTTCTTCCTGCATGTTAAATTACAGAATCAGCTTTACTCTCAGTATTCTACCATAAAGGCTGAGAATGTATTTTGCAACTCTCATAAAGTTTAAGGGAGAAGACTGGTATTCATTATTTTCCACATTCCTAGGAAACTTAAAATTAATGATCTGGAAAACACTAATTCTCCAACATACTCTGTTAGAAATGTAACTAAAGTGGACATTTACAAGACTTATTCAAAGAATTACATCCGTTCTAAGTCTGAAAAGAAATAAAACTAGAGGTCCCCAGAGCTTTTATATTTCACACCCCTGATGAAAACTGTACTTTGCTTTTAGGTTTTAACTATACAAAAGTAACAAAAATATAAACAGCAATTAATGTTTTAATTTCAACATTCAAATTATTTTTCTGTCTACTGAGATTCATCTGCAACTAGGAGAGCATCAAGTAAGAAGCACAGTTACAGGGAAGCACATCAGAGAAAGCCACAGGTACAGGTGGGTGTCTCAGGGAAGTAGGAAATCCACTGATACAAACACACAGCACTTTGCTTGGCTTGCTCAGGCTGTTCTTTTCCACCTACTCTTTTGTATAATTTGTTTACTGTTTCATATACTTGAAAACATTGTAATGTTTTTTTAGTCCATATTGACATTGCTTTTATTCCAATTTTAAGACCGCCATCCAGGGCCAATGGGATTGAAGGGAGTGATACACCATTTTCAGTATTCATTTTTGGAATGTTTACATAATAGTTTTTAGTGCAATGAGCAATGGCACAGACTTATCTGTTGTCTTTCAGGAATGACAACTAGGATCAAGTGGAATGTTGAATTTTACAATATATATGTAAGCATATGTTTAATTTCCTTTCTTATTTAATAGAAGAGCATGTCTTAATACACTCAAATATCTAAAATAAGTACTATCATCTCATAACTTGCATATATTTTTTACCTAATATTTCGTTATTGGGGCATTTACACTTTCCTTCCAAAGTCAGGCCTTTAGGGCAAGTAATACAATTCCACCCATCCTGAGTAACTCCGCTCTAAAACAAAATGTAAAACTATTAGAATTTTCAAAAACATAGACATCCCCCAATGTCTGTGAAGAACTGGCCCTAACCAGCCATCAGTTACTAGAAAATGTGTTCAGATAAAACATTGGTAACATTCATGAATCTTTTAGAGATAAACAAAGGCTAAACAATCTCACAAAAGTAATTCCTATGGAGATAGAGACTGAAAAAAAGTTAAGCTCTTCTGAACCTGCCACCTCACACCCTTTAGTGAAGGCAAGAGTTAAATAAAAGTAGGTGGTTTAAAAAAGAGACATAGAGGTCTTACAGCAGCAAAATAAAAATAAATAAACAAATGAATGGAGGAGTTCTAAGTGAAGCAGCTTGAAATTTTGTACATACCCAACAGTTCACATCCACACTTACTTTATACTATGTAGTAAACAGATAAAAACCAAAATGAAGTGATACTGATGTTCCTTCTCCACTATCATCATTTTATCTTTGCAAAAGCCTTGCCAGTAGATCAAAGCCAATGCCCCCATTGCAGAAAAGAGAAAGAAACTGCAAATGCTCAAATCACCAAAGGATATTTGTCAATGTCTAACTTAGTAAGGAGATGGAAAGAAGACAGAAATCACCTACATTGCCCATTACTCATTAAAAAAACAACTCAGGCAAATAAGTTGGTCCCATGATCAAGAGTTCTTCTACAGTTATTGAAGAAAAAGAAGTATTTGGGAAGGCTTCACCCTGAAAAGCTGATTTACTAGGAGAAGAAATTCTCTATTTACTATGCCAGGAAAGAGCTGGCTAAGCCTGGTGCCCCTGGCTCAGTGCTCAGAATTACAGCTCAATTTATCAAGAATGGTAGAAAGAACTGGCCAAATTACAAAGATATGTATAACTAAAGAAATAAAACAGCAGCATCTCATTTTGGAGTGAAAAGAAGTACCAGGGGCTGCAGCTGCAGCTTAAATATTACAATAACAGGATTTAGATAAATAATCAGATAAGATACCTATGAAGTGAAAAGTGTCCCTGACATTCTACAGTCATGGTCTCTGGGCAAGGAGAACATAACACAAAGCAGAAGGGGAAAAGCAGTGGAAGGAAATTAACATTTAAAATATTCTTATTTTGCCTGCAGGGTCAAATTTGTAAGAAAAAAAATGCCCGTAAAATAATAGTAATTAACACTTATAAATTGAAAAGAAATAGTACATATTAAATATATGAAATACTATAAATACTTCTAAATTGAAAAAAATACCTATAAACATGAAAATTCCCAAGCAGAGAGCATTGTGCAGAAGTATTTTAAATTAATGAAAAATAACTTGCACTTGGGAAGAAATTGAAAATTAATAAAGCATTATTATTATGGCAAAGCATGAAAAGTTCAATACCTACCATATATTCTGGGCACTTTTCACAAGTAAAAGAGAACCCATCGTTACCAGAAACCATTCTATATCCTGGCTCACATACACAGGAACTACCTGAAAAAAACAAAACAAATGTTTTTTTAATCTATATAAAACTGTTTTTTACAGAATACTAAGAACTGCTGTTCTCAAGAGACCAGTATGGATTATTAGACAGACACATAAAATACCTGAGTGAGATGGGACTGAAAACCATTTTGCTTTTTAAAAAATGACCCCATTACAGTTGGCACACAGATGTTTTAGGAGTGTTACAAGGCTGACTGAGCCATCAGGGTGCAACAGGAACCCAGAGCTTGTGTTTTTTGTGGTTTTTTTTCTAAACCAAACTGTATCAGTTCATATAATAACAGATATAATCTCTTCATCTCAGTCTTGCCACAGTGACTTTCTCAGCCCATTCTCTCTACATCAGCATTATATATTTGTATACAGTTGTTATTCTTTCAATAGGAAGTCAGTCCTAAAACCAAAACATGTTTACATGCAAAGGTTTTTAAAAATTTAACTGTCTTATGTAAAGCTGTTTTAAACTTGCAAAGCTTTTAAAATTGCACATGGGGATCAAATTCTACACGGAACGGTTTTCAGTGACTGTGTTGGGTTGAGCTGGCAAAATCCTCCCTGCCCAACACTGAACAAAACCTACTGAACTTGTAGCATGAAATTAAACACTCTCATGGCACATCACAATGCACATCTGCTAGTGCTCAAAAACTTTTTTTAGAAACTTTTCCAGTCTCACTATCATGGACTTCTCCCTATTTTTAAACACACAACCAATTGCTTATATGTACTAATAAACCTTTATTATTATTATTTAGGCTTATGGAATTGTGCATGTAAAATTAATGTAAACTTCTGTGAAATATTTAATAACCTTAAAGTATGACTTCAAGAGACCATTTCACAGAATCACAGAATCGATTGGTTGGAAAAGACCTCCGAGATCACTGAGTCCAACCCTTGGTCCAACTCCAGTCCATTTACCAGATCATGGCACTCAGTGCCACGTCCAGTCTCAGTTTAAAAACCACCAGGGATGGGGAATCCACCACCTCTCTGGGCAGCCCATTCCAATGCCTGATTACTCTCTCTGGAAAGAATTTTTTCTGATATCCAACTTAAATTTCCCCCTTGTCCTGTTGCTGAGTGCCTGGGAGAAGAGACCAACCCCCACCTGGCTAGAACTTCCCTTCAGGTAGTTCTAGTCAGTGATGAGGTCACCTCTGAGCCTCCTCTTCTCCAGGCTAAACAACCCCAGCTCCCTCAGCCTCTCCCCACAGGACTTGTGCTCATTTGTCAGTGATCAACCATTCATAATTATAAAGAAGAAAAAGATTAACAGGGTTATACCAGTGAAGAGGCCTGAGTTGTGACACTGTGGTGATACCTGAATATGTGGGCATGTTGCTTGCAAGCGGAATCCACAGTGAGGAGCTCTCCAGCCAGTGGATGGGCAGACTTGGGCAATCACAAGTGGAATTCAGCCAAGATGCAAATACCAGACTGAATGGCACTTACCTACACTGCTCCAGTCAGGCTCTGGAGAAAAAAATAAACCTCTGACCTTCCCCTGGAACTTCTCTCTCCTTGAAGCCCTTGATTTAGAGAACAATTCAGCCTAAAAGGGAGTTACATATCTAGACACTCACATTATCCAGAGATGTGAAAATGATTACAAGGGGTTTTTTTTCTGTAAATGAGCTCTGGGATTGCTCTTTAGGGTACCCTGTTGTTGCTGGTGACCACCTCTTACACAGCAGCTGTGAACACAGCCATCCACACTGCTGCTTCTGAGGCACCAGCTCTGAAGGGAAGTGCTGTTGGGTCTTAAATCTCAAATTTGTGTCTGCACACACAACAGTGAACTCCCACTCTTGTCATACCATCTTATCCCCTGAGAAAGCGACTGAACACCTGGATTTTCCATTTAGTACTGTCAAGGTGTGTTGTGTCTCCTCCGAGTTACTGTGTGGGTCTCAGACGAGCATGGGCACAGTCTGAGGATCCTGGACACCCGATATCTCACCCTTTCAGGCTCTGACAAGGAGTTTCAAGTCACCAAAGCATTAAAAAACATAATTTCAAGGACCGATGAAAACGCAAATACCCATAACCATACAAATGCCTGAGAAAAGTTATTTTAAAAGGTTTTATTTAAAAAGGCTTTAGGGCAGTCCCGTGGTGTCAAGGAGAGCACTCTGGACTCTGAATCCCAAGGACCTGAGTTCGAGTCTCAGTGGGGACCGTCCGCTGGCAGTTCAAGGCCTCCCTGCCATCCCATCCCGTCAGATCTCGGATGCTGAGCAGGGTCAGCCCCAGTTAGTACCGGGTGCTGTGACAGTCCCGAGGACTTCACTGTCACTGTCCAAGCTCGCTCGGCCGTGGCAAATGGACCTCAGGACTGAAACGGTGGGGTCAGTTCTGCGCACGCTGTGCCTGACCTAAAACATCCACTGTGCAGGCTGGAAGGGCACACCCACGTGGGGAGAACCCTTCCCAAATCTTCGCTCGCGAAGTCTGGCCATATATATACAAATGAATTCAAAAAGCTTTATTTTAAAAGCCGTTTCTGAGGGCTGTATTTCAGACACATCAAAGCTGCGCTGCGACCACTTAGGTCTTAGAGGTATATCCTGGCGCTTTTCACTGCCTTCAGACCCGCCCCTCACGGCTGCTGTTTTACCGCCACAGCTTGAGCCCCGATTTTGCGCCTCCCGCTGCCGGGGGCGGATTCAGCGCGGAGCCGCCCGAGCGGCCCCGGGCCCGGGCAGCGCCGCCTCCCCCTCGCTCACCGCCGGCGCTCTGCTGCTGGTGGGATCCGCAGGGCGCGCAGGCCAGGCGGGAGCTGTCGAAGTAGCGTCCGGTGCCGCAGCTGTCGGGGCGCTGGAGCGGCACGGAGAAGGCGCGGGCGAGCGGCAGCGCGGCCCATACGGCCCACCCGGCCCAGAGCAGCGCGGCAATGGCGGCACCGCCGCCCCGCGTCGCCATGGCCACTCGCGCGCACCGCCCGCGACCACGGATTGGCCGGAGGCTGCGCGGTACGGCGAGCGCCGAGGGCCAGTCCCCGCAGTACGCGAAGCGTCCGGGAGCGGGACAGAGGGGTTGGTTTATACTTTGTGAGACCGACGGGAGAAACGAGAGAACGAGCCCCGGGGGCGCCTCCTCTCTAGAACAGCGTCTCATACTAATGTAACATGTGTTTGTACGGCAGTTAAATGTCACCCTGACAGCCGATCCCGTCAGATCTCGGAAACTAAGCAGGGTCAGCCCCGGTTAGTACTTGGATGGGAGACCTCCTGGGAATACCGGGGGCTGTAGGTTCTAATTTCGAGGACTTCACTGTCACTGTCCAAGCTCGCTCGGTCGTTGCAGATGAACTTTAGGAGTTAAAAGGTGGGGCCAGTTCTGCACACGCTGTGCCTCACCTAAAAAATCCACTGCTCAAGCTGGAAGGGCACACCCACGTGGGGAAAGCCCTTCCCAAATCTTCATTCTCGAGCTGAGCCACACATATACATACAACACGTGTTTGTAACTTGCCCCTTTGAAACTGGTAACAGGGTGAAAACTGAAAATGGCTGCAGTAATGGATGCCCAGCCAAAATTACTCCCCTCTACCATTTCCCCTTTTGCCAGTGTGGCCTTGTTCACATTCCACGGAATCACAGAATGGGTAAGGCTGAAGGACCACAGTGGGCCACCTGGTCCAAACTCCCTGCTCAAGCAGGGACTTCCCTGAGCACGTGGCACGGGATAGTGTCCAGGTGGTTCTTGAATTCCAGGGATGGAGACTCCACAAACTCTCTGGGTAATCTGTTCCAGTGCACCTGCACAGTAAAGAAATTCTTCCTCATGTTCAGGTGGAACTTCCTGAGCATCAGTTTCTGCTCATCACCTCTTGCCCCATTACATCAAATGTTACCAAAACTTTGCAGGGTACTTCATGTCCTGGATATTAATTATTCCTCGCTGCCTGTTTCCTATGTACTAATTGCCTAACTAATACGATTCTCGGCATTGCTTGGAAGCCTTTATGCTTATTGCACCAAATGCTTTATTTCTCATTGAATTTCTTGTGTTGGCTCAACAAGTTTTTAAAGCTTCAGTTACTGATGTCTTCAAGTTTAATTATCTGTCCCCAGGCTGAAGTTCATGTAAATTTTACTACCCAAAAGATGTAACTTTTTACCCCTTTGTGTGCTGGATTTGTGGAAACCTCCACCGTCCATCATGAGCAGAATAAATAATGACTCCTTTCTAAACTAGATCATGTCTATGTTTAGACAGCTCCTAAAATCAGCAACATTACTAGGTGAATCTACCAAAACCAGTACAGACTTTTTCTGTCTATGTAAAATGCAGCAGACAAGTGCTGAATGAGCCCAGAAATACGGGGAGAACACACAAAGGCAGGGAAAGGCAAGTGGGATAAACATGAGGATGAAATAACCACCTCACTTGCACAACCAAGTTCTACCTCTGCCCTTCTCTTTACACAGCCTCACACCTTCCCTCCTCCTCTGCCCTCCACCCCTGCCTGCCTGTTCCCAAATCCCAGACTCCAGACAGCCCCGAGCTGGGTTGGGAATGCCGAGTGCGAACCTGCCCTGGAGTCCCTGCGGCGGCGGCACTGACGGGAACGAGCACAGAGCAGGGCAGGGCAGCGGTGACCGAGCGGTGACCTGATGCTACACCGCTCTGACATTACACAGGTACCACTACACACATTATTATCACACACATTATCACACAGATATTACACGGGGACCGTACGGCCGCCCCCGGGCAGTATAGCGCATGCGCACGACCTGCGGCGCGGGTCCCGCGCGGGGATCGGGGGCGCGCGAGGCCGCGCACGCGCGGCTGTGGCGGTGGGGCCCGGGGCGGGGCAGCGGCGGTTCCCGCCCCGCCCTCCCGGAGGGTGCGCGCGCAGCCCGCGCTCGCGGCGGGGCTCGCGGCCCGGAAGCGCTCGCGCGACGCAGCCTCCCCTCGGCGTCGGGGGCAGCGGCGGCGGCGCCATCTTGGCGGAGCCGTGCCGGGAGCTGCGGGGCCCGTCCGAGCGGCGAGTCCGGTGGGTGCGTGGATGGATGGCGTGAGGGACAGCGCCCGCCTCCCCGGGGTGCGGCGTGTGGTCGAGGGCGGCGCGGGGTTTGCGGCGGGGGCCGGTTCTCGGCAGCGCGACCCTCGAGGAACGGCTGCGCGGCCGCTCCCCGGGCCGCGGCCTTCTCGTGCCGCCGGGTTTTCCAGGCCCCTTCCCTGCTCCCGGTGCCTACCTCAGCCCTGTCCGGGTGCTGGGAGGCGGCTGGGCTTCTCTGTGAGGGCGGAGCACAAGCGGCTCTCTTGGGAGTCTTGCCCCGCCCCGCCCCCCTCGCCCGTTCCCCGTCCTGCCGCCCGAGCTCCGGCCCGGCCAGGCCCTGCAGCGCCGCTGGTGCCGCCGGGGCGACTCACGGGGGAACTGACTGGGGGAGCGGCACTGCAGCCGCCCCGTAGCGGGCCCAGCACTCACTGGCGTCTTCCTCCAGCAACGTGCAAAACTGCCATTAGCAGCAGCCTGCTTCCACTGTTTAGGCTTTTCAAAAATAGAATAAGAAAGCTTCCTCTGATCCACCTGTTGTACTGGTCTAGTTTTATAGTCGAAGTGTTTGTGTGTGCTGCTTAGCTTGCATACAGACTGTGTAATCTCTCAACATTGTCGTAAAAATACTAGTCTAGTGCAGGCTTAGTTTCCCACAGTATTTACAAATTGTGGGTTTATTTTAAAGGGCTTTAATGGTATTTGGAATTTCTCGAGGCTGTGGAAGAGCAGGTACAGTACTATTTTCTAGTTAGCTTTGTTTAAATGTAAAATTTCATAAAACTGTGTACACTTCTGTGCTTTTAAATTGGTAGGAGGAAGCTGTCAATCTGTTCACCAAATCCTTGCTCTCTGAAGTCCTTGCTCAGTTAATGGGTTTTACTTTGCATGACAGGTCACTCTTTTTGGTCACTTTAAATTGTTGGATGGCTTGTCTGTACTTTCTATCCACACTTGATTGTTTAATATGAAGTCAGAGCTTAATATTCGAACTTGCATTTCTGTTTGTAGACTTCTTAGAGATCACTTTATGATCTGGAATCACTGTGTCTGGTTTTCACCACTGAAGGTTGTGTGTTGTATCCCTGGTGCACCGTGGAGAACTTGCTGTTTATCACCGAAGAAATACAAGGAGAGCTGTTGTGAATAATGGTTAAAAATTGGGATAAGAATATGGAGTTGTGAAATCCAGGAGTACTACAGATTTATACATCATGAAGTAGCAGGGCAGCGGATTTGGTTTCTCAAGACATGAAGGTGCTGTGTGAAAATTCTGCCCTTGAATTCTCCACGCTTTTTGGCACTGCTGTCGCATCTGTTGAGAAGAGACTTAAAGTGTCCTGGGTCTGGCTGGGACAGAGTTAATGTTTATCCCAGGAGCCCATACAGTTCAGTGTTTTGGATTTGTGGCTAAAAGAATGTTGACAACACATCAGTGTTTTGGCTGTGGCTGAACAGCTTGCACAGTGTCAAGGCTTTACCTCTTTTCACTGCTCTGCCTCTCCAGTGAGTGTGCTTGAGAGTAGGTGAGAAGCTGGGAGGGGACATGGCTGGGACAGCTGTTCCAGACTCATCAAAGGGATATTCTGTGCCATGTAATGTCATACTCAGCAACAAAAACTGAGGTAGAGGAAGAAATATGTTGTTTGATGGTTTTGGTTGCTTAGGGGAGACTTTCTTGGCTCCCAAGGCAGTTATTTGGAGGTAGGATGGACGTCAGTCAGCCTGTAGGTGGTGGTGAATGATTTCCTTTGTTCGGTGGTTTTCGCTCCACTGATGAAAAAACTGTCTTGATCCATAAGTTTTCTTGACTTTGTTCTTCCTGTTTTCTTTCCCATCCTGCTGATGGGGACGAGGAGTGAACAACTGGCTGTGTGGGTGCTTGACTGCTGGCTGAAGTTGACTCGCCACAAAAGTGCAGAGAAACAGACGGTCTTCAGTGAAGTTACTGACTGGGCAGTTGTTTTCTGTTGTGCTTACAAAGTGCTGACATGAAATCATTAGAGAATTTGGGCTTTGCTCCTTTTGCTTAGTTCAGTTGGAGTGATAGTTATGGTTGATGGATAACTTGTCATCAGGATCTAGTGCTGTACTTTACTGAGCAGGGGTTTGTATAAGGAATGTTCTCTTGGATTCTGGCGCTGTTTTAAAGGGATGCAGTACTTTGGTACAGAAGCTTCTGTTTGTTCTGAGAGTGGTGTGCTGTTTATTGTGTGATTTTAGATAATGCTGAAAATCAGGATATGTTTAAGTTAGTGTAGTAAGGCATTTATTGTTCTTGTGTTTAAAAGGCAGCATAGTAAAGATAGAGGTAAAACACTGAAGTTCACTTTGTAAATTCAGGTACTTTCTGAAGTTTCTCCTGTTGCATTATTTTTGCTCTTTCATTTGATGGTCTTCACTGTGTACAGTAAGTGCAGTGCTGTGCTGGTGAGTAGCACATTCTCGTTGCAAACCTTGAAACCAGGTGGATCTCAGAAGAATGGACATGTCCTGTAATCCTGAGATGGACTTAAGCACCTTTCAAGGACTCAGTTGAGAGTTGTTCCCTCGATACACTGTCAGTCTGTTTCACTGCAACAGTTCAGTGTGGCACAATTGATGACCAAGTAATCTCATCGTGTTTTCATCGTTTCCAGAAGTCAACTTAAATTTTGAATTTCTTTTGCTTCTTAAATGGAAACCCAGAGATGCCGTGCGTAGCATCTTGGAACGTGGAAGGAGTTCTTCACATGGGTTCATAACATGCTTGGCTTTAGTGTTAGCCACTGCTATGGATGAGCTGCAGCAGTGTAGCACAGTGTATAAAGCAAACTGCAGGGATCAGCCATTAATTATGTTTCGTTTTCTTTCCACAGTTAAGTTGATTTTACAGAATTTATCAGGTCTCCAAAACAGAAACAGGTAAGCTGCCAAAAGCTTAACACTTCTCACTGAATATTGTGACAAGATCATACACAGCCTGTTTTCCTCACAGACTTGTGGCTGGGATATGCTCTCCTGAGTGCTCATGGCTGCTGCAGTTAATATTTTGACTACCTCAAAGAGACAACTTCTTTGAATGCTGAGAAAACACACAATACTGAACAGAACTGATCACTGGGTAGAGCAACTTGTTAAAGCAGTAAAGGCATCACTGTTTGTCAATTACTTCATTTTCCAATGGCATAGTTATTGGTTTTCCTTTCTTCTTTTATCAACCAGTGTCCTGTTTGAAAGAAAACAGGAATTATTTTTTGTTCCTTAGGACTGGGCAGTGATCTCTGGCATACAGTAACTATGCCGCGGAAGACTTGAGGTGTTCTTTAGGGTATTGTGGATGGTGAGGAGTGACTTAGGTGGATTTTGTTGCCCTTAGCATAGGGAATATTGATAGATTTGTGCACGTCTACCGGTGGAGTAGCTTATTGTTTTGACTAATCAACATTCAGTGAATTAATTGTGTTTTAATCTTGTTCTTGTGAACCTGTGGGTTTTTCGATACCCTCTCTCTTGATTGAGTCAGGGGCATTCACTAAAAAGGCTCTAGCTTCTTAAGTGATAAGATACTGTAATAGCTGAGTACTAAAGACGTGCTATCATGTGTACCTTTTTGTCTGCAGGTGATTTTTGCTGTGGGTTGAGCTCAGCATGGCTGTAGTCATCCGTTTACAGGGGCTTCCTGTTGTTGCGGGTCCTCCAGATATTCGTCGTTTCTTCTTGGGATTGAATATTCCTGATGGAGGTGTGCATATTATTGGAGGAGAGCTTGGGGAGGCTTTTATTATATTTGCAACAGATGAAGATGCACGGCGTGCCATGAGCTGTTCAGGAGGGTTTATCAAGGACTCACGTGTAGAGCTCTTTCTCAGCAGCAAGGCAGAGATGCAGAATACCATAGAAATGAGCCGGAAACGATTTGACCGTGGGGGCCGAGAAAGTATGTCTGGCTCTAGAAGAACAGGTGCTAACGGTTCTGGTGCATCCAGTGTTGGAGACATGCCACATTTAGTCACAGTTTCCCCAAAAGGATTAAGAAAACCTAGTTATGGGCCACCAAATCGCATGGAGGCTGGTTTCCATACCAATGGCACAAGACATGGTGATATGGGTATGCCCAAGTCAAACTATCAGTTAAGAAAGGATTCTCACCCATTTAACCCAGACGACCGTTACTTATTTCTCCGTGGCATACCTTATTCAGCAACAGAAGTTGAAGTCCGTGCTTTCCTTTCTGGGATAGATGTGGATGGAGTGATTCTCATAAAGCACCGCAATGGTTTAAACAATGGTGATTGCTTGGTAAAATGTGCTACGCCTGGTGATGCCTTAGAAGGACTTAAACGTCACAGACAGTACATGGGGCAGAGGTTTATAGAAATTAGTCCAACTACAGAGGAACGGTGGATTGAATGTGGTGGGAGCATAGACATGCCAGATGAAATCGATCCCTTTTTCTGCGAAGATCTTTCTCCAAAAAGTTCAGGGTACCTGCATTCAAGGAAGCATTCTCGCTCAAGGTCACCAAGGAGACAAAGAACACATTCTCGTTCCTCTCCCAGCCAGGACTACTACATACACCTAAGAAACCTATCTTTTAATGTGGAAAAGAGAGATTTGAGAGATTTTTTCCCTGATCTGGATATATCCAGCAAACAGATCAAGATTCTAATGGATAAGCATCAGAAAAGGACAAGAGATGCCTTTGTGTTGTTAAGGAATGAGAGAGAATACCAGGCTGCTTTGAAATGTCATAGAAAGGTTCTTCTCAATCGTCCTGTTTACATTTTTCCAATTTCAAGAAAGTCAATGTTGAAAATAATCGATTCTTGTGAGAGGAAAAGATCCCTAGACAGAGATTATCCTGGACAGGCCATATCAGAAAGAAGTTATAGGGACGGTCATTCGAGCCCTAAGATGTGTGTTTATGTCAGGAATTTCCCATTTGATGTGTCAAAAATTGAAGTGCAAAAGTTCTTTTCAAGATTTGATATTGATGAAGATGATATTTACTTGCTCTATGATGACAAAGGACTTGCCCTGGGAGAAGCACTAGTGAAGTTTAAATCGGAAGAAGAAGCCATGAAAGCAGAAAATTTAAATCGTCAAACATTTTTGGGAACAGAAATATTAATAAGACTTATATCTGAAGAGCAGATGCAGAAGTTTGGTGTAACTGTACCATTATCTGCACCAAATGAAGTGCACAGCCATTCACATCCGTATGACAGAGGGGAGCTTTCCCGTCCAGTGGGCTCACCGTCTGGGCCACCACAGGGGCCACCCATGCATTCCTTTGGTCCCCCTGGGAACTTTAGGCATCATTCTGAATTTAGACACCCCCCTGAGGACTTCATGTGCCCTCCTAAGGATTTTAGAGGTCCACCACCTCTCATGGATTTTGGTGGTGACAGCGAACCTTTTGGCAGAATGGAGTTTGGAAATAATAAAATGGGAAATTTTCCTGAAGGAAGATTTATGCCGGATCCGAGTTTCAGTGGTGGTTCTGAACGTGTTGTTCCTATTCTATTGAAAAATTTACCTTTTAAAGCTACTCCTAATGAGATTCTGGATTTTTTCTATGGCTACAGAGTGATCCCAGAGTCAGTTTCCGTGCAGTACAATGAACAAGGATTGCCCTCTGGTGATGCCATTGTTGCTATGACAAACTATGAGGAAGCCATGGCTGCTATTAATGAACTGAACGATAGGCCGATTGGGCCACGGAAGGTTAAGCTGAGCTTGTTGTAAAGGAGGAAAAGATACTCTATAGTAAAGCATTCTAGGTTTGACAGTATTGACAGTTATTTTAACTTTTTTAATTACTGGAATATGCACAAGCAACAGTTTTCATCAACGGTTGTAAATAATACCCAGTTCAGTTGTTGAGCTCTTGGTTGAAATGTCTATAGGACACTGAATGTCATGTATCAAGGTCTAAAGGGATGAGTTGTAATGCTTTAGGGTTTTTCTTAGTTTGCTTTAATTCCATGTCCTATGTCTTTGCATCAAATAAAAATGTAAATGCCGGTTGACTACCACACAAACGGTTCAAAAAGAAGATTTTCAGTGCTACCTGCATTAGTAAATAACACTTCTTACTGAGGTTAGCTTAAAATTTAAAAGATGACTGATTTTTATATTTTGGGTTTTCTTTTGTTTTTGTGTAAACTTCTTCAGGTTTTATTCGGTTCCACGTGCTTGCAGGCATTCCTGTTAGAAGAAAAGAACTTCCTGTTCACAATAGCTGGCTTTGCAATTTTTTTTTTAAATAAAAAGGAAATTGCCATTTAAATGTGTGTCTTCTATTTAAAACTTGTGTAGTTAATGATGTCAGTATGCTCAGCAGATGTAGGTCTTGGTGAGAATGACGCTGCTTCCTCTGGAAAGAGTCAACTGCTACAGTTTGTCAACACAGTGAAGAAAAGGTAGTTCCCAGAGATGTCAGAGTCTCTATTACTGGACAGGTTTTATTCTCACTCACTGTAGCACCTTGAGGCAGAAAATGAATGTTGGAATTAGATAAAGAATTCTGACTTCAGTGGTCTTTGTTTTATCTCCACATGCTGCACACTATGAATACGAACTTGCTAATGATGTCTGGATATGTTCCAGGTCAATCTCTGATTAGTTTCAACTAACATCTGTCACTGGTAAGCAAGCTGACAACCAGCTACGTTATTTTCTTATGCAATAAAATAAATGCTTATGTCAGTATTTAGAACAGGTTGGTTTAGAACCATAGAATCGATTGGGTTGGAAAAGACCTCCAAGATCATCGAGTCCAACCCTTGGTCCAACTCTAGTGCATTTACTAGATCATGGTACTCAGCGCCACATCCAATCTGCGTTTAAAAATCTCTAGGGATGGTGAATCCACCACCTCTCTGGGCAGCCCATTCCAATGCCTGATTACTCTCTCTGGAAAGAATTTTTTTCTGATCTCCAACTTAAATTTCCCCTGGAAGAGCTTGAGCCCGTGCCCCCTTGTCCTGTTGCTGAGTGCTTGGGAGAAGAGACCAGCCCCCACCTGGCTAGAACTTCCCTTCAGGTAGTTCTAGACAGTGCTGAGGTCACCTCTGAGCCTCCTCTTCTCCAGGCTAAACCACCCCAGCTCCCTCAGCCTCTCCCCATAGGGCTTGTACTCCAGTCCCTTCACCAGCCTTGTTGCTCTTCTCTGGACTCACTCCAGCACCTCAATATCCTTTCTGAACTGAGGGGCCCAGAACTGAACACAGTACTCAAGGTGTGGCCTCACCAACGCAGAGTACAGGGGAAGGATCACTTCCCTGGTCCTGCTGGTCACGCTATTTTTGATACAGGACAGGATCCCATTGGCCTTCTTGGCCACCTGGGCACCCTGTTGGCTCATGTTGAGCTTCCTGTCAATTAGTACTCCAAGGTCCCTTTCTGCCTGGCTGCTTTCCAGCCACTCTGTGCCCAGCCTGTAGCGCTGCAGGGGGTTGTTGTGGCCAAAGTGCAGGACCCGGCACTTGGCCTTACTGAACTTCATCCCATTGGAATCAGCCCATCTCTCAAGTCTATCCAGATCCCTCTGCAGAGCCCTCCTGCCTTCCAGCAGGTCGACACTCCCTCCCAACTTGGTGTCATCAGCAAATTTGCTGATGATGGACTGAATCCCCTCATCTAAATCATCAATAAAGATGTTAAACAGGACTGGACCCAATACAGACCCCTGGGGAACACCACTAGTGACCGGCCGCCAGCTGGATGCAGCTCCATTCACCAGCACTCTCTGGGCCCGACCCTCCAGCCAGCTCTTAATCCAGGAGAAGGTACACTTGTCCAGGCCATGGGCTACCAGCTTTTCCAGGAGTATATTATGAGAGACAGTGTCAAAGGCCTTGCTGAAGTGCAGATAGACCACATCCACAGCCTTCCCCTCATCCACCAGGTGGGTCACCTGATCGTAAAAAGAGACCAGGTTGGTCAGACAGGACCTGCCCCTCCTAAACCCATGCTGGCTGGGTCTAATCCCTTGTCCACCCTGAAGGTGCTGTGTGATTGCACTCAGGATGAACTGCTCCATAACCCTGCCAGGCACGGAGGTCAGGCTGACACGCCTGTAGTTGCCAGGGTCCTGCTTGAATTTAAAGGCTGGAAAGACACGGGAGTTTAGTAGGTTTTTTTTGTCAGGAAAGCATGAGAATATATTCTAACAAAAACATCTCAAAAAAGTTAAGAGTAACTGCTGATAAAATACCATTAATGTTTGGGATGGTAAACTTCCCCCATCCCTGCTCACTGAACATAAAGAATCATAAAGGTTATAATGGCAGGTCATAATTGAGGCAGTTTAAATTTTTTTTTTGTTTGTTTGACCTATAGCTAATTGATATTTATTTAAAGGCAGATTAGAGATTATGACTACCTTAGATTAATCTGAAATGTTTGATTGACAGGCCAAAAAACCCCAAATTTTTCTCAAGGTCTGTAAATACCAAAGCTGAACTTCAAAGTATGCACAGATGAACTTGACGCACAGTGAATGTGGGAAGGGAATGCCAGTACATCAGTTAAATAATAAGGTTAATGGGACAGCTGATTCTTGAGTTTATAGCTCTTATCTGGTTGGTGTTTTGTGTCCATGTGTGTCCATCAAGTCCATTTCCTCCCTCCCCTGCCATCCCTGCTCCAAACTGGGATGTCCATATTCAGGCATTATATTCTGTTTCTGCCTGAACAGGTAGTGCAGGTGCACGGTGTGGGGACAGCATTTCCTTGGAACACGGTTACATAACTAGATGCTTAAGGGCTTGAAAACACTGTGCTTTCAGTGCAAAGGACAAATCAGAAGGTACCTGTAACTACATGGCTTTAAATACAGTTCTTTAAGTACCATCCCATATAGTAAAAGAAAAACAAATTAAATGGTCCAGTGTGATGTTGATATAAAACAGCAAGTTTTCTTAGTTTCGCCTTCTCTGAAGTTGCCACCATTGTCCAAAAACCGATGTAAAGGAGAACAATCTCTGTTGTCAAAAACTAGAAACAGTGATGACCTACCCAAGCAGCTTTGGGACATTCAAGGAAGCTGTAACAGGACAGTCTGATTAACACAAGAAGATAACCCTTAATCCTAAAACGAATGTGCCAGCATTTGCAAGTGGCAGAATGGTCTTAGCAAGAATGGATATGAGCCTGAACCAGCATCATCGAGGTGTCAGTAGTGAAAAATATGTAAGTGAGTAAAGTCTTGCAAGCAGCTTTGCCATGAGAAAAATCTTTGCAGAAGTATCTTTAGGTAGTTAAACATGTGAAATTGGAACAATGTGTAGCATGTCAACTAATATGATAAACATCAACTACATAAAACAGCCATTAATTTTATTATGAAGGCACTTTTATTTAAAAGCAAAGCAGCATTAAACGTAGATACTGGAGCTCAATCCTTATTTGTGAGCATCCATTCTGTATGTGTAAAGGAATCAAAAGTCATCTTAGCCTGAGAAAAGCCTGAGGAAAATGAAAACAAGAAAACAATACACCTGTCATCCTGCCTTCTGCCTTCCAAGGTGGGTAACAACGTGAAATTTTAACAGGTTGTTACTGCAAACAGTTTCTTGATTACTACAGTTACTGTAGGATGTATAAACCCAGTTATGACAGGTACAGCCAGAGGACTTGGTAAACTGAAGAGGTGTTTAGATAGAGAACAAAGTAATATGTAATATAAGGGCAAACAAACCCTTATGTTCATAACTGCTTGTCAGCTTAGTGCAGTTTTTACACACTGTTAATCATGTAAGTTTCAGCAAATGTGACTGCAATACAACGTTTATGCAAATATAATACAGGATTCTATTTAAATATTTCATTTTCTAGCTACTGAAATTGTCCACTTTCAGCAGATTTTGTTCCATTCTTTGAAACCAGTCATTTGTTGTTTGGCACTCGAATTAGTGCTCATGCTTGTTCCTGTTCCAATTTTAAATATACACCCTCAGTCAAATTTTTGATCAACCTTTTAGGTAAAGGGATTTTTTCCCCGTAATAAAAAAAAGTCTCAGAATAGTTTTGTTATCTCACTTCCTTAGTAGCATCAAATTCCTCCTCCTCATCGTCCTCTTCCTCATCCTCCTCCTCATCCTCCTCTTCTTCATCTTTTCTTAGCATACCGCGGGAAATCTGTTAAAAACCCAACAGAAGTAAATCCACTGTTTTTTCTCCTCAAAGAAGAAAAATTCTCTGTTGGCATTTCCAGTCTAAATACTTACAGGTTATTTATTTGGGTGTGTATGTAAGTTATTTGTCCCTTAACCCTTCATAGCATGCCAAAGCAAAACATATGGCACAGAATAAAAATACTGTAATGATTTTTAAAAGCTAAAAAATTCCCATAGTCATGACAACTGTTACAGGATGGGGAAAACTATACTTTGATCCAACTAATGCTAAAAATCAACACGGTACGCCGGTCAGTTTTTGTTCCTGGGTTGGCCACTGAGACAGCAGGCTGAAGGTGAGTATTGGGGCCTAATCTTGTCTTGAAGACATCAGACCTCTTCAGTTAAAAGTTCAAAACTGTGCTGCTCAAGGTTTTTGGGTTTTTTTGAGAGTGAATGCGACAAACTTTCCTAAGAGTCTTCATTCACAGATGAGCTCTCCTCGCCCATCAGTGCTTGCACTTCAGAATGACACTGTCGCCTCCTTTTTTAGGTTCATCAGACAAAGTGCCAGCTGCCAAGCTTTCATCTCATCTGACACATTCTGGAATCTTACTTTTTTCTAATGAGGGTTCATTCTAATTCCTATTGAAGAAAGATTCTTCACAGATGATGCAACATTTACAATTTAAAGTAGGATATATGGGGTTCTTTGTCTTTCCTCATGAGAAGGAGAACATTAAAGTTACCCAAGGCATCTGGAATGCCTTTGAGTAATGATTTCAGGTTCAGCAGTTCTCTTAAGAGCATCTGCAACAATAATTTTGGTTATATTTTCTCTGTTTTCTCACTAGAGTGATAAAATTTCTGTGTTGAAGACAAAACTTGCCTTTTTTTCAAACAGCCTCCTATTTTAAAAGTCCTTACATGCTCATTATTAAATTGATTTCTGAGATGTTATAATTCCTACAGCCGTGTATGTAAGACAAGTTTTTTTGTGTATGCATAAAGCAAACTGCAGTCATTGAACTAATGAAAGCAGAAAAGTCCTTAGTCTTGTTGATGCTCAAAAAGTACATAATTCAGCTTGAAGCAAATACTTGCTTACAAATTCCTGAACATAACAGAAAATGGAGTTAATCACTGGATGAAGCTGAGTTAACTTAAGTTGAAATGCCTAAAACAGCAATCTCTCATTTTGTAAAAAAGACAATGGCACTAATTTGTAATTGGAGATTAAGGAATGCTGCTGATTGACCTTCTTAAGGTAGTGTCATTTCAATAGGATAGACTAATTTTCTAGGGTTTTTTCTAGTTAAGAACATCTGAAATTCTTAAATGGAACTTGCATCATATTTCTGAGAAAAACTTCCCCTTTCCTGAAATAAGAGGTGTTGGTTTTGGCTTTATGGCCTTTTTGTGCTCACTACTAAATACCTCTGACCATGCTGTAATTAACTAAATAGTACATTAAATATTATCACTGGTGGCAGTGAGATGGCTGTCCTAAGAATCAAAGTGGATCAGAGGTAAGGGAAGTGAGAAAGGAAATTAGGCTGTTTAAATCCACATTATTGTACCATAGAGCTAGAACATACCAGTACTTGAAAATTATTTTTGATTACTTCATGCTGGAAAAAAAAATAGTAAAAAAAAGGATCTGATAGTTTGTTGCTGATAAATAATTTGATGTGAAAATTAATTGTATGAGCCTGCACGTAGGTGTGATGAGTGTTCTTGAGCTGCTCAGCTCCATGTCTCACTGTAGGTGTTACTACAGAAAGCACAGGAATCCTCTCCTCCTGTCTCAGGTGCTGGGCAGTGTTGGAGCATTCACATGCAGACATTTTCAATAATTGTTAAAATGATACTCTGCTGTCCTAGAGGGTCAGTGCAAACCAGCTTGTTATATTAAGTGCATGTAAATAAAACTTGTGTAGTTAAGTTTGATTTAAAATATGTAGAAAAGGTAATTTTTCTTCTGCTGTATTTTTGAAATATAGCATCTGTATTTCTTGAGCCTGAGATCAGCTCAGTTGGTTAAAACTTGGTTGTAATAATGTCAAGGTCATGGGTTCAATCCCCTGTGTTGGCCATTGACTTAAGAGTTGGACTCGATGATCCTTGTGGGTCCCTTCCAACTCAGAATAGTCTGTGATTCTGTAAATACAGCATACACCAACCTGAGTCAGTAAAATGAGATGCTGAGGATAAATTGCCAGGTAAAGTGCAAAGTGAAGGAGGAAGCTCTTTGTGAAAACAAGAATCAAGCTCAAGGAGTACTTTATATTTTTAACATACAAATAATACAGAAAGTTCATCCATAGAAACAGAAATAAATTCAAGGATGGTATGTGTTGAATCCTCCGAAAGACCTGAACTGTGTTACTGGCAGTTTATCCCTGCTAGTATTCAGTGACTTCCCACACCATCCCACACCTCCAGGTGAGCTGTTTGCACGTGTGTGTGTGTCCGCCCTCCCAGCCCCATGGCCTCAGGCTGAGTGATTCTGTGAATCGCTTACCATGTTGTTTATGCTGCTTTACACTGCAAGTTGCCAAGTGCTTCCTTACAGTTAGTAAGGGATTACTGTGTAGCAGGAAACTAGACTTGAGAAAAACCTGGCAGTGAAGGATCACCAGAATTGAGAAAGCAAGTCATCTGAAAGTTTTTCTGAATTTTTCCTCATGAGATGTTTGGTGGGTTCCAGAGATCAGAGCTCTCTGTAATTCAACACCACAGAATCGAAAGGGCAGCACGGGCAGTGTGTGGAACAGGCTTCCTGCCACTTCACTGCCCTGTGGTTGATGCGTGAGATTTTAATGTATTTGTAGATTTTAATGAAGCTGTATAGTTTTTTACACTTGAGGTAGCTGCTAACAGTTTCTAAACCTCTTTCTCATGGTTTGTGCTGCATTCTTGAAATTCTGTTAAAGGATCTTTTCAAGGGAAGGATATTTCAGCAAGGACATCTTGTTTGGGACACATGTACCTGGACCGGAATAATAAAATACATGTAGTCAAAACAAGATAGAAGGCCCAGAACCCTTGGAGGGGCTCCAAGGGGGCAGTGCTGAGGGTGGTGCCAAGGGCAAAATGATTTTTGGGTTGGATATAGTCATTAGATATAATAATTAAGTAGTCGTATAAATTTGTAAGAACCCTCCTGTACTGGGTGTGCACCTGTATACTTCATGCACCTGCAAGCTCTTGTTAAAGAACTAGTCTCTACTTTATCTACACTAATGCTGTCTGGAAAGGTTTTATTTCTTGATTTTAGGCAACATAGTAACTGCATTAGTAGGGTGTCTCCACAGCTTTTTTTCTGACATAGGATCCACTGCAGATACACTGCACAGCCAAGTAAAATGACATTACTGCCTCTAGGTCTAGAGGACTTTCTGTAATTTTCAGATATTCCAGTGAGACGTTATGAGAACATAAATACCTGAAGTTATAACTGAGAGAGAGGTCTAGGAGAAAAGAAAGGTAAACTTGCAAGTTAGACAAAATGGAGTTCCACTACGTCTCTGGGAGAAATCACAGTGTACATACAGTCAGTTCTCTATTGCTTTGGTTTTTTTCTCTCTCACATTTTTTAAGTAGCTTGAATGTGAAATTTGGTTCTTTGATAAGAGAGGACTGGCAGGTTACTCAAGAGTCAAGGTTGTCCTTCATGCACTGAATCACTGGGTTCTTTTATCTTTTCATATGACACAGCTCATACTTTCAACAGAATAGCTCAACTGTAATAATTGATCCTTTCTGTGTTGTGAAGGTGTAAAGCCTGTATGAAGTCAAGAAAACTTCCTTATTACAATTTCAATGCATAATTCTATTCAAAGAAGAAAAGTTAGATATGTACTTTTTCAATTTGGCTTTGTCTAAACTGAAACACTGGTAAGAATCATCATAGTTACAGGATTATGGCTGCAATAAAATAAAAATATTTTAGCCATTTTGCAATGTCTGCAAGTTTATTGCTACAAACAAGTGCCAAAGATTGCAAGGGAGCTGGTCCAAAACCAGTGGCCATGTTTCTATCTGTTTCACTTATTTTTATCATCCTTCTTTTCCTCAACTGCTCTGAATTTTCAGGAGTATAAAAGGAAAGGTCTGTGGGTCATGGGTTTGGTCTGATGCTGCAAGATATCACTGGTCTGAGTTAGGATCTGGTAGAGAATTCACACTCCAGAATCTGGATACTGAGACCAAGAATATGCAAGTGTTATTTAAAGAATGTCACTTCTCTTTCAAATAAGCTCCTAGCTCTTTTCTCTCCAAGATGCCAGAGTTTATTGATGGAAGAAATAGTATTGCTGGAAATGGCATTTTTCAAAAGTAAGCAACACAGCTTTAAAAGCTGATTTTTTTTCCTCAAATGATAAAGCTGTATTAAGAGCTTAGTATGATATTTATGCCCTTAGAATGTTCTTTACCTTTCTAACTGTCCTGAATTGAGTAGAGAGACAGTGGATCCATAGACATTAGCTAAAATACTGTCTTAAGTATGTCTTTAATATGGTGATTTAATGTGTCATTTTTCTTTCTTACCTGTACTGTCCTCAGTGAAGATTTTGAGGATGCAGTTCTTTGCAGGGGGGACTTGGAATTTGCACGAACTATGTCTAAGCGAGACTGATAGTCTGGTGGATAAAGTGAGCTCCGAAAAACCTGTTGAAATGGAGAGAGCTGTGACTTGGGTGCCATGATACAGCTGACAAGCTCAGAATTGCCAGGACTGAAATGAGCAGAAATGCAGCACTGGACAATGAAACCTGATCTAGAGAGATGCATCAACTGTAGTTTGGATTGATCACCTTTAGACAAAACAATATCCTCGCTCCACTTGAGAGACAGTAACATACTTAAGTGGTCAAAGTAAACATTACTCAGAAATTTGAGGGCATTTACATGTGGAAAACTGCAATTGTTTCTCACCAAGATATGTAGCTGAGTTTCAGGCTAACCAGAGGTATGAACCCCAGCAACTGCCTTTGGGTTCTCTGTTTCTTAGAAAGGTGAACTCTCAGCCCCTCCACAAGCAAATCCTTGCTGTCAGTCACAGCTGCATCAGAAGAAATTTACTTGAAATGTTCAGGAGATGTACAGCTCAAGAAATATCTTAGAATACAGGAGAGACTGTAACATCCATTGTACTGGCATGTTACTTCCAATAACCAATAACTTATGATCAGTATTTTTATGGAAAGTAAATAATGGTCCAATTAACAGGAAATTTAAAATGAGATTAGAAATTTGGTTGTGAAAGACAAAGTAATGACTTAAAGGATATTTCTGGAATTGGTGCCACATGACATTTTAATTGTGAAACTAGAATAGTACAAAATTGCCCTGGCATAGTTTAAATGAAGTAGAATTACCAAGTAATCTCAAATGTGACTGTCATTGAAGATTTTTTGTGTCTTGCACTAACTGAATACTTGATCCTGAGCTTTGTCAGTAGGACTGGTATGATTTACAAAAAAAGAATGAAAATACCCAACTTTCTTGACAAGCTGAACATAAAAATACAACATATATTTCAGTGATAATAAGTGTGAAGGCCCAGAAGAACTGCAAGAGTGAATAAAGGACTGAAAAGCATGTCTTGGGAAAGAGACTGTAACTCAAATAGAAAAGAAAGGGTGACTTGAAGCTGTAAATGCCCCAAGACAATAAAAAAATAGATCTTTAATGTAGTAATTAGTTTTTAGATCATCTTATTAGAGCAGTGTGAGATTTTTTCTAAGCACATCTTTACAGCCAGATTCACTGCAAAGGTGTTAAACTTTAAGAATCATAATTAGCTGAGCTTGGAGTCACAGGTAATCTCAGGAGAGTCTCTTTCCTGTGTTCTCTGTGTTCTCTGAGATTATAAACCTGCACGCTCTTCCTGGAGAAGTGCAAAAAAAGGCTTGGTGTACATAAGAAGTTTGTTCTGGGAATCTGAAACATATGTGTGTTTTTCTGCCTGGGACACATGTAGCCAGAGTGTGAAAACTATTTTTATGTAGGAAGTAAACTGAAAAGCAAATTTTAATCACTCTTACCTCCAAATCTTCATTTTCATCAATATTTTGGATATTTTGGTAGGCAGCAGTATATATCTCTAAAGCTTTCCCATGGAACAACATTTCAATAGTTATGAATTCAGAAAATATGTTCTAAAAGCAAATGAAAACAAAGGTTTTTTTAGTGCTGTACAATGTAAAGTACATTTACACTTCAAAAAATTACTTAGGTCTGTACTTGGTATTTATATGATACAAATAACTGCAGTACTTGTAAGTAGTCAGACCTGAATTTTAGAAAGTACACATTAATGCTGGCTGGGCTATGACTTAGGCAGTTGTTATTATTTCCTAATAAATTCTAAGTTAATGCTTGAAAAGGGAAGAAGAGACTCATTAGGAAAAACGTGTCGTGCTGAAAAGTCACTTGATAATCCTACTTGGTGATATTTATTCACAAGATGTAATCAGTGGATTTTTGCTTTATTGAAGACAATCTTTTATATCAGATTGGGGACAAATTATCTGTAAATTCAATACCTATTTATAATTTACAGATAATTATACATTGTACATAATAAAGAATTCTTTATATATTGAAAAAACTCACAATCATGACATCTTGAGACCTTCCAATGTTTTTCATATTACTCCAGTATCAAGTGCTGGTTGGTTTGTTTGGGTTTTTCAATCATCTCTCATTCTTTCCTGTCTCGTCTGTCTGTCTGTCACTCCCCCAACCCTCTCCCCCTAAAAAAATCACTAAAGCAATTTTATAATTAAATGAGATCACATAAAGCGGGTGTTTTTCAGTCACTGTGGTCTGTGGGACGTACGCCACTTCGTTTGAAATTGAGGTAAATGAGAGCTTTGATTGCTTGCAGCACTGAACATTTTGTGCTTTCTGCATCAGTAGAACTGTTAATACCATACACATTTCAGCAGGGATAAATACATTATTTGCACATCACTATTTCTGTTAATTTTGCTGATGTGAATCCACATGTCTAATTCCAATAACAAATGCAGCTACCAGTGAACTAGAAACAGCAGCTCTTGGAAGGTGCAGACATTGAACAGCTGGATACAGGAAAACTCTGAATTGCACAAACTTTAAGAACAATGAACTGATTTTTTGAATTGGAAATTTCCTGATATTTGGATTATGGACACATAACCTGCTCTAGGTGACCCTGTCTTGGCAGCAGGTTTGAACTAGGTGATCTCCAGAGGTCTCTTTTTACCCTAACAATTCTGTGATCATGAAACATTCATGAATACCACAAGATTTGCATTTAAGTGAATATTAAATGTTGCTAATTTTGCCCAAGACTTAGCTATAGCAATTTTATTATGCCAGATGAAATGTGATGTCATATACTGAAATGTAAGCACACATACTTTGATGTCCTTTATCTTCTGCTTCTCGAAATTATCAATGGTTTCCTCTAATTGCCGAGTTGTTCGAGTAGCATCCAGTGTTGCTCTCTGCAGTTCACTTTCAGCCTGGTAAAGTAACACAAAGGTGAAATTAGTCTTCTATTTGATACAAAGCTATTTGCTCTAGTTGCCATGAAAACACTGAAGTCTGAGTTTTCAAAACACTACATATCTGTGTCACAGTATTTGTTTATCAGTAGCTTAATAAACATGTAAAGATGCCTCCTACAATGTTGTGACTTTGATGTGAAACATGAGACATGACCAGCTGCAGTCAGGGAGGTCCCTCCACCCTGATCCATTTTCTGTAATAATCATCTGATAATTTTACTGAGTCAGCCCTGACACCCCATTGACAACACAGGGACTGGGTTCAGGTACTTAACCCAGCACAAGTGTTTACCCTTTAAAAAGTTCTGTTTAGTTGGGGTTTCTTGTTTTTCTTAAGCTTGTGCAAAGGAGAGGGCAGGACTGCACATGCCAGTGTGGTGGATGAGCAAAGAGATCACCCCTTGTTTTCAGGTGCAGATCAGCCTGCTGGATCCTTCAAGAATCTTTTCTAGTGTCATGTGCTGAACCTCACAGACAATTGGAGCAGCAGCCAGAACTTACACTGTGAATATCTCAATCTGCATGTTAGAGCTGTTATAATTTTTAGATCCAAAAGCATTTCAGGTATATTTTTAGTATTTTTGTATTATTAAAATATTTTACGGAAAACATCTCTAACAGGGCATTGGGAAGAGAACACATCAACCAATACCTAACACATGAATACACAGATGTTCTTATTTTGTTACTACAAAAAGTATTTTAGATAGTTATTTTGATTAGATATTGTTGTGAACTTCATAAAAATGCACACTACCATTTAAGTAAAGATATTGAAACTGTTCTGTATAATTCAAGTTTGAGAATTGTGTACTATTACAAAATAATGATGTACAGATGCAAGAACTTGCACTTGAAGACTACAAAATGTGGGTCTAAACTTGTGTTATTTTCCACAGATTACTGGTCAAACACCATAATACCAACAATACTTACAGGCTCAGTCAGTGAGTATCATTACAAATCTATTTTGTCCTGAAATTTGAAAATAGTATACGGATCAAGTATTGTATCCTACAATAGGATACAGCTGTAGGATTGTAGGAGTCTTCCCATTTCTACACAACTGCAACTTAAGAGAGGATATTTTTTTTTAAAATGGAAACAGACACTACAGGTCCAGTTCTCATGATCTGATTTTTGGTGTTCTATATATGGAAACCTAAGGCATGAGGTATGCCCTGTTCACTTCTTTGGTAACAATTTGGCAACCTTGTGTTATAGGATTATAAAATTGAAAAAATCTCCTTTCAAAAACAGTTTAAAGTCACAGCCCTTAGTGGGTAAACAAAACTGGTAATAATCTTTAGCAGAAAACATGTTCATCTCTCTTTCTTGATTTTGCCCAAAACACAGAGGGAAACAGACTAAGAAAAAACATTTAGTTTATTCTCAGTTAGTTCAGTGACTCCCAGTAAGTGAAGGCAGCATAGGAATAAGCTGCATAAGCAGCCACTACACATCCAAATACAGTATGTTATTTCTATGATAATCAAATACATCTTCTCAACACATCTTAAATAGACTGGCCAGATTTTGTGCGCAGATGCTTTAGGAAAGGGATTCTCTTTGTTGCAGAGTGAAATGTCTAAAGTCACTGAGCCTCCATAATTTGCACAACAGCAGTTTGGTATTTTTTCTTCTAAACACTCACCTGTGTCTGGAAATACAAGTGAAGGAAAAAATGGCAATGTAACAATCAATATTTATTAAAGTGTGCATTTTCACTTCTACTTTTAATACACTGTGAACTATTTACCTTAGTTAAAACTTCTGTATACTTAGTGCTACTGTTACGTTCTCTGAAGCGTCCTGGCTCTAAGACATTACAGTTTGTTAAACTTTTGCTAGAATTAAAGTATCCAGACCAAAACATTTCAGAATATCTGCCTTGGACTGAGGATTTGGTTATTTATTTTTTAAAAAATTAGACATCATATATAGACTACTTCAGGGAAAACCCCCAATATTTTATATATTTTTGTATTTTTAAAAATGTGGTAATGTCTTCTTTTCAAAGCTGTAATATCCCCCCATTTTGCAAGATGGGAGTGAGTGCAGATCCTTTGCTATCTGTGGCCAAAGTTGTTCCCTGATGCAATATCACAGTTCCTTGATGACAAGAGATGCACTGCAGGAGCCCAACTGCTGTGCTAACATGGTTAAGGCTCTCTCAGACCTGAAAGCTGACCTGCATACATCCTCAAAAGCAAATGAACAGGGCCCTGCTCATATAATACCTTTTTATATGTTCTGTGTCAATCACTTTAAAATGCAAATATGCAGCATTTGATGCTTTTGGCCATATGCAAAACCAGACTGTACTGAGATTTTATAAATCTTCAGGCAAAGCCTTAACTACAGAAAGCTCAGGTGAATCTAAGCCACAGAAGTGTATTTGTGAGAGCTTAGCAAAGAGACAAGAAGAAACAAACAAGGTGCTAGTGACATGCCCATGAAATGAAATGGGAATTGAAATGGGAATTTACCTCAAGAGGTAGAAAAATGGGACCAGTCTCCCTTTGGGTAGAACAAGTTCCTGTTACAGTTTTTTACTCCCTTAATTCTAACAAAAGAGAACTTTGCATTGCTGCTCAAGTTCTGCAACTCTGTGGGTGATATGCATCTGTCTTTATTACACAAGGCATTCTCATTAGTCATCACTTGATCTTACTGATCTGATTAATATTAAATGTGAATTCTTTGGCAGAGAAAATTAAAATTTAATTCTCCTGTGTGGCATTTGACCATCACAATAATTTTTGTTTGTATAGTCCCATGCCCCAGTCACTAGAAAGATCCTGATTTCTGAAATAAAATTGATAAAATCCAACTAAGAATAGGACTGCTTAGCTCCTGAGTCTAGCAGTGGAGTGTAATAACAGGTAAACAGCATATATCATCATGAACTTAAATGCTTTATCATAATATGTAGGCATAAAGGGACTGAAGTAGGATTGTCTTGATCTCCTTTTCCTAGACTCTGATTGCTTCACAATTTGAAACTTCAATGAGATTTTAATGCAAATTCTGTGGGGGCTTAATTTTTCCCTCTGCGATATAGAGTAGTATAGTGGGGAAGGTGACTGGTCTTTGGAAAGGAAAAGGAGTCTACTTGAGTATTCTACAAACAGAATAACAACTTTTCCTTTCACACTTCATCATGCAGCTGGAGGAAACTCATACCCCATCTAGGTACAAGGAAGCACAACAACTACCAAAATGACAGGAAGAAAAAGAATAAAACAATAAATCCACAGAAAATAAAAAAAGAAGTTGTCTGATTACACTTATTTTCAAAAACTTCCAAATTCCTAGATGCAAACCATGTCTACCTTTCTGGCATAAACATATCAAATAATTCATGGTTTCTGTTCAATTCCAGGAAGTGATAAAGCAGCCATTATAAGCTGTAACTCATCATAAAGTTTAAGAAAAGATTCAAAGCCTTGTTGTTACTACTACATTCTGCTACTTTCTATACACAAAAGTTTAATTCCCAAGAAATTTTAAAAATATTTCTCATAGTGACTAGAAATACAGGATACAATAATGTGTAGATCTGATGGATTCCGCTGACGTGTCTTTTCCAGTTGAGATAATTGCTTGGCTTCTCGGTTCTTTGCTGTTAAAGTTGCTTTAAGATCATCCTGGAAATAAAAATGTTTTAGACATGTTTGAAATAGATCTGGGTTAATACAAAATGCACTTTTCTTCATACATGCATTGCCTAGAATACATGGACAAAACTGCTTTAAACAAAACCAAATTTTACAAATCTTATCCTGTAACTGATCCTCTGAAAGAGAAGTCAGTGGGGACCAAGAGAGTTTAGCACCTTGCACAGCTTCCTATAGCACACACTATCAGTGAAAGTGTGGGGAAGAAGAGAAAAATATATTCACAGCCTTTCATTGCCAGTATGGCAGGTAGTCAAAAGCTAAGATCCCCAAGGCAGAGGAAGGCAGGCCCACTCCTGACTTAGCAACAGGATAAAGGTGGTATTTAGAAAAATAAAGTGGCATCAAATAAATCAGTAAGAAAAAAAAAGAAAGCATGCAGCAATCAGTACCTATTAGAATTTATGAAGAAAGCATAACTGCTGTCCCCTGTTCAGAGAAGGGCAGCAGAGCTGGTGAAGGGTCTGGAGCCCAAGTCTTATGAAGAGCAGCTGAGGGGGTTGGGGTTGTTTAGACTGGAGAAGAGGAGGCCCAGGGGGGACCTTATCACACTCTATAAGTACCTGACAGGAGGGGTAGCCAGGTGGGGGTCGGTCTCTTCCCCCAGGCAACAAATGACAGGGATGAGAGGACAGAGTCTTAAGCTGCACCAGGGAGGTTTAGATTAAATATTAGGAAAATTTTTTTTCACTGATCAGGCACTGGAATAGGCTCCCCAGGGAAGTGGTCAAATCACCATTCCTGAAGTGATCTAAAAAGGTGTAGATACAGCACTTGGGGATGTGGTTCAGTGGTGAACATGGTGGTGCTGGGCTAACGGATGATCTGAGAGGTCTTTTTCAACCTTAATGACTCTCTAATTCTATGCTACGCAGATTTTAAGGTACAATAGAAAATCTGTGGCTGAAAGGGTTAAACTGCATATTTATATTATGCAGTGACTAAGGTGTTTAAAACCATTTGAAACAAAATAAATTCTAATAACCATGTAGTTGGAGAAGATAAAACTTACTGATCTAGAAAAGGCAGTAACTGTTGATCAATGTTTTTGCTCCTCATTTCCAAAGGAGAAGTAGGATATACTTCTAGGAAGACCTGTCACAATTTAAGTATGTTTACCTACCAGTCTTGAATTTTTGTTCATGCTGTAAAAGCGTATTTTGCGAAGTGTCTCACATTGATGGAATCTAAATCAGTCAGATATTTATGACTCCACTGACCCTAGTATGGGAAATTACATTCATTTTGATGGCTCCAATTTGTAACAAGCAGAAATACAGCCCAAAGTCTTAACAAAATCTGAGCCAGGAGTCGAGCATGCATTTCAAACCATCTTTTTCTCTAAAATTAGTAGTTGCCATTTATCTACTACTCCAGAATGGAGGGAATTTGAGCTATTAGAAACTATTGTGTTGGAAAGTTGCCTGTGCTCCTTCTTGGATTTCAAAATTTTAATATGCTTGTATGTCTCCTTTATGCAGAAGGATGTGCAACTAAGGATGTGTCTTTCAGCAAGTTTTCTGCCCCTCTGACCAGATGACTGGTCAGCGGCAAGTACAAGTGTGCCAAGTTTCACAATGCTGTGTTGCTTCAAGAACGAGTCTGTACAGGAGTGAAAACATGCAGTTTCTTCCTTGTCTGTCTGTCCTTTGTATGACTGTCATTTTGCTTCTTCTTTAGGGCGACAAAGCTGGTTATTAAAGCTGATAATAAAAGAAAACTACTGCATCCTTAGCCCATCAAAACTAATTTTTGCTGCTATTCTTTCAGAAGGAAATTTATACCATCTCAAAGGTCATCTGAAACATTGCTGGAAAGGGCTTTTTCCTTTATGAAAAACATGCAGCTGCAAGAAAAGCAGTCATACATTTTTTTATTATTGTTTTGATTTTTAAATTTTAGAGGTAGAGAAAGTGAAGAAAGTATTTATTTTTGAAACAGAACAAAGCAGATTTGTATCTAACAGTCACAGCTGCTTGTTTAGTGTTACTTAATAACTGAGTCCTGTTAACAGCAATGACTTCTAAGCCCATTTGAAACAGGCAATCAGATTCAGTGCTGTGGCTGGAGGGGTTCTGACTTTCATGAAAAGTCTACTTGAGGATGCAAAGTTCCAGAGTTACAGTTATAAAATTCAGTATTTTCTTTCTAGCATGTAATGATGTTGGAAATACTTACAGGGACTGAACTGCTCCTTCATCTATCTGTTTTCTTTAGTATCAGCTGCCATGAAACAAAACTTCCCTA
The DNA here is from genome assembly GCF_047495875.1 of Pithys albifrons albifrons. Lineage (NCBI taxonomy): Eukaryota > Metazoa > Chordata > Aves > Passeriformes > Thamnophilidae > Pithys > Pithys albifrons. Next base: position 52,741,097 of record NC_092461.1, read on the forward strand.
CTAGCCAATGCCAGATGAAGAATTAGTGCTCCTGTGGCTATAGTGGTGAAGTTACACACATTTTGATGTACAAATGCAGGACACAGTCACATACATATTTTGTCTAAGATGTTGAAAAACTGAAAAGGGTGCAGAAAAAATCCCTATAAAAAGTATTAAAAAGCTGAGGAAAATGTGATTATGATGAAAGAGTCAAGGTGTACATTATTGCCTAACAAAAAAAAGAAATTGATTTAACTAGCATCTAAATACCTTCACTCAAAAAAAAGAGAGCATTACAGAGCTTTTTCATCTCAGTAAAACATATAACAAGAACTAAAAATTAGAAGGAGTCTTTAATTTAGAAAAAAACACCACAAACATCAGCTCGTCACCAACTACCACAAACAGTCCTACATTCCCCTCCAGTGTCTTCAGACCAAGCTTTGATATGTTTTTGAAAAATATGGTTTAATGACACTCAAGGAGAAATGGAATGGAATAGGAAATGAGATAAAGGACAGGTACAGAGAACAGAAAATTAGTCATAGTCCCTCTGGCTTTTAACTATAAATTCAAGTCACACATAAGAATTCTGATCACCCATCTAATTTCAAGCGATACAGAAGTACAGCTACACTCTGCTCACCAGACAATGAGCTGGCAGAGCCTCATCACTGCACTGTTACCTGCTTCAGTCACTGCAGTTATTAAAGCAAACCAATCCTTTCTTCCGCATGTGGATCACCTTGGTTTTATGATGTCCTGTTTTATATGAAGAAAAGGAGCCAGGAACAGAGTTGCCAAAAAGCAGAAAAGTGAAGATTGATACACAGAACAATGAAACAGGAAAAAATCCTAAAATCCTACATTTAAGCTGCATTACAGAAAAAGAATACTGTATTAGCTTCCATCAAAGCTATTTGACATTGTAAACTGGAACAAGTGAATGAAACCATTTTATTGCATTAGCAGTTACGGGACAACACTGCTCTGATTGACCTGAGCCTCTTTAAAGCATTTGGTAGTACAGGACATTGATGTCTTACGCCACAAAAATCGCAACAGTGCTTTTCAGATAAAATACAGAAATACTCTTGTGTACATCCTGGAACAGTTCCAGTAAGCAGCAGTGAGAACATCCCCTTTATATAAAGTGCTCTAATGACATGTTCTAACAGGTTTTACTTAGCTAATGTCGTTACAGGCAAAGCAGTCCTATACCCAGCACCTTGTGCTAGATTTTCTAGTGACAAAACTTCCTTTTTCACTAAAGATATCTGAGTGTTTAGAGATAGTAACTGAAGACCAGACAGTTGAAATTTTAACCACGGTTTATGCTTAACGTGCAGTGGGAAAAGAATAACCATTTAGCACTCTATTTCTCTTAGTTCAAAGGTATGTTGATAAAATAATTAATCCTACCTACAGTTTAAGAATGCTCTTGTACTCCTCATTGTAGCTAAAATAACATTATGCAATGTTTTCTGGCATTTTAAAAGGCAAAGACAACAGGAAATGCCATTCACAGTTGCAAAAGATGACTTGGATTCAGTTGCTTCTGTCCTCAGCATTACTGGCTGTCAGTGGCAAGGCACCTCAAGATAGTCCCTTTCATGCTTTGTAAGCCACAGGCACTGCTGTGGTGCTCTGTCTCCTCAGCAACCACACTGCACAAACACACGAAGCTTGTCTTCCACTCTCTGCATTTATGTCCTACGGAATACTCAGTCAGTTCTAGAGCTCACAAACTGTGTTTCATAATGACTATTCAGACACCAGATTTGAGGCTCTGTAGTCTACCACTCTGCTAAGGACTAACACCTGTAATCCCATTCAATGCAGAATGCATTTCATTCACAATCATTTCTGCAGCCACAAAGTGAGGTAACTATGCAGTAAGTTCCAAACACTGTACTTGGTTCTTCGCCATATGGAAAAGATACAGAATAAAAACATATGAAAAATGCTAGTCTGAGATGCAATGCCACAACATAGTAAGATTAACCATTATTAACACACTGTAAGATTTTGGTATGTAAAATACCATCAAAGAATAGTAATTTAATATTTTGATGTACATGGATATGATACAGATAAATACATAAATTACATATTTGCATTTACAGGATTAAGGTATTCTCTGTGTAATATACAAATATTACAAAGATCTACTTTCATACTATAAATTAGCATCTGCTTATTAAAAGTTACTTGCTCAAGCTTATCCCTCTGGGAGAAAAGAAACTCAGAGATATTTTAAGGAAGTATTTCAAACCCCTGTAAACACTGTTTCTAAAATACAGCGAATGAAGAGACCTCATATTTTTTGTGTATCTTCAGGTCATCATGATGACTTAACCGACAGAGAGGGATTTAGGCCACTACCTGTGTATCAGTCTCAAATGTGTCTTCTACATCATAAACTTCAGAAGAATGCAATTCTGAGTTAGAAAGGCTGTTAAAGACAGCATGTTGATGACTAAGAGCCAAAAGCATTACATGTAATTCACCTTTTGGAAATCTGAATAATAGTGGTAATCATAATCATCATCATAATGATAATTATAAACAATAATAACAATAATACATTACATTATTTATGAATAAAAATGTTCTGAATTTACACTATCCAAGAAGTTTCACACTATCCTCAACGCCTTTATTTAGCATTTACTTGTGCTCAAAGAGCCTGAACATCCTTGTGTTCACATCAAAGCTTTTTCTTCAGCATATATATAGCTTCAATTTAGATGTATTACTACATAATTAAGTTAGACTGATTATTGTGATATGAAAAATCAGAACCATTCTCCCCATTAAACAGAAGTTTTCAACTGAGTGGCCAGAACACTGAAATGTACCTTGTGAGAAAATTGATGTTACCTACCCTTTTAAGTTTCACTATGGTCCCATAACATTTCAGAGGTTCAACAACCTTGGCTTCAAGCCTGTCAACCTACAAAAGAAATCACAAGGTCACTAAAATCATGTCTGTCTATGGTGCGCAGAAACAGGAAACAATTCATTTAACAGTGACTCATTTTATTAGGAATTAGTCCATGTATGCTGAAAAAATAGTGGGATAGTTTTAAAAATACTGTAAGAACTATAGTGAAGTACATTAGCCAATAAGCAATTTGTATTTTCGGGAGATCAAGCTGATTTCTAGTGGAATTCCTTTTTTATTAATTAGAAATACATCAGGATGAATGCATCTGAATTTTGGTTTCAGTTCTCCTACTTAAAAAAACAGCTACATATGGTCAGACAGGCAATAGGATAAGACCTGCTTGTTAAACCTGACAACACTGTCTGAGTGGCCCCAGCACAAGCTGCCAGTGACTTACAGACCAGTGAGTCATCTGGGCCAAGGCTGGGCCACATTAGGACGTATCTCTACTAGAAAGGTACACAACCAGTACTCACCAGTCAGCTAAAAATTATGCCAACTGAGCAAACATTTCTCCTTTATATACTCTATCACTGCACTGTCAAACTATTTCCCTTGAACTGCCCATAAAATAGAAAGGAATAGGGCAGTAAGGCTGCAAACGAAGCACATGGTATAGACATACCAAATAACCTGCCACATGTGGATGTACCTCACACTCTCACTATGTACATATCTAGCACTGCAGCTGAAGACATGAAAAGGATAACCCTTACAAGCTAATTTTTCTCTTGCCCACATTGTCAATATATAGGAAAACTGTTAAGTAACCTGATGCCCAAAAGAAACAAAGCTGAGAATATTTATTTGGCTTTCATGTGCAAAGGAGAACTTGTTTTTCAAACTCTCAACTTCACATATCTTCACATATTAACTACTTTAAATAGGTTTTTTTCTTCTACTTAGTTCATATGGAGAGATGACCTGCAATGCTCTCTAAAAACAAAAGAGGTCCTGTCTGAAAACAGAAAGAATGTCAACTACTTCAGTCTCTTTTTTTGAATTATAGTGGGTCTGAGCTGTTCAAAACTACAAACGGGAATTTTTTATGCTCTACTGAAAGCATAGATACATACTCCAAAAACTAGTTTGAGTACATGGGAATGGATTTATTTTTTCTTAAATCTCAGTATTTGGAACTCTGCATCACACGTTACACTTTGACTGGCCCTGCACATGGATGTGTAAGTAGCATAAACACCTGTCTTTGCACTCTCACTCCTCTAGCAGAAATGTGACTGTATAGTCACACATGGTCCAAATCCAGTTTGCACTTTTAGTGTCCAACTACAAACTTAAGAAATCTACAGTGGTCCCTGACAGCACCTCAGTGGGGCTGTCTGTGCCCAGGGAAGGATTCCAGTTAGTGTTCTCTTCCATACCATTTCCATACTCACAAAAGGAAAATAACCGTTTTTACTTCAGCTGCTGCCAGACAACTCAAGTCACACAACTAAAAAGAATATTAACCATAAATCATAATCCAAAGTCTAAGACCAATAAAAAACGCTCTGTTTCAAATACTTTGACTGCTCATAGGGATAGTTTTGCTGACTTTAACAGGACTAACTGTTGGCACTTTTAATTAGTTTTTAGGGTAAATAATGCATACTTTGGCAGCCTACCCTGCTCAGACACTAATATATTTAGCAGTGTTTTCTCTTATGTTTCTCCTGTGATTGCAGAGTATGTATTTCCCTTTTTAACCGCAGATAAGTAACTGAAAAGTTCAGATGGCAAACACAACATGTACAGCTTTAATTTTGTACCTCTGCCTGGCGATAATCCTGAAGTCTGGAAAATTCATCTGCAAAGTTTTTCAGTCCAACTTTTAAGTTTGGTGTCTCTGTGGCTGCATATGCATATATTTCATTTACTAGAAGATCTGCTTTGTCTCGTAGTCTGGCAGTTTTACGTACATATCCAGCAAATATTTGGCACAATTCGCCAAAATGTTTTTCCACATTTGAAACAGCGTCTTGAATTTGTCTAGTCTGATTGTCCCTGGATACCAAAAAAAAAGTAAGTGAAAAATAAGAAGGGCACAAATGTTTGCAACACATACAGAAGAAAAACTGTATAACTACACTATGCATAATTTATACACAATTTAAACATCTCAGTGCAAAACAGAAATTTATTCTTAAAAAGAGAATGTTGTAATAGTCTGATGTAATATGTTCTTATTTATGAATGAGTAACAAACAAACAACAAAAAAATAAGGATTTACACTTAGAGATCCAACAGGAAAACTGAAATTACAGAACTCTGCTTGGAAGTTTTCCTCTTGTGTTTAAGCAAAAGCTCACTATTATTATTGGTATTAATTACTAACATAGTGGTAACACCTGCAGTCTCAAACAAGACTTCCCCAAGACCACTGCTTCCTGCACGAGTCTGCAATCTAAACTGGCAAGTCCGTGGCTGGAGAAATTAGGCAGTAGAGGGCAAATCTGTAAAGGTATTAAATATTCTTTAAATCACAAACAGGTATCAATCTGCTCCTGGTCAGCACTACAAAGGATAAATATTGCTGAGAATTAAAGAATTAAACAAGAAAAGCAAATGGACATAAGTACAGAGGTGAATACTAAAAAGACTGAAAGGTCATTTATCATACTAATAAATTATTCTCTTCCAAATTCTATAAATCTAATTAATTTATTTGATCCAAATGTCTGTGTTTCATTATTAATGATCTAGATAAGTAATTCCAATAGCTCATGTATTTCACTTTTGTATTTTGTTTCCATATTCTTATATAATTTGATGGTCATATGAATTCATGCCAGTTGTTGCTGACTGACTGAATCAGCTACACAACAATTGAGCCAACAGGATCTCCCACATACGGGGACGTACCAAGTCTCCAAGGTCTAACATGAGGTTTTTCATGTGAACTGCTGGAATTCTCTGCAAGAGAATTCAGTCGTAGCACTAACTTGGTGAGGGACAGAAACAAAAACTTCCTTCATATCCTTGAGCTGTCCCGGTATTGTTGAGCAATATTTAAATAGACTTAATATCAGAACACGTAAAGAACAGAAAAATTGGAAGAAATTTAGTACTTTGAGACTGAACAACAGTGTAGTCTATTCAAGTGAGAAACACCTTTGCTTCAGGAAAAGTATTGAAGGCCAAAGTCCTGCTATGGGCAAAAATTCTTTAGTATTGCTTCATGGCAAGCAGTCAAGACTGTTCAAGAGATTTCATAAAAGGAAAAAAAAATCCAACTAAGCTATACAGTCCTCCAGTACATGCTGCAGCACAAAACCATTTGAATGGAGAAGGTTTCACCCAGTGAGTGGGAAACTAAGGTTTTCAAAATTAACACTATCTGATGAGATCTTCAGTAAAAGGTACATCTTTGCTATTTTCTTGGAAGGTCTCCACGTCAGCAAGCTCTCCTCCCAGGGGGAAGCCTTAACCACGTGTCCTCGCCCTCTTTACAATTCAGATCTCACGGTGCTCCCATGCAACTAGCATTTAACTTGGAGACATGAAACAATTTCCTTACATGGCAGCCTGAAAGTTTTTATTCCCTCCTAATTATTTATGACCGCTTACAGTTGGCCACAAAATAATCCGCCACAGGCCCAAATAAATATCGGCACATCTTCACTTCATCTCTACATACCACACTAAACCCAGAAAAGTTTTGCGGCCTTCACCGGAAGAAAGCAGGGGTGGCCCCACGGCCCGGGCAGGGCAGATGCGCTAAGGGGGCCGCTCCCGCCCCTGCCCCTGGCCCTGTCCCTGCCCCGGCCCCGGCCCCGCGCCGTGCCCGGTGCCAGCCCCCGGCCGGGCCCCCCTGCCCTTGCCCCAACCCCGTGGGCTCCCTCCCGGCGCTCCCGCCCCGGTACCCGGTACCAGCCCCCGGCCGGCCCCCCAGCCCCAGCCCCGCGTGCCCCCAGCGCTCCCGCCCCGGTACCTGGTGCCAGCTCCCGGCTAGGCCCTCTGCCCCAGCCCCGCGGGATCCCTCCCTGCGCCCCCGGCCCGTACCTGGCGTCCAGCCCGCGGCCCAGCAGCATCATGATGGCGGCCCCGGCCCCGCGCGGCGGAGGGAAGCGAAGGGGGCGGTGCTCGGCGTGCGCTCGGTTTCCATGGACACCGCCCGCGGGGTGGGACGCGGCAGCACCGCCCCCGGGAGGCTCCGAGGGGGGAGGCACGGAATGACAGGGCCGGGTAGTCTGGAAAAGACCTCTGAGATCATCGAGTCCAAGTTGTGACCGAACACCGTCATGTTAGCCAGACCACGGCACCAAGTGCCGCGTCCAGCCCTTCCTTGGATACCTCCAGGTACAGCGACTTAACCACTTCCCTGAGCAGCCCATTCCAATGTCTAATCATCGTTTCAGTGAAGAAATTCTTCCCAATGTCCAGCCCGAACCTCCCCTGGCACAGACTGTGTCCTCTCCTCCTGTTACTTGTTTCCTGGGAGAAGAGACCGCCCCCCGCCTGGTTACGGCCTCAGGGAATTGTGCACAGCATCAGGCCTGGCAGAGGCCAAGAGCCGTGTGGGTGATGCTGACGGGCACCTGGTGGGACTCGGGGATTCACAGATTCACAGACTACTCTGAATTGGAAGGGACCCACAAGGATCATCAAGTCTGAATGGAAGCTCTAGTCAGGTGGGGGTTGGTCTCTTCTCCCAGGCACTCAGCAATAGGACAAGGGGGCACGGGCTCAAGCTCTGCCAGGGGAAATTTAAGTTGAAGATCAGAAAAAAAATTGTTACAGAGAGAGTAATCTGGCATTGGAATGGCCTGCCCAGAGGTGGTGGATTCATCATCCCTGGAGGTTTTTAAACTGAGATTGGACGTGGCACTGAATGCCATGATCTAGTAAAGTGACTGGAGCTGGACCAAGGGTTGGACTTTATCTTGGAGGTCTTTTCCAACCCAGTCAACTCTTGTGATTCTGTGAAGTCCAACTCTTAAGTCAATGGCCCACACAGGGGATTGAACCCATGACCTTGGCATTATTACAACCACGTTTTAACCAACTGGTCCTGTGCAGGGAGAAGGGTTGGACTCCATGATCCTTGTGGGGCTCTTCCAACTCAGGATCCACCGACCCCTGGGGAACACCACTCGTGACTGGAGTTGTGCAGGTGCTCCTGGTGGCCCTTGGGCTGGGCACAGCCCCAACTTGAGCCTGGCCCAAGGGCAGCGCCTGAGTCTGTGCCAGGACAAGCACAGCTCCAAGGCCCAGACTGGAGCTGGAGCAGAAAGCCAGAAGGCTTGAGCAAAGAAATCCAGCCTTGGCAAGTGACAAGCAGTACCAGGGGAAGTGGCCTACAGGTCTCCCACCAGAGGGAGAGCTGCCAAGGTCAGGCAGCCATGGGAAAAATCTCATGGAGCACTAGGAAAGGTCTTAAAAAAAGAAAGGAAAAAAGCAAAATTCATAACCTTAAAAAGAAACCCAAACTGCCTCTCAGTAGAGGTAATGTGTTGGGAATGTGACTTTGGGACTATCTGGGCATGATGCCATGTCAGCGTCCCTGCAGATGCTGTGTGAGACTAATGCAAAAGCAGCTCTTGTGCTGTGTCCAACACAAACCCACCCCAAATTATGGCCATCCATGAGAGCTAGGACTTGGACAACTGTTAGCATGCTGTCATGGAAATACACAAAAACAACTTCATGCAGATAACAACGTCCAACTTCAATTCACGACTAAATACAATGGCCAAAACTAGTGAACAAGGTGGATAATGATGAGGCACCCATGGCATCTAACAGGTTACAGGTTTGGTGTACCTATCAGGATTATCTTACTACACAATGTGTGCACACACACGTACAACACACATGCACAGTAGGGCTCTCAGAGGGTACCCAGAAGATCCAAGGGTGAAGGATCACTCAGGGATAACCAGCAGGAAAATAGTCACTTACCTTGGAGGGAGGGATAAGGACACTCAGCCCTGGGAAGTCTTCCTGGGTGTCTGGCATCCCAGCCCCAAGAGGAAGGCTTCCTCTCACAGACCTGCTGTTCTGAGGAAAATCACACCCAGGTGGTGTTTGGCATGAATAGCCTGCTCAGGTCAGGGCCCCTGGTCATTCCTGGTCATGGACTGGAAACGCCCCCACTGGCTGAGGATCCTGTTGGTTGACCAAGGGATTCTCTTCTCATTCCCACCATGGAGGGGTCTGTGAAAATGAGGGCACAAAAGGCTGCTCATCTCTGTGTCACCTGTGGGGAAGGTGCTACTACCACACATGCATGAAGAAATCTTACAGGCTTGCCCAAGCATGAGAATAGAAACTGATTTTGTTAAGATTTCATTTTTATCTTTTCATCAGATTTTTCAACTGTGATGCAGGAAGGATTTTTGATTAATTTTCACATTTTGTAGATTTTAGGAACACAGTAGCTGTAGCAAAGTAGATTTTAGTGGATTAATATTTTAGCAGCCTGTGTTTAATGTCTTTCTATCTCTCCCCCTGCTCCAGAATGGGCAGCTAAGGTTCTCTAGCTGTTTAGTCTCTTTTTCAAGGTACAAGATTGGAGGGTATCACAAGAAGACCTAAACACGGAGCAGAGTGACCCAGAACACTGGAAAGTGTCCAAAAGCCCTTTGTGTGCTGAGGAAGAGGAGAATGATGAAGAGGAGGGTCTCACCGACCCTCAGACCCAATTCCTGGGGGTGGAACAGGGATGGGACTGGGGCTGGACCAAGTGATGTGTAAAGTAATGGTTGAGTGAGCCATATTATAAAAACCATAGAAACCAGTGTTCAGGAGTGCATGTGCATGTCATCATATATTCCTGTGGGCCTTCAGCCTGATATTAAAGGACTTTACTTTTTATCTTATCCTACACTAACTTGGCTCAAAGTCCTGTTTTGTTGGGGTCTCTCTCTCATGGCATCAACTGAAAGTAGATTATTTGCAACACTTAAACCAAAACTTTAACTCCCACAAAGCAAACTATTCTTCAAAGAATAATGAGCTATTTAGGGGACAGCACCAACTTAAGGTGCTGGAAAAGCTGGTAGCCCATGACTTGGACAAGTGTACCCTCTCCTGGATTAGGAGCTGGCTGGAGGGTCAGGCCCAGAGAGTGCTGGTGAATGGAGCTGCATCCCACTGGTGGCCGGTCACCAGTGGTGTTCCCCAGGAGTCTGTGTTGGGTCCAGTCCTGTTTAACATCTTTATTGATGATTTAGATGAGGGGATTGAGTCCATCATCAGCAAATTTGCTGATGACACCAAGTTGGGAGGGAGTGTCGACCTGCTGGAAGGCAGGAGGGCTTTGCAGAGGGATCTGGATAGACTTGAGAGATGGGCTGATTCCAGTGGGATGAAGTTCAGTAAGGCCAAGTGCCGGGTCCTGCCCTTCGGCCACAACAACCCCCTGCAGCGCTACAGGCTGGGCACAGAGTGGCTGGAGAGCAGCCAGGCAGAAAGGGACCTGGGAGTACTAATTGACAGGAAGCTCAACATGAGCCAACAGGGTGCCCAGGTGGACAAGAAGGCCAATGGGATCCTGTCCTGTATCAAAAATAGCGTGACCAGCAGGACCAGGGAAGTGATCCTTCCCCTGTACTCTGCGTTGGTGAGGCCACACCTTGAGTACTGTGTTCAGTTCTGGGCCCCTCAGTTCAGAAAGGATATTGAGGTGCTGGAGCGGGTCCAGAGAAGAGCAACAAGGCTGGTGAAGGGACTGGAGCACAAGCCCTATGGGGAGAGGCTGAGGGAGCTGGGGTTGTTTAGCCTGGAGAAGAGGAGGCTCAGAGGTGACCTCATCACTGTCTATAACTACCTGAAGGGAAGTTCTAGCCAGGTGGGGGCTGGTCTCCTCTCCCAGGCACTCAGCAACAGGACAAGGGGGCATGGGCTTAAGCTCTGCCAGGGGAAATTTAAGTTGAAGATCAGAAAAAAATTCTTTCCAGAGAGAGTGTTCAGGCATTGGAATGGGCTGCCCGGAGAGGTGGTGGATTCACCATCCCTAGAGATTTTTAAATGCAAATTGGACGTGGCGCTGAGTACCATGATCTAGTAAATGGACTAGTTGGACCAAGGGTTGGACTCGATGATCTCGGAGGTCTTTTCCAACTCAATCGATTCTATGATTCTAAGGTAAAACAAACTGTTTCCATTTTTCCCTGAGGCATGTTTGGTGAAATCAGTGATAGAACTCGCCCCAAAGGTATGCAGCCCTTATGGACTTCTGCAGAATAATAAGTCTAATTCCAAAAGATCTTTCAGAGAATGAAAGGGTGAGAGATAAAGCCACATGAAGGTCTTAATTTCTCTCAACCACAGGCTTGAAATGAGAGGCTACAATGTTTATTGTTAAGTGAACTATCTATTAATAATCTAATAAATCAGTTACATGACCTAGCAAATAACATTATTACTGTAAATCCTGTAATTCCCCACACTGTAGTAAGATCCAAGTTTATCACTTTTAGGTCTCATTCATTACACACAACTACTACTGAATTACAACTCTATCACCTGTCTCACTGCCATGTCACACTGCTTGTTGTCAGGGGGCAATACAATCTGTCTCTGCATGGACTTTTTGGAGGCAATTTTTTTCCACCAATAATATCTCCCAAATTCCCCTTCAGTTATGTAGCTCCTGCTGTCTGCATAATGTTTATCCTTCACACTTTCTGAGACATGCCATTCAATTTTAGTATTTTCTTTACTTAGTTCCACTTAAATTTAAGCGCTTTATTCAATATGCAAACAGTTGACATATCAGAGCAAGCCTTACCCTCTTAAATGTTTTTTTCCTCCCACTGTTTTTGTACTCACATTGCATCCTGCTCTTAAGTGCTTAATTACAAACCATTTCCCTTGACATGTTTTTTGGGCAATCCTCTGGTCTCCTGAGGTGGTCTTGTCTGGTCTTGTCTCTTCACAGTGCCCTGTACTCCAGCAGGACCTCTCACTCACAAATTGTAAGAGCTCTGAAAGTTGAAAGTATCTCTTTTGCCACTTAGAGCATGTTTAGACATGGTAACCCAGCAAAGCAAGTTCCAGAATACCCAGAAATTCTTAATAAATAGCAGAATGATGTTGTATTAGGTGCTATATATACTTTGTAAGAAGTACAGTGTTATTTGCTTCAAATTATGGGCCTATGAGAAACAGAGACTGGTGTTTCATGAGAGGCTGAAAGACTGAAAATAAGGAAAAGTTATTGGTCATTAAAATCAAATAAGTAGTTGTTATTGAAATAAGACACAAAAGAGGAATGACAGCTCATCTTCAGTTATTGCAAACTAAATTTGCTTCAGTCTGGAAGTACAGGATGTGGCATAGACATTGAAAAAGTTATTTTGTGTATCCTGATTTCATATATGGTTTGACTTAATAGTTTTTAATATGATACTGTAGATAGTCCTGGAAAATATCGCCCACCAGGTCCAGCTGCACATAGAAAGTTGAAAATAATGTCATGAGGTCGTGCTGAAAATTTGAGTCATCAGAGAGTGTACAAGAGCATAAGATGCTTAAATCATGGAGTGGAAAAATATTTTTGTACCCTGATTTAGAATTAATTATTGAGAATTTTGTCAAAAGTAGTGCCAGATTTCCTGCTCATTACCTCTAAGTAAGTTTCCAGAATAATGTACTAAAGATGATGGCATCTTACAACAAATTCTGAAGATACAAAAGCTCTGAAATATCCAATTGACAGTGTTCTCCAATATCCATTCAGAGGATAAGCAACAGAGTCCTCCTGACTTAAATGAACTTGAGTAAATTCTTTGGACTGTTATATTGAACAACAGTATATAACTCCAGCATCTTTCAGCAGCGGGGGACAATTGCCTGTCATTACTGAGTAGAAAAAACAGGGTGTGCATGAGTCTGTGGAAAATTACCACTAATTGGGATAGAATTTCTTCTGTAAGGTAAAGCCATTTTTCTGGGTTAGAATTCTACATTTCATCAATGAGTGTCTAGATATATATAAAATATCAACAGAATATTCGGTCAACTTTTGTTTAACTGATGATCCATACAGGTACAGAGGTTCATCTGTGGACTGCAGTTTACGTGATTAAATCTCTGTATGTAGTTGATAAGCTGCCTATATATTTACGTGACTACTTCTTTTCTCTTGGTGTGTTTTGTAACTTTGGAATAGTTTTTGCAATCTTTAAACTTTATTTATAACTTTCCATTTTCATGTCCACATATGATATTAAATCTTACTATTTGTATCAAAAGGCAATCACTGTAGACTCTGGATGTCAAACAACATTAATTTTAATAATTTTAATACAAGTTTATCTCATAATTGATGGGGATTGTTCTTTGAGATTTAATAATTTCAAGAGTTTTCTTCTTCTGAAACAGTTTCCCTCTTCCTGCTAGTTCACTTTTTCAGATTTGCTGTTCCCTTACTTGAAGTAGGAACTAGACCACTTCTTATTCCTAGCTTTGTGTTTTCTCATGAACAAGAGACAGCTTGTGGGAACCATCCTGCCCTGATGCACAAGTCTTCAGCAAATTTCGGATACCTTAATTAAAAATCAATTAGTTAGAGAAAAAAAAAGACAACATAATTAGAAAAACTGTAAAACACTGTTACCTCAGGCTAATACCCACAAGCCAGTATAACCTTCTGTCATCCATTTTGTCAGTATTGATGGGAGCATAGAAACCTCTTGATGATTTATGCATTTGCCTGTTGTGTTCTGAGTTCTTTAAAAGAGCTTTAGCCAGTGTCAGAGCAGGATGCTGGGCTAGCGGGGTCTTTGATCTTGTTCAGTACATGCAGCCATGCTTTTATGGTGTTACATTTTTCATAAACTAAGTGGAGTTCTTTTGTTTGGTCCCTCACTTACATCTGTGTAAGTATATCTGCTCCTGTGCTTTTCTTTATGCAAATGAGTGTAAAGCTGAAATGCAAAGTGTGTTTGGAACATCCTGCTGTACAAGTTCAGCCTTGCTTACTGCCACTCTTTTCCACCATGTAAACTTTCAGACTTGTTCCTCACAGGTTCTCACTTGTGTAAAATGACCCCATGACTTGACTTGTTTCCTCAGCCTGACTAATCCACATTGTTTCTGGTTTTTCAGAGATCTACTGCTCAAATATGGACAGATGAAGATGTTCTATGTTGACATTGTTTTATGATGTTTGATACTCTATTTAAGGTAATCATATTTGTTGTGATGCAGACCAGGATTTCAGTTATGTGTAGTGAGTAGTGATTCATTTGCCAGGGAAGGTGTTGGAAAACATCTGTTTCTTGTATCTGCAGTCTAGATGATTCTGAGTGATTTAATTCATTAGTGTCAACAAATGGTGCTCCAGTTTTTGTTGGTAGCACTGTAGAAATTCTGGATTAGGCTGTCAGAGTGCTTTACTGAGGCCTGCTCAAGGTTCCTGTGCTGTGTAGGCACATTGTGAACGTTGCTGAAGATAAACTGACCTGTGCCAATCTGCTTGTGTTGCTGGTAAGACAGGACAGAGGGGAGTCTTGGAAGGAAATTATTACTACATGTCACCGTGGATATCTTTAGTAAAAAGCAAGGGATTTATTTGAACTTAGTGTACAGATGGTGAGAAAAAGAAGTTTTGGAGAATAGGTCTGCTACTCATTCTGCAGCATCGTCCCTTGTTCCTTCAGTGGCAGTTGCTCTGCCACAGTTTGCTCAGCTTTCAGGGCTCTGATTGATGAAGGTAGGCAGTTGAGCCAGGCTGTTTTGCCATTCCCCTCAGGCTAGTGCCAGAAGCAATCTAATCTGCCTTTTGTTTTCAGATAACTGTGATAATAAACACATTAATTAAGAAGACACTTGTATTATTAACATAGTACATAATTTTAATTAGTAAATAGTTATTTTCCAGACATACTTTATTACTGAAACAAGTATGAGTCAACAAGAATGAACGAGACAGAATTATTATTTTTCAATTTCATATTTATTAAAATACAAAAGTGGTGGCAAGTCACTTTGCTGCCTGAGAAGTAGAGTGGAGAGTATAGAGTTCTTTTTTTGCCCCATTCAACAGGTAGGGATTTTCTCCTAGGTCCGTCACAACTGAAGTGGGTGACGTTGGAAGAATGGTGAGATCCATGTATTTGGACCACGTATCTGCAACCCGTAGAAGGTGCAACATCTTTGAACAAAGTTTCTTCATGTCTTCTATGCCAGCTTTATACTGGTAGTTGTGGCAGAATTCCTGATGGATGTCTACTGCTCTGCAAGAATGAGATTGTACACAAGGTGTGATTCTAAATTGCTTCTCACATAAACAACTGCTTCCCAGAGGTCCCAACAACAAGTGGCAGGGGTTGTGTTATGCCCTTACTGTAATTACTGTCTCAGGAGTGGTAGCAGAGAAGGCTGCCTGCCTCTGTGCTCTGTGTCTGGATGCCTCCTGTGGGTCTCTTGCGGCACCACTGTGGCTGAAATAATGCAAAGGCATGAAATAGCCCTCTTGAGTGCTCTCAAAGCATGGAACTGAGGCTATATATGTCCTGTGGTGTGGTTTATGAGATATTTGAGAGGCAAAACTTGCTGCAATAATGTTGAAGGATGGTAGAGAATGGAGGGAGTCAATTGCAGAGTGAATGGGCATGGCAAAACTGCTGCAATTTTAGCCAACTGACTTTTGTGATTATTCCCTGGAGTATATTGTTTCCATCACTGTGCCTGTACTTAGAGAACAGTTTGGAAGTTCCAATGGTAGGATGCTGATTAAATAATTTAGCAATACTTGGGTTTGTCTCATGGCCCTGTAACATTGAGCAGTGTAAATATACCCAAAAACGAGGTATACAGAGAGAATCTCTTCCAAGGGCATCTGGTGGCTCTCTTGCAGGTTTGCTGTAAACCTGAAATGCAGATTTGGTGTTTTTAGCAACTTTGCATTTGCTCTCAGAAGATTATAACTATTTTACAAGGCTTTGAAAGGAAGCTGATATTGGTTTCATTTAAGTCTGTGATAGTTTCTGTCATTAGCAGTAGGAATCAAATTTTATTCTTAGCAAATTCTTTTCTTCTTTTTACAGTGGTAGTATTGCATTCTCAACAAATGGCTGTACCTGGAATATTTTCTGCAGCTCAAGTGGTAGCCTAGAGTAAGGTCATGCTGAAGATACTGGTATGTGATAATAGCCACCACTTGGTGGCATCCATGCCATGCTTTATTTAGCTGAAAACTCCACAGCCAGCAAGCTGGGAAAACTTTGGGAGTACTTGGCTTGACATTCATTCTTTAAGGGTACTTGGAATAGTTAATCTTGAGTTGGTCTAGATTGGTGTACTCAGGGCTTGACATGTGCATGACCCACCTTCTGTATGTAGTTCAGTGCGGGAGTATATATGTTTACTGACCTTGCAGTTGGCTCAAGTATTTGAAGTAAAGTGATTAAATTCTACCTGCTGCTGTTCTTTGGAAGACTGTTCAATACTTTTTATGCACAGAAAACCTATTTAAGCTCTTGGACCCTTGGTCTTGACCTTACCACTTACCTGAGTTTATAACAAGTTTTGATTTTAGATAATTCAATTAGAAATAAAAATAGCATAGATCTGCTTAGGAGGAGAGTGTATTTGAAAGGAGTTCTTGAGTCTTTGATTGGCATTTTTCAGACCATTCTGGAAAATGTGATACATTGGCATTACTAACTAAGGTTTATTAGGAGATGTAAAGAGCTACAGATTCACTCTACCTAACTTTTGACATTTAAATGAGTCTTCAGAAATATATTTCAACAATCAAAATCTTAATTTGGAGGTCTCTAGCTCTCTCTAAAATGACATATAGCACAACAATCATATTCAATTTGATTCTTATGAATACCTAACTTCAGATTTAAAGTTGAAAACTTGTCCTGCTTGTATTTGTTAGCAAACTACTGAGAAAAGAAGCAAATGCTGGATTAATGGTTAGACTCGATGATCTGGATGATCTTTTCCAACGTAAATTATGATTCTCAGACCAAAATTTTTTAAGTGGCTAGTAAATATAAATACATTGGATTTTTGGTAGTTTGGTGCAGATATCCTCAAGTGGGCATTTTTTTTATAGAATTAGTCTGATGAAAGGAGAACCAAAAACTTTTCAGTTCAAGATGATC
This sequence comes from Pithys albifrons albifrons, assembly GCF_047495875.1. Taxonomy (NCBI): domain Eukaryota; kingdom Metazoa; phylum Chordata; class Aves; order Passeriformes; family Thamnophilidae; genus Pithys; species Pithys albifrons. Next base: position 52,758,099 of record NC_092461.1, read on the forward strand.
TGCAAGTCTTTCATCACTTCAGGGAACATAATAGAGCAATAAGCATGAAATAAACATGAGTGAGATCTAAATAAATGGCATTTGGCCACTTGTGGACTGGTACTAGAACAGTATTTCTACTTTTGAATGCTTCACCCATAAGATCCACTTGTGATGATAATAAAATGAAAAAATCCTAAACTTAACAAAACTGTATGCTTGTAATGGAATTGCATTGTGCAATAGTGATTGAATGGTAGCTGACACTTGAGTGTTATTCATTGCTTTCACACCTAGATTCTTCAACTCTTGGAGCTGAGGGTAGAAGGTTTGAGGGTTGTCTTATTGGTTTTTCTTAAATTTAAAAGAAATGTCACTCCTAGGTCACTGGAGAGTTTGTGGAAACCAGATATTTCCCAGCATTTTTGAGACTTTTTTTTCCCTACTAAAAAACCAAAGTACAATGGAACAAAATTTTCTAAACACTTGATAAGCAAGTAATAATTATTAATGAACAAGATTGCTACTACTTTTGAAGGCAATAACATATTTAACTATCAAAACACTACACATAACTGAAACTTCTTGACTTATTTTGTGATTTTTTTCATTATAACTGAATGAGTCTCCCATTGCTCTCAGTGGCCTGCATCAGTGTGGTGAGGTTTGGGCTTTAAACAAAGACTCTACTTTGCTAATTCTCAGTTTTAATAAGCAGGCTAAAGGGTTAATTTGAGTTAATTTCTTCTTGAGCGTTAACTGTTTGGTAATTCCAAGAGCAATAAATGACACTATTCCACATTTCAAACAGAATAATCAATGATGTTATCAAATGACTGTGAACTCAGTCAAAATTCTTGGTACCTTGTAGTTTTTCACATCTCTCTAGTCCTTCAACATTGCTCTGCATTGTTGTTATATACATATTTAAAATTACAGTAAGAAGGCCTGTGTTGAAGAAAACTGAATATGAGTCAGCAGTGCCCTGGCAGCCAGGAGGGACAACCATGTCCTGAGGGGCACCAGGCACAGCATCACCAGCCAGCTGAGGGAGGGGATTGTCCCACTCTGCTCTGCACTGGGGCAGCCTCTCCTTGAACATTGAGTGCAGCTTTGGGCACCACAATATAACAAAGATATAGAGCTATTATTAGAGAGTGTCCAAAGGAGAGCTATGAAGATGGTAAAGGGCCTTGAGGGGAAGGTGTATGAGGAGTGGCTGAGGCCACTTGGTCTGTTCAAACTAGAGAAGAGAAGACTGAGAGGAGACCTCGTTGCAGGGGAGACCTCATCAGCTGAGGGGAGACCTCATCTACAACTTCCTTATGGCAGGAAGAGAAGGGGCAGGTACTGATCTCTTCTCTATGGTGATCAGTGACAGGTCCCAAGGAAATAGCCTGAAGCTGCATCAGGGGAGGTTTAGGCTGGATATTAGGAAAAGGTTCTTCACCCAGAGGGTGGTTGGGCACTGGAAGAATCTCCTGAATGAACGGGTCACAGCACCAAGCCTGACAGAGGTGTTTGGATGATAATCTCAGGTACATGATGTGACTCTTAGGTCTTGTGCAGGGCCAGGAGTTGGACTCGATGATCCTTGTGGGTCGCTTCCAACTCAATGTATTCTGTGGTACTCTGATTCTGTGACTCTGGAAAGTATATGCATCAGTCTGCTTCTAGAGGGCAGCAAATGACTGTGTTTTAGCCACAAGAGAAACGACAACACTCACGTACTGTGTTCTGCCAGCAAACCAAAGGCACAATCCAGCATCCTGTAGTTAATGGCAAACTTCCCAATTTTCTGTGAAGGGTTCAGGATCAGGCCCCTGTTGCTTTTCTTGCTTTCTTCCCACCCCCACTTTTTAAGTGGATAAATAGTGTGCATAAGAGTCACTGGACTCCTGGTATCTGTTGTTATTTTTCTAAGCAGAGTGAACTACGGATGCAAGTGTTACGGTTTTTATTAACATTCTAAGGCTAAAATCCATGGGATATAAAAAGTACATAATAAGCATAATAGTATTTATCAAAATATGAGCTCATTGGGGGGTTTTATCTGTTTTGTTTTATGGTATTTAAAGGAATGCAAATGTTTTTTTCCTCTGTCCACACTTGGTAGAGAATATTGGGGTGTAACCCTTCTTTTGGAAAAAAAATCCTGCTGATAAATTCACAAGTGTTGCTTAATGCAATCTAAAAAAAAAGAACGATTGTAAATACAGGTTTTATTTTAAATGTAATAAGCTTTTATTTACATGTGGATTTTTCTATTGTTGTCTTTATTGTAACCCTTGTATATTTATATGTAAACTTATACTGGTAGTGTAATCTAAATAGTGATAAATTGCCTAAACATCTCATAACCACTATATTTTTCTTGGTCAGTGATCTATCTCTATAGAAGCTATTCTAACTTTGTAGTCCTGTGATCTGTTTCTCCTCCTTTTCTTCCATAAAAAAATACACGTTTCTTTTGAAAATTTCATTAGCTGAATTTGTGCATCCCTAGAGGAAAGGGAACTGTCAGACAGCAACTTCTTCAGAAAGTGTGTTTCGACTCCTTAACTCTTTGGCCCTTTGCTTTAAAAGAGCTGAAGTTTCATGCTCCATGTACCTAGGGAACAATTTGGCTGCAGATACAAGCTGATGAAATTGTAGAGCTTCTCAAATGTATGATTTATTCCTCATGGCTATCTATGAATGTAGAAAACTGAAAATAGCCACTGTTCAGTACATTCTGCTAATGCATTTTTGGCTGGGATCGTGGTTTGTGTATCCTCTGGCCTAGAGGGCATTTTTACCAAGTATCAGAGTATCAGAAATAGCAGTGTAAGAGTTAGGCTCCCACCGTCATAATTTCAATGCTATGCAGGTTAAGAAATTGGATTGTTCCAATACAGATTGAAAAACTCTCTTTTAGATGAGAAACATCCCAGAGCATCAGATCGAATGCCTCTGGTTGAGGGAGAGCCACCATGAATCATGTTTGCAGCACCCTTGCCAGTGGTGACCTTTCGTGGGGTAGTTGGTTCCTTTGAAGGTGCTTGGAGTCCAAAGCTGCTGGAAGGAGTATGCTGTAAACCATGTCTCTTCAGGAGTCTAATGAAGCCTGCAGCTGTGGTTTTTTTGTCTCAGGGAGCCCTTACTTCTTTCACTAGTGAACAATTCTGGTGACAAATCAGATTCTATTTCAGTCATATTTTAAAAGTTGTACTGGAACAGCCTTTTCCAGGTTTGCATTAGTTTTTGCTCTGTTTTCAGAGCTGGTCCTGGGTATCTGTTTCTGAAACATTTACAATTCTGATTCAATTTTCTAATAGAAAAGTCTAAAGAGTGTCTCACACCAGAGTTTCAATTTTTCTTTTCAATGGTTATGAATAAAACATAAAGGAAAAAAAAGCTTTTGTTGTCTACTTCTGAAGGGTACAAAGGAAATATAGAATATTCTGTGTAACTTAGTGCCTGAAAAAATCACAGCAAGGCTTCTAGAAAAGTCAAAAGGTGAAATATTTTAGCTAGATATGATATCTTTAAGATGCCTCAAACAGGGCAATGTAGAATTTTGCACCCATAAAAAGAGAGGTGTTGTTCTTCAAGGTTTAGGTTCAATTTTTGGCAATGTACAAATGGTGATGTTTGCAGTGGCATAGATGTTTTTGGAATAATTATTCATTACTCATTTATTTCTGAAATATTTGCACAGATACTGGCCCACACCCATGCTGTAGTTTAGGCTACTTAAGTGCATTGCTTCTTGGCTGCTGACTTCGCCAGCATATGGTACTTTATTGTGTTGGCCACAGAAATGTTCTATAGTCTTGCAGTAGCTTTGAGTGTGGTTCTGTGGCTTTCAACTTTAATTATGCTTAAAAACATATTATATACACAGCAAACAACATTTCCCATATTTAAAGTGTGTTTCTACTCTGAAATGCGATGATTTTAAGATAGTTCAACAAACAAGTTCCTGGTGCTAGTCCAATCCTAACTGAGTAGTACCAATAAATTTCCCTATCTACCTTTTCCTTAGCAGGGCAGAACCAGCAGAGTCAATACCTGTGCAGGACTCTTCTTTTCAGCCTTCATGCAGAAATGCATGTGGGGGGTTCAAGGGTGAATATACTGCTCTGTGGCAGCTCTGTGAAATCTTCCCTTATTAGAAAGCTACCTTTTAGGATGTCTGTTTCCAGCCAGCTGCATTTTTAATACAGTTATTATTGGTCAAGCTATCTGTAAAGTTTTGACTAGATCTCAGTAAATAACTCAATGTTTTATTCACATTTCAGGAATTACATCAGAATCAATCAATAAAGATAATTTAAAAATCTGGATATTGCTCTCACTTTTTTCTTTCTCATGCTATAGAGAGATAATTATACTGAGACAGGGTTTTTGTTTTGCTTCCTTTCATTTAGTTTACAGGATTATGTTATTAACTCTTTTACTCTAGCCATGCTTTCAGTTTTATACAGAAGACAAGTAAGCCAGCTTGACAGGCACAATCTCAAACACAAAGTGATCAGGAATAACCAAGGAAAGTTCGAGACTTGATTTAGAGCTACCAGTACCTACCTACTAAATAGTTTACCTTGTATCAAGGTGTAAGTATTCTGTGGACACAAGAGACAGCTGTGCTGGGTGCTGCCTTTGGAGCTGGAGGAGCAGGAAGGGGTGCAGAGGATGGCATTGGCATTGAGAGCCAGCCAGGCAGAGTGGGTGCTGGCTGTGGTGGCTGATGGATGTAAGCTGGTGTCTCTGCACAGCAGTGTGCTGTGCACAGGGCAGCTCACTGGAAGGTCCCTGCAACAAGCTCATTTCTTTGGACAGGAGATAGCTTCAGTTTCCTATGGAGAAATGGTCATGATCTGTTCCTAGTTTATTGCACAAAATTGAAAACAAGCAGGAAGTCAGTCTTTCTACTTTAATAAAACTGGCCATCTTTACAAGTCAATAAAAAAACCGAAACCACTTCAGATTGACAGGAGCGAAGCAAGTGAAATTAGCCTTTGTTGCTGCTTTGAATTTCCTAAAAATTCCATTCAATATCTCGCTCGAGCACATGTGGAGGCAGTCTTGCTGTACTGTTAATGAACTGTGATAAACTCATCCCAGTTTGTCTGTGATGTATAAAGTATCCATGTGTATATGCTGGAGTTTCATGCATACACACACATGTATAAAATAAAAATAACCTTCCAACTTAAGGAGAAACTAATTAAAAATAGAGATTTTTTCTTAGCAAATAATTTTGTTTTAAATGGTCTGCAAGTTTTCATTTCAAATTCTCCTAGAGACACTGATACTGGATGAAGAATTCATGCTACACTATCTTTCTCTACAGCTTCCTAACTCCAACAGTCTCTGATTTGTTATACGAGTAAGATAAAAGCTGACTCAGTCAAACGAACTTTTGAAAAGCATCACTAAACAGGGGAACTGTTGCTTAAACCTTGTTTTCAGTGATCAAGACAGACCAATAAAACTAAATCTTTGGACAAAATCTAAATTCAAAGCTAAGAAGAAAATGTAATCCCTAAAAATAATTTCATAAATATTTTCCTTGTATCTCTAGCTACGGTTGCAATAAAGTTCACACAGAAAAAGACAAATGGTTGTTTGCTTTTGCCTTTGCCTTTCAAAAGATTGCATTAACCCTGGCCTCTCTGCTTTTTAAAAGTTTGACTGGACACTGATGCTCAAGAAGAATACCTCTGGAAAGGGGTAGTGAGTGGGGCTTTGTGAGTAGGGATGTTCACTGCAGAGACTCAGCCAGTGCTTGCTACAAGGCTTGGAAATGTAGTGACAAGGGTTGTTTCAGCTGGGTCTGGCCACCTCAAGGTCATGCTCTTCCCTTAGCGTTTGTCATCCTGGCTGCATAGCTGCCAGCTAGAGAGCACCTGGATATGTGATAAAAAATGCTCAACTCTTAATGCTTTCTAGGTGGAAAGGAGCAATGAGCTGCTTGGTTTGGTGAAGACAGTGCAGGAATGTGTCACTTCAGGATAGTTGTAACTTATGCAGAAGCTTTGCAGTCAATCACAGTGGATTGCCAGATACAAGGCAAAAGGAGGTCTTAAAAGTTTAACTTCAAATAAAACATACAGAACTTTTTCTTAAGGGCAATAAAAATAAAAATGTTTAAGAGTCAACAAAAAATGCGCAATAGTACTTATTGTCACCTACAGAGCTTGTGTGGTGATGATGATGATGATGGTGATGGTGATAATGATGATGATGATGATGATAGTAGTGCTGTTTTCCAAGATTCTTACTCCTAAAAGCTTAGATCCCGATACAGCAGATACTCTGTGTGTCAAAAATATATTAGGTCCTTTTTTCAGTTGAGAAAATGAAGACTTATGAAATGTGCACAGTTTTTATTTTAGAGTCAAGTAATGGAAATATTAAAATGTTTCCTGTAATTGTTTTTAGCAACAGAGTTTAAAGCAGAGTTGTCCACCACAGGCATGATAATTTTCAAGACACTAGTAATACCCCATTATTAGTGTCTCCAGCTCTACGAGATATACTCCAGCTTTGAACTTTGATAATGCATCATCATGATAGTGTATGATTGCTAATAGATAATGCTGAAGTAAAGGGTATGCAAATTCATGGAAAAATGAAAAGTTATTTGTTTCAACTAATTGTTTAGGTAGTGTACTACATAATCCATGAACTAACAGTAATACATGTAATAGCTACATTATTATTTGTTCTCGAGGTTGTGTAAGTTAAGGTTTTGTATATTGCACTGTATCTGTCAAAGAGCTTAAAAATTACAAGGGAAATTTAATGTTGTCAGCCTTGAAGATGAGAAAATAATGAAGCATGTCCCCACAAGGTGGTTACTTCTATATTGTGCAGTTGAAAGAAACCTAAAGTGTTCTTTATCTCATATGAATTGCTGTTAGGTATGGACTGTACAACTGCAATTTTACATTCTTCCAGATAAATTAAAATAAGGGAAGCACAGTGATATTTCCAGTGACAGTTTACTACTTATATGTATTTCAAAACATACTAAAAGATTTCTATGGATACACTTTTAAAATTAAAGCAGCTTGTTTTTGCGTGAGCTGAAGCTTAAGACATAATTTGTTAATTGAATGGTGAATTACTACAAAAAGCTTGTGACAATTTTTGGCTATAGGCACTCATACACAAAGCATGCTTCATGGAAAAACAGAAGAAAAATGGAAAAGGATAGTGAAAAAAAGTTGGAATTTTAGTAAATTATAAATGGAAAACAAACTAGTGGGTTCTGACATATTTAGTTGAACGTTTGGTCTTGTTTTGGAAGTCAGAAAGTCCCTTCTTATCTCTCCTATGGCAGCAGGAGGATACATTCCTAGTGCAAACATACTTGGACAGTTTGCAGAAATCTGCTAAAGGCTGATTGTGCTAAAGCTGTGCTTCAAGTAAATTAATTTTGGTTGTATATGTAAGGAGTTCAAAGAATTGATTAGAAAACCAAAAGAGAGTGAACTATATCACAACTGTTAAGTATAATTTAAATAATAAGTTCACGTTTGTGTTAATTTAACCTTATATTTCATAGTAATAGGAATGCATATTTAACTAGATAAAAGTAAACATAGTTTTGTAGTATGTTATTTAAAATAAAAAAATTATTCCTTATTTTTTAAAAGAGCTAATACTGGTTTTCCTTTTTTTTTTACCATCTCGGTTCACAAGTTCTAGATTTTTCTTTTTTTAAAAGTTCAATAACTTTTATTGGAGTAACACCAAATAAAAGTAGAGAGAACACATGCCTGAATAATTAAATTATAGTAAATTGCACTTGTTGCACTGGTTCTAATTTCTGCGAAAGAAAATGCAAATGGAACTAAACAGGATTTTCTCTTCATTTAACCTTGTACTCTGAGTAGAAGCTTGATATTTTTACTCAAGTTTGAATTAAACTAACTGTCTGTTTCATCATCACTCTTACTTTGTTGGGAGTAGCTTATTTTATTTTGAAATTGCAGCCATGTGACCACTTACTGCTGTTTGTGTATGGAAAGCAACTTCAATAAAAATATGCAATGAAGTACTGTTGAGTTTTGCTGTAAAGGCACAAGAGGCTTGTATGGGAAGAGAGGTTAAAAAGACTTGGTTGGATGTAGAGGTCTGGAGGCACTGGAGAGCAGTTTGTTCCTTGGCGAGCCCATGTACTGCGCAAGTCTCAGAAATTTCTAAAGGGATCCCACCGGTTGCCTTTCTGCCAGGAATGCACCTGATACTCCTTTTAATTCTGCTCCATACTGTCAGATTTCTCAGAAGGTTCATTAAGAAGCCTCCTGTGCATGGGCTTTGCATTTCAAGGCTGATAGGCACAAGGCTGCAGCCCAAGCTGGCTGGTGAATGAAGCAGGAAAGCTGTTTCCAGTGGGGCCTCTTCTTGGTTCCATCAGGCTCTCTGGTTAGTGAGGGCGTTACACCTGCTGAGCATTGGCTTGGTGCATGCATGTCTTTCAGAGGAGAGGCATGCCTGTGAATATTGTCCTCATTGGTTATAAATTGTCTGGGCTGGCACAAATTGAAGCCAAGACCTCATGGGCAGCCACTGGCTTGGCATCAGCTGAGCAAAGCATGTGGTGGGCACACTGGGTAGCATGAGAAGGCTGATGGTTGAAATTACTGCTGAGAGCAGTCAGGGAATTCTACTGGGAATTCCTTTGAAGGCAATAGGGAGAAGGATATCTTTGAAACTGAAAGCTGAGATTTTGCTTTCCTTTGAGTTTCTGGTGTATGACTTGTGTTGGTCAAGGTTTTGCAAGCAGTAGGAAGGTATGAACTGAACTTGACTCACTGAGAGACTGGGCATCCTACTGAGGCATGCAGGTCCTGTAAGATGCAGTCTCTGTAGCAGACCTTTACATTTGCAGGAAACCTCACTGGCTTTTATGTGGTGTAGGTAGAGCATCAAGCTTGGTTGTTACTAGTGATAGTACTAGGCCTTTGTGTGGTTAACAATATGCTCTGTGCAGCTTTAGTAATTGAGAGAAATTTTGTCTTCTTCTGAAAAATCAAACTGATCATTAACTTACACTGAGCTGACATCAAAAATGAGTCAGAAAGAGTCTTGGTCTGAAAGCTTCTCTGTAGGGCATGTACATGTGTCCTCAAGCTTTTCTCTTCTTTCCCAGGGAGGGTTTGCCTTAATCCAGTTCATAATTCTTTGCCTTCCTGCCTGATATTGGTAACTTTTGAGAAGTTGCCAAGAAGCAGAATTATCTGATTCATGGGAATCTCTGCATGTTCTCCAAATCCCCTGTTTTCTTTCTTGATAAGAAAGATTTTGTGAACTCTCCATAGAGTGACCATCATTTCCTGCTCAGACCATCAGGAAAGAGGCAATTTAAGCACTTAGCTGATGTATGATCATGATTTGTCATATCTTCTGGAATCTTTTATTGAAGTGGATAAGCAGAGCAATACTGAAAAAACAAAAATTTGAAGATGAGGCTTTCCAAATCGTATTGATCTGTTTATGTTCTCACTTCATAGGCTTTAACTGATATACCAGGCCAATATTTTCCTCTCCACATTTCCTTAGGACTGCTATATGTAGTAAAAACCCAGACAGAGGTCCTAAAACATTGTGAAGCAATTTTGCAGTGGAAATAATTTTGCTGCAATTATTACTAACAAGAGAGTGAGCAAAATGAATCAAAAAACCTGCTGGTTTCTCTCAGAACCTCCTGAGTGTTACTTCTTTTAACATCACTGGGAGCTGTAGGTAATAAAATTTACATTTGAAGGCCCTCTTTGGCTTCCAGAGTAGGTACTGTGACTTGAGGAGAGGGATGGTACAACCTTTATGCTACTCTCCATACTTACCTGTGAAACATTTGAGTGAAATGCAGACAATATGAAAATAAATAAAGAGAAAGAAGGGCTTCACCTTTTATTTTAGTTTGATAACTGCTAGAACCAGATCCTTGATTCTTCCTCTGTAAATGGCCTCTCGTCTTCCTGAGATGCCACATTCTACAGTTCACTATCTCATTTCCTTGGAAGGAAGAACTTAAGTCGTATCACTGCATGAGAGCATGAGAGCTTCTCTCTTCCTGACATCCTGGTTGTCAGTATGTGTGAGCAGATATCAGATGCTCTCTCCAGAGTGGACAGGGTCCTGTCCTTTCATGTGAGGATACTTTCAAAAACTATTTTTCTCCATGTTTGTGCACAGGCTTTCCCTCTGAACTCTCTCAACAGCAATTAAAAAGCAGTTAAACAAAGTTCTGTAGTTGACACTAAGCAGCTCTGTTGCTGAACAGAATTCCTCTACCACACCATTGCTTTTAGAGGGAGAAAGAGGGGAGCAAGTTCAGAGCAGATACAGACAACAGCAACCTGGCAGCCTGAAAAAAATCTGTAGTCCTTAAGCTAAAGGTATCCATCTTGTTTTGAATCTTTTTTACTTTCATGCAATTTTTCATGGGAGGATTTTTTTCCTCACTGTTTAGTTTCTGGAATTTTAGAGGTTTCTTATTTGCTAAGGCCTCTTTACGAGATCTGTACCACAGTAGAAACTTCTGTTTGGCTTTGAAACTTGTTATGACAGAGTGAAGGGTCAAGGTGCTAGGCTGTCCCCACCTGGAAAGGTCATTGCTCTTAGGAACCGTTTAAGTAAATTGGCGTGATCTGGGAGAGTAAGGGCAAATTTTAATAACTGCTGCACGTTAAAACCTTCTGTATGCCTTGTCTACTGGTTTAGGTCTTTAGTTTCTGATGTAAATTTATTCATGGCCATTTGTGTTGTTTTGCTTTGAATTATATAGCTCGTTCCAGCCCTGATGTTTGCTCTTTTTATTTCCTAGAGAAGAATTGTATCTCATCTGAGACTTTGTTTTGCTGGGTTAATAACCTGAACTCTTTGACTCTTTTGTTCTTTTAGACCGTACCAGCATTTTTCCCAACTTTTTTGTAAAAATGGGTACCAAGCTCATGCATAGCATTCCAAATCAGAATTTATCATTGACATTAGTGCCAATGGCAGTAATGCCAATCCTCTTTTTGCATTATCCAATTAATCCTAAATTGCATGATTTGTCATACTAAAATCATTTGCAGTGTTGCCACCTTTGATTAGGGTCAGTCATGTAATCAGTTAAAAAGCCTCATCTCCTTCTGGTATTAGTAAACCAACTGGTTAACAAAAGCTCTTATTAGCCCAAAAGGGCAGCAATGCGCTCTTAATACTATACCTGCTATTCTCATTTCTTCTTATCAAGCCTGAAGAATGCTTAAGGTTATCATGGGCAACTCACAATAAAAGAGGACATGCTCATTGTCATGAGAAACTCGTAAAATTATTCAAAACATGACATTATTTGATGGTATCAAAATTGAAAAAGGATAGTCATAGGTTAGGTATTAGGAGGAAATTCTCTAATGTGAGGGTGATGAGGCACTGGAACAGGTTGCCCAGAGAAGCTGTGGATGCCCTTTCCCTGTAAGTGTTCGAAGCCAGTTTGGATGAGGCTTTGAGCAGCCTGGTCTAGTGGAAGGTGTCCCTGCCCATGACAGAGGCACTGGAGTGAGTTGTTCTTTAAGGTCCCTTCCAACCCAAACAATTTTATGACTTTGTGACTGAGGCTGAGGTAAATAAATAAGCATGCAGTATAGATCAGAAAGACTAATACATAGCATGATGGAAGTAATATTTTTTAAAAATTTCATTACTAAACAAACTTTTTTTCATAATTGATATGTGGCAGCAAAAATAGCTGACAGATGTTGGAAATTATCAGAAAAGGTATTGAGAATAAGTCAGAGGATGTTGTTTTACCACTATATAATAGGTTGCAGCATCCACATTTTGGATTCTGAATGCCATTCTGGTCTGTGCATATCAAGGACAGCATGGAGAAGGTACTAAAAAGACAGCTAAGATGATCAAGAGGAGAAACTATAAAGGCTGAAACTCTTCAAAGAGGAGACAAAAAGGCTGGGACAGGAATGCAGAACAGCTTTTTAGAAAATTCCTCAGTATTAGAAATGTAGGGAGCTTGGTGAAGCCAGTGGGGGCGTTGTTTAAAACAGATGAAACAATAAGAATTTTTGTTTCAAAGACAGAGAATTGCTGTATTTATGTACAACATATGTCTGTGTACACGGTAGCAGCAGGTACTAAATAAATTAGATAAATTTGCAGACATCATTGTGTCTAAAATTGTGGACAAAATTGTGTCCAATTAGATCAAATTACTCAAAGCCATATGCAGTCAAATTTTTAACAACTCCAAATATGGAGGATCCATAGCTTCTCAGGGCTGCCTGGTCCAGTATTTGATTACTCTTGAATTGAAAGAAGTTTTTCTATTCTTTAATGGAAATTTTGCAAGTTTCAGCTTATGTCTATTGTCTCTAATTGCATCTCTGTTCATCTCTGAGGAGCGAGTGACTCCATCTTCTCAGTACTCTTCCATCAGGTAGCTGAAGATGCCCCACTGAGCCTTCATTCTACAGGTAGAACAAATCCAGGTTTCTCATCCTTTCTTTATAGTTCTCGTGCTCCAGCTCCCAGCCATACTGATGGCCTTCACTGGCCTTGCTACAGTATGTCCATATTTTTCCATTGTTAATTTTAAAGAAACATGTTAATTTGAAGTCATAGTGTTTTGAACTGGTGTTTTCCTTTTTATTTAATTTATAAAATTCATCTCAATGAGTTTTTAAATCTGTAGAGACAATAATATGCTGGTCATCCCCAGCACTGAAGTATATGAATATCTGGTCACTGATATTACTGATTCTACAATTTGAGTTTTCAACTTGAGAGCACTATAACTCTCCAAATATTCAAAGTGATATTTGCAAAAATATTCTTCTTCCACCTTCTAGAAATAATATCATAAACATTGTCAAAATTCATTAGGATTAAAGGGCAGGAAGATCTAATCTCTGCATAAGGGACAGGATGAAGCCACATGCTCCAGAATTGTAATGAGAATTCCACAGTTGACTTAAACTGGTAGTTCCAACAATGGAAAAGTTAGAGTATTATCTGTATCTCCTGTAAAGACAGGCAGAAATCCATTGTGTAGCTTGAACAATGAAGCTGCTGATACTTCTGGGATTAAGGCTGCAATAATGACAGTACAGTCAGTCCACTGAAGTCAGCAGTGAAAATGCATTTAATTTTTGCATGAAATCCAAAAGCCAAGTGTGATTCCTAAGGTGCACATCTGAATAGTACATACCTAAAAGAATGTGGAAACTTGCAGGTTTGCCTCCCTCTAAACCAGCAAATAAAGTCAGATATCTGCTATGTATTGATGCACTCCACTGCCCCTGGACTGAATTGGGTAATAGCTTGCCATTAGCTCACATTTCATCATCTTGTGGCATCTAATCAATAGATCAAGTGGTAGCTGGAGTTAATCTTATTTCTATATATCAGTGTACAGATCAGCACTGACTTTTGGTTCTTTCTCTTCATCCTATTCAAGACTGATTCAACAATCCCCATTCTTGTTGGCAGGGTGGATCCAAAAATCTGCTTCATTCCATCCTTCCCCTTCTGTGGTTTCCCCATAACCAGACTTGAGCAATTCACATTGCTATCAAAAATCAGATTTAATCTTAATCCATACTCAATCTTCTCTTTCTTCCAACCCTTCCTTCTTCTTTTGTTTCAGACAGACCATCAGTTCTTTCTGTACCTGATTGGCACATTAGGGAATTTCTGCCTCTGCTTCTCATTAGATGCCACTTGGTTTCCTCTGCCCAGCTCTTTTGTGGAGTCTCCTTTACAGTCCTCCCTCTGATGGTTTCCCACCAACCTCTACTTGAGCAGTTTTTTATCCTTCCTTTCACAAAAGCAGTAGGTTTTCTCTTAAAAGCATTTTGTTCTGAACTGCTCTTTGATGTTTCTGACTTTCTCATTTTGCTGCCTGTACAAAACTTTATCCATAGAATCATGTAATCCTCGAATGATCTGAGTTGTTACATACCTGGAAGACCATCTAGTTGCAGCCCCACTGACATTGCCAGGGACAATTTCTACTAGGCTGGGTTACTCAGAGCCCCATCAAACCTGGTCTTTGACACTTCCCAGGGTGGGGCATCCACAGCTTCTCTGGACAACCTGTTCCAGTGCCTCACCACCCTCACAGTAAAGAATTTTCATGTAGCAGATCCTCCTAGAAGCTATGCTAAGGCACATGGAAAACAGGAAGTGATTTGAAACATCCAGCATGGCTTCACCAAGGGTAAATTCTGCCTAACCATAGAAGGGGCCTTCTATGTTGGAGTAACTACAGTTTCTACAATGGACAAGGGAAGAGCTACACATGTCATTTATCCAGTCTTCTGTAAAACCTTTGACATGGTTCCCCACAACATCCTTCTCTCTAAATTGGTGAGAGATGGATTGGAGGGGTGGACTGTTAGGTGGATAAGGGAATGGCTGGACAATTGCATCCAGAGGGTAGTGGTCAGTGGCTCATAGTCCCAGTGGACATCAGTGATAAGTGGTGTCCCTCAAGGATCCATATTGCGACCAGTGTTATTAAACATCTTCATTAATGACACAGACGAAGGGGTCAAGAGCAGCCTCAGTAAGTTTGCAGATGATACCTAGCTGAGTGGTGTGTTTTACATATGTGAAGGATGGGATGGCATCCAAAGGGACTTGGAAAAGCTTGAGAAGTGGATCATTTGAAATCTCAAGATCAAATGCAAGGTGCTGCACTTGGGTTAGGGCAACCCCCAGTATCAATATAGGCTGGGAGTTGAAGAGATGGATAGCAGTTGAGAAGGACTTGGAGATGCTGTGGGTGGGAGGCTGGACATGAACAGGCTATGTGCTCTTGCAGCCCAGAAAGCCAAATTTGTCCAGGGCTGCATCAAAAGAGGTGTGGGCAGCAGGTCAAGGGAGGTGATTCTGCCCCTCTACTCTGCTCTGGTGAGACTCCACCCTGAGTGCTACATCCAGCTTTGGGGTCTTCAGCACAGGAAAGACCTGGACCTATTGGAGCAAGTCCAGAGGAGGGCCACCAAGCTGATTAGAGGGATGGAGCACCTGTCCTATGAGGAAAGGCTGAGAGAATTGGGATTGTTCAGCCTGGAGAAAAGAAGTCTTCAGGATGACCAAATTAGGGCCTTCTGGTACCTGAAGGGAGCCTACGACAAAGATGGATAGGGACTTTTTACAAGAACACAAAGTGATAGGGCAATGGAGATTATCTCATATGGTTCAATAATTTTGTTTATTTTTCTAATGCTGTGTGAAAATTAATTGCTGTATGTGGTACAGCAGTACCCCTGCAGTCACAGTTCCCTGAAGGTTCAGGTCATGGGTTGATCTGAGTCATGTATTCTGGCTTTCACTCCAGGAGAAACAGGGGGTGTTGGGGTGAAGGAGCTGCTGTGTGTGCCTGCCCTTTGGCTAAGTCCAGTATTACAGCCCAGGGAGATTGGAAGTACTCCAAGGTGCCCCAGTTTGGACACAACCTAAAAGACCGGAACACCCAGGGATTTTGTTATTTTGTTTTCATTACTTATCTGTATTTGGACCCAATTCAGACAAAATAGAAAGAAAACACAAGGTTGCATTTGTGTTACCTGCTTTGTGAATCACTGCTTTTGGTGGTGATACATTCAGATATATTACACAAAGCAAAGAAATAATGTTCCTAAAAATAATTGCAAGGCCTCTCATTGAGAATATTAATATAAATAGAAACAAATAAAAATTAGAAGACATATCTGATCTAAATTTCACATTTACAAATCATCAACTTCAGATTTATATTTGACAGGTCTGTATAGATACAACAGAAAAAAAATGTCTTTGACTGTGGAGGAATTGATGTTAAAAAGTATTATAAGAAAACATGTGAATCATATAAAATAGCATTTGGACCTCCAAATGTGTAGTGTGGGCAAAGTAACTGAGGACACGTGGCACAAGTTTTGAAATGACAGTAACAAATGAAAAAATGAGATGAGAGGGATGCAATGAAAATAAGGAACTGAACAGCAATTTTTGTTCTGGCTTTGGAATGGGCTGCCAGCTATTGAGAAAAATAATGGATACAGCTCAATAAATTATTGAGTTTCAGATGAATTTTGTAGCTGGGGTGGTGACATAAACCACTTGTCACCAGGACTCTTTCCCTTGATTTACTACCTGATCACCCATCCATCTCCAAACATCACTCTATAGCATATACTTCTGAAATTGTGCCCCTCAAAACTGGGGAAGTCGTTGGAACAATAAGGAAAAATATAGAGTTCTTTCAAGAACTAATAGTTTTATTATCTTGTATGAGTCAGCTTGTGTGGGAGTTGAAGATCTTTGTAGCACATTTGTTAACTCTGTGCAGCTAGTGAAGGTTAGTGTTTAAATGAATGCCTGTGAAAGTTGTCTCATCCAACTAAATCAATTTATTTTAAGTCTTTGCAGCAAATCTGTTCTTACAATCTCTTTGGTACTGGGTTAAATTCCTCTGTGTAAAATGAATTGCTTATCAGATTTTTTACATTATGAAAGCTGTATCCACAATGTTTCCAGGCTTGAGAATATTAATTGGTGGAATTTAAAGATGAATCCAGATGGTAAGCCTATTAATAAATGATGGGTAGGGAAGTACACACCAATTCTTAGAAAAATATTATATGTGGAATGTACAGTGTAGTTTAAGATAAGCACAATTTTCATCTCCAAGGAATTTTTATGTATACTTGCAAATTAGAACTAATAAATGTATGTAATAGAAAAGGACAACTTTGCAGCAGGATGGAATTGCTCACTTTTAGTGAAAAATAGAAATAGTCTGCTTAAGACAGAATATTAAAGGCAGAGTGAACCTCTCTTGGTTGAGGACAAGGAAAAAAAAAGATTAAATCAAATAAAGTGTTTCTCTCTCCAGTGTAGCACTGTGAGGAGGCAGTCCTGTGACATCCATGCATGTACTTTCAGTGGCTGGTACAGATGTGCACGTGCTTTTCGGGGATTTGTGGGCTGTGACAGAGAATATCACAAGTGCCAGGATCACCGACTGACCTCACAATAATGCCACAGTCCTACCTGGCTGTGGCCTAGGCCCCAGGTGGGGTGCATGGGAGTAAGTGGGGCTGTCAGAAGCTGACAGCAAAATGGCACTTAAAGAAGTCTACTTTGGAGTAGGATGTGGATGTGTAGTCCAGGGAAAATAAAAAGCCCCTGTGTTACTGAGGTGGGGCAAATAGTCTTCTGGCTCCTGGCATCTACACCACAGCTTCAAGAGAAGAGTACCTTGTTGGTAACCTGGGGTAGGATCTAACCCATGTTGCTCTCCATACACTACTGGGTACTCTTAAGAGTTACACAGTGATTTGAATTCTGTGATGAAGACAACAATAAGGACTTGAGTTTACCTGCCTTTCCGTACTGACATGTCCTACAGAAGTTAATTTGGGAGATGAAATGAATAAATTCAAACTAGTCAAATAGTTCTATAAAAATTTATTCCAAACCCCACAGGGCAGTGATATTACCAGTGAAAAAATCTCCGATTGCCTAAACTGTCTATAAACCATAATCTGTTTAATTGCATGACTGTTACTCCAGTAAGAAAAAACTCCAGGTTTAAATAAATACCAACATGTTACGAATAACAAGTGGTTGTATCCTAGCTTTTCCCAAGTGTCTTTGTAGTATTTTTTTGCCTGAGAAATGGTATCTGCTCCTTTAATTGCAGTCTCTTTTCTGGAACTGCTGTTGTCTGAACTGACTTCTGCAGTCTTTATCTTAGCCTGATGATCAAAGACGTTTTCAGCTGAGCTCTGACTGAAGTTAAGATTCTGTAAACAGCTTAACTAAAGACTGTACTTATTTTCACCAAACTCCCTGCTAACTTTCCACGCTTGCACCATTGCCCATAAGTGATAACGATTTAAGATAAAAGTGTTCAGGCATGGCTGTACAATATTATCATTCACATTTTTATAAGCATTTAGAATATGGCAAGCACCATACAAAATAAGAATGTGTCCTTGTTCTAAGAGCTGCATTCATGCTGACACAGATGCCCATCATATGCTAGAAAGTTAGATAACAGGAAATGCATGAAAAGGGAAGAATAATAACACAGAAACATGGGTATGTACTGAGGTACAAATACAGCAGTGCAGCTTCTTTTTCATTACCTCTCTTGCCCTAGATTTCTCAAAGGAAAACAAATGGAATTCTACAATGAAACAAGTACCTGGACCGATGAGGGGAGAGCAGTGGATGTTGTCTACCTCAGCTTCAGCAAGGCTTTTGGCAATGTCTCTCACAACATCCTCACAGGCAAAATCAGGAAGTGTGGAATGGGTGAGTGGACAGTGAGGTGGACTGAGAACTGGCTGAATGGCAGATTCCAGACGGTCATGAGTGGCACAAGATCTAGTTGGAGTCCTGTCACTAGTGGTGTCCCCCAAGGTTGAGTACTGGGCCCAGTATTGTTTAATTTATTAATCAGTTACTTGGATGAAGGGGCAGATGCTTCCTCAGCAAAGTCACTGATGACACAAAACTAGGAGGAGTGGCCGATACCCCAAAGGGAATAAACCCATGGACCTGACCTATTGGGAAGCAGCTCTTCAGAGAAGGACTTGGAAGTCCTGGTGGATAACAAGCTGTCCATGAGCCAGCAGTGCCCTTCTTGCCAAGAAGGCCAAAGGTATCCTGGGGTGCATTAGGAAGAGCACTGGCAGAAGGTTGAGGGAGGTGATCCAATCCCTCTACTCAGCCCTAGTGAGGCTGCATCTGGAGTGATGTGTCCCGTTCTGGGCTCCTTGGTACAAGAGAGACATGAAAGTCCATGAGCAGGTCCAGTGGAGGGCAACAACGATAATTAAAGGACTAAAGCATCTCTCTCATGAGGAAAGGCTGAGAGAGTTGGACATCTTCAGCCTTGAGAAGGGCCAGCTGAGAGGGCACCTTATAAATGTCTGTAAGTATCTAAAGGGAGGTGGAGGGGGTGCCAAGAGAAGGGAATCAGGCTCTTCTCAGTGGTACCAAGCAATAGGACAAGAGGCCATGGGCAGAAACTGATGCACAGGAGGTTTTACCTGAACATGAGGAAGAACTTTACTGTGTGGGTGACGATTCATGGGAATAGATTGCCAGAGAGGTTGTGAAGTCTCCCTCACTGGAGATATTCAATAACTGCCTTAATGCAATCCTGTGCAATGTGCTCTGGGATGACCCAGTTGAGCAGACAGTTTGGACCAGATGGCTCACTGTGGTCCCTTCCAACCTTATCCATTCTGTGATTTTGTGAACTTTTGGTATTGACTTGAAGGGGAGGAAGCTAATGGATAGAGGGAAGGTTGTAGGGAAAACACCCTTCATGCTATGAAATTACAGAGAAATGATAAATGTAAGTTAAATTGTATATATATTTAAATTTTATATATATTTCTTTCATCCTGAATGCCAATGTACAAATTTCCCTGTATATTATAAATGTAGAACAAAGTTCTTACAACACTTCAGTTACCAAGCTCCCACTGGGCATAACTGTGTCCTAAATTTTACTCATTTTCTTCTCTGTTTTAAAATCTCTTGATCAAATCTAAATCACCTTTTTAAGATTCTAGGATAATCCTTCAGGAATACTCTCAGTAGTTCAGGGCTTTGGTTTGTGCTGCTTTATGACCAGTCGTTTGTATTTCCTGTATGTAATTATACATTTTAATGAAGCTTGCCTCTATAACTTTCATCTCCCAAAGAGATGATAATTTTCACTTAGAATAATTTTAGAATTCTTACTGATGATTAGTATTCTTTAGAATATATGAATTTTTTACTCTAGCAGTTGGAAAGATCATACCACCAATTTATACCTGTTCTAGCTTCAAAACGTACCTGAGTTTAATGAAGCCAATTTTAAGTCACGCTGTTAGAAAATATGCAGAAATCTACTGATGAATGTCCTTTCACATTGACTAAATTTTGGGTTGGATTGGTAGATATTGTTACAAACAAGATGCAAGCCAGCTTTAAGTGGATCTGGCAGCATCTGCAATACACATTTACAGAGATTCCCCTACATCAGCTTTTACATCAGTTTAAGTTTTACTGCTGAAGCGTGCTTCAAGACCTTCAGCTTTTTCCACACAGAAGATAACCTTTCACCCCCGTGCCTGCAGCGGGTCTGGTTAATTTAGATGTCAACACTCACAGTCTCCATTGACTAAGGAAGATGGTCGCAAGGTACCAGCAGCAAAAGTTTGGGGCAGCAAGCAGGTGGTGAGGAAGATGTGGTGGTGGCTGGGTGTGATGGGCTGCTTGTTTAACAATTACTGTCTGAAACCACAGCCCAGCAAGTTTAAAGAGCCTCCCATAAAGTTTGGACTTAGAGCTGTCAGTGTTTCCATTTTTTTTTTAATGGTTGCCTCAGGGGCACAGCTAGAAGTACAAGTTTGATGGCAGACACAGGTGGTGCCATGGCCTATCTCATATTGTCCTAGGTCATGTGATCAGAGGAGGATATTACTGTCTGGAGTCCTCTCCAACTACTGGAAGAAGGGGTGCTGGAAGTGGGACTAAATGTAAGGAATACTGAGTAATTGAGAGCAATTACTGTGTGCGTTTGTTGGGGAGGGCTGGAACAGCTGTAAGTGCTGACACAAACCCTTTGTAGTCCTGCTGAGATCATCATCCCTTAAATGGATTTTCATAATTGGAAGAGTATGAATGACATATATAAAAGGTGGTGATTTGCCTTTCTTTTCTACTTGTTTTTTACTGGAGTTTTATGTTATACTTGTGTTACATCTCTCTTAGAAGTTGGTTGGTGGTCTGCTCATATGAATTACTAAAAACTATTCCTAAATTATTGTTGTGTTGAAAAAAACTTTGTAATGGAAGCACTGAGGATGAGTGTTATTAACTGGACTTTTTTGTGTGTTTCTGTGAAGATATCTTTCTTTTCCATCCTTAAGGAAATGAGACTTAATATGGTAACAGGTATATACATCTATGTGTATGATGTTTGTGAAGGTATATGAATACAGGTATTTTAGTGCCTTAATACTTGTCGGACCAATTTCTACCAAATTTAATGAAGGGACAGAAGTCTTACAGTCACTGTGTACTCATACATTCTGTGAAAAAAAAGAAATCCTTCTAGAGAAAGAAGCCCTTTTAAGAACCTTGCCAAAGGGAAGTCTGCTGCATTTAAAACACATCAAAGAATCCTAGTGAAAGATTTCCCCCTTGAGATGTAAATCCGTAGGGGGTCGTTTTCTCCACTGCAAAGAAAGCTTGTTTACTGTGTTTAGATAACTTCTGTCCCTTCTTCAAGCCAGGAGACAATTTATTTGCTAATTGTAATGCTAACTTTAAAGGGGCCATTGAGGAAGTGGAGAACTATTTTTTTTATTTGCTTTGGATAGTGTATAAGTCTGAGTATAAATGGCAAATTTACTTCTTTCCCTTCAAAAGCATATCTGAATTAACAGTTTAGTTAATATAATTTATATTTTAATATAATTTATACTGGAGAAAAAAACCTCAGCCCAACTTCTGTAAATAACAGGAGCTACATGGTGTCTCTGTCTCCTCTCAAAAGTGACCATAAAAGCAGAGGGAGAGTGGATGGAACACAAGATTCAATGTTCTCAATTACTAGAGTGGAAATTTAGAGTAACTCAGCAATCATGCTGGGCTGCTTGAGAGGAAAATTTCAAAAGACAGGGGGAAATCTGTGTGAGATCTGACCTGTGGGAATGAGAACTTCTCAAACTATATCATTGCCCCCCTACCCTTCTGCTACTGATCACTGGTGATAGGAGAGGATGGAGGGTAAGCCTGAATATCAGCTAGGAAATGATTGCTTTGGAGAAGACATACCTGAAGTTTAGGTACCATATATATAGGTGCTATATATAACAAACAGCTGCTGAAAAGCATCCATCTTCCGACTCAGAGAAATCATCTAGTTCACAGAAGCTATTGAATTATATTAGTGGGATGCACCGTCTCAGTCCTTGAAGGAGGGCCAGTTAGATCAACTTGTTCAGCGATGTCCAGTTAAGTTTTGAACAGCTCCAAAGATCAAGGATCCATAAAGCTGTAGGGCAACCTGGTCCAGTGTTTCCCATGTACTGGAAGAGGTTATGCTAATATTTAATGGAAATTTTGCAAGTTCCAACTTGTGCCTGCTGCCTTTTGTCCCCTCTCCATTCACCTCTGAGAAGAGAGTTACTGGATCTTCTCTGTACCCTCCCATCAGGTAGCTGAAGGTAGCAGTAATATACCCCACTGAGCCTTCACTGTCCAGGCAAATTAAAGTCAGGTTTCTCATCCTGTTCTTGTGTGTCTTGTGCTCCAGCTCTAACCATATTGATAGGCCTTTACTGGCCTAGCTGCACTATAACCATGTTTTTTTTTGGACTGGCAACCCCTACTGAACACAGTCTTCCAGATATGATCTTATTAGTGCCAAACAGAGGAAGGATCTTTAGACTGAACCTGCTGGCTACACTTCTGCTAGAACAGGCTAACATGTTGGTAGCGTACACTAGGGTCCTTTTTGACAAAGCTTGTACTGTTGAATAGTATTATTACATTGGAAGTTTTGCATTTGGCTTCTTTGAACTCTATAAGATTCCTGCCAGCCCTTTTCTCAAACCTGCTGAAGGTTCTACATAGCAGCTCTACCTGCAGCATTTCAACTATTCCACTCAGTTTGATCTCATCTGTGCATTTACTGACTGTGTCTTCTAGGTCTTTCACAAACAGTATTGGCCCTAGTATCAGTTTCTGAGGGATGCCACTAGTAATGAGCTGCTGGTTGGGCTTTCTGCCACTGATCACAACCCTTTTAGCCTGGTATTTCAGACTATCCTCTCTTCATCCTCCATTTATCTAGCCAAGGTCTCACCGATTTGGCCACAGATGACCATAAGAAAGGCCTTGCTAAAGTCAACATATAAATTATCCAACTGCTTTCTTCATGCCCACTGTGACAATTATTTCATCATACAAAGCTATCGTGTTAGTCAGGCAGAATTTGCCTATGGTAAATCCATGCTGTCTGTTCGTGGTCATGGGTTTTTCTCCCCATGTTTTTGAACATATGTTTACGTATTTGAACTGTTTACTTGTGTTGTCTGGAGTACATACTAATTAAAGACTTGTTTTTTTCCCTAATTAAATGGGGTAGAGTGAATCACTCCGCAGAGGCACTAGCACAAACAACAAGAAACCTTCAAGTATATTAGGCACAGGAAACCTATGAAGGAGTCATGCTTTTTGCCAGCTTTTGAAGAATTAAACAAATGGTTATGACAGATTCACAAGCTGCCAAAAACGTGAATAATTTCTTGGTATAGTCTTCACTTCAGAAGGTGTCAGGAAGTTCACTACATTGATCTTACCTGTGTCAGATAAGGATGAAATTATGTCAAGAAACAATTTTTCAAAGAAATAGGTAAAATACCTCCAGGACTCAGTGAGAGAACATCCAGGAAATGCAAAGATACCCAGTAAAGAGGATATTGGTTAAAGCTTTCAGCAGTGCCAGGACTTGGATTGAAACTGCCAATGGTTAAAACAACCACACAAAGGAACAACAGAGAGCAAATTTGGAGATGATCCTAGAAAAGTCAATAAAACATATTAATTGAACTGGATGAAATGCCAGCTAGAAATAGTATAAAACATCCAGATGACATAATATGACAGAGCATGAACGATGGTTATATAAAGGAAAATCTTGCATCTGTAGAGCAAAAACCTTCTAAGTACTTCAACAGAAAAACAGATATACAGAATTCATAGCCACAATTTGCCCGGATTTTAAAAGTCATTGTTATCTATTGAAGTATTGAAGAAGTAAAGAGTAGCCAGTGCAAGAAACAGCTAACATAATTAATTTATTGTTGAACCTTGGTCTCTCTCTCCTGAGGAAGAAGAGTAGCTGTTGCCATTGCATTATCTTAGGCTCCATAAGCAAAACAGGAGATAAGAAAAGTCAAAAAACCCCTGTTAGATAAAGAAAGGAATGCAATAGCTGAGGGAAGAAAGTGACTGCTGAGGTAAGCAGAAGCATTACCAGCTTTAAACAAAGATCAGGAAAAAAATTGTAAAAGGTGACCAGAGCAGAGAACTTGTGAATGCTTTGAACTTGTGAATGCTTTGAACTTAAAGGAGTGAATCTGCATGATCTCTGCTGTAGTCCATATCCAGATTCTCAAGACTCCCAGGACATCTGTCCAACATACTGGTAAGAGTTTATTAACAGACGCTACGTATCACCACTTAGCTCTGCATAGTTGTGTATGTTCCAGTAATGCTTGTCTGTTATGGGATGGACTTTTTAATTTCAGCAGTTGACTGCCCACTACCCACATTTATCACTTTGGCATCAGATTTGGCATTTCTGGGTGGGCTTGAAGGTTAAATGAAGTGAGATATATAAGCTTCCATGCAGGGCTGGAGGTTTGAAGGATCACAGTTTCTTTCTCTGAATGTAAGGAAGGCACAAGTGCCAAGATAACTTTGTTTTGAAATAGGAACTGTTATCCCCTCATCCATTATTACAAAACAGGTTGGAAATAACTGAAAGTTAGCAATTCATGTTTTAAATGTATATCCCTCCCTCAGGAGACATACTTGTGACATGCCTGGTGATGCATCTGGTGTCAGGAAAGTCTGATAAGAGTCATGCATCAAACCCTGGACTAACCAAGTGGCCACTGCCTCAGCTTAAGAAAGGGGTCACAGGAAGAGGTCAGGATCTGTCTCCATCTCTGTCTCTGTCTTTTATTTTGTAAGAGATGAAGGAAAAGCAATGGAAGGTCATGAGGGCTTTCTGCCCTAACCAAACCCACAGAAACTACTCTTTTTGAATGGCACTGTTAAAGTGACAGAGCTAAAAAACTAGAGTGTGTGTTGGTTGGTTTGTACGTGGGCCACATTACAGTGGAGGGGGAATAGTGATGAGGAGTGTAACTACCAGCAAAATGATCCAGGGAAAGTTGCTACCACTTTATGCTCAGGTTGACAGATGGCAGCATTAAAACACACCTTGGTGGATCAGCCAATTCTAGGATCCTGTTTCAGATTGTGTAGTGAGGAACTGGCTCTTAATCTGGAGGAAAAGAACATGCAGTCAGCAGTATACCTCCTTTAGCTTCAGCATTCAAGGCTTTAAGTCTTTAAAAGATGACCTGCTCCATCATGTCGGGTAAGGATAGAGTGTTTAGACAAGATAGTATTGATGTACCAGATCTAATCCTCTCTGATTTAGTGGAAGAACTGAAAAATCTGAAATGGAAAGTGGTATGGTGTCACAAGTCTATAGACTTAGATAAAAACTCAACAGGGCCCTGAACATACACAAATCAGATTGATAGCATCAGCCTTATCCTCAGGGAAATTTAGAAATAAAAAAGCCTTGATAAGATTACAGAGAGGTGCATGGTGGTCTGAGATAAGAGAAGATGTAAAGATGTGTGTTAGGAACATAATTTATATGAGTATCCATCACATACAAAAGTCATAAACTCACAAGAGGATGTCTAGACTATGGAACAGGTTATAAAATGGATCCTTCTTATCCCAAACTTATAATAGTTTCACCAATTGACTGAAGTATTTCCAACTTACAGGAAGAGAGCCAGCACAGCTGCTCAGACACTGATAGGACAGATGTTTCTCTGACAGAATCTGGCTATGACTTGGGCCTGTATGTCATAGAAAAAAATATAAATGATTGTGTCTGGCATTAGGGTTTGTGTAAAGGCTTTGCATTGCTGGACATCCCCAGGGAGAACTGCTGAGTGCTGAAGATGGCTCTGAAAGAGGCTGTAAAGTAGCAAGGGAAAGCCTGAGAAATGAATCTCCCAATAATCCTAATACTAGAATGAGAAACTACTGCATCTCCTGGAATAGAAGAGACTTGAGAATGCTCCATTTGTGATTAGGAGTGTGTCTGCCAAACAAATTAACAACCATATGGTCCAACAGACAGATGGATTCAAGTCATGTTAAAGACAGTGTCTGCTACACACCACCAGGTAGCCAGGCATACATTAGAAGCAAATGTTCAAAAGATGGATAAGGTAGCATGCATGTTGCACCTGGTAAAATGAAATACTGGAGACCGAGTAACAAGGAGCTGAGACTTCAGGAGATGAGACTTCGTAGAAATGTCAAGTAAGCCAGCCCCACCAGCTAAATCTAAAAAAAGGGAGGAAGAAAGACCAGGAAAAATGTTCTATTTTTCAAATTCAAATGCATGGAAAAGATCATGAAGCTGAGGATTTGACTTTCTTTTGCAAAATAATTAAAATGTAGCCTGACGGGGACAGAGAAAATGATAAACCGCACAGCATCTCTGGCCTTGTTTGAGCACAAGTACTTTCAAATTTGTGGTTTGAGGATTTCCTTTGGTTGCTCATATTTAAATAAAAGACAGATAAAGGGTGGCACAGGTAAGTGAAGGAATGAAAGCTACATGAAAAGGTATTGGAAATATGAAAATAAAATCAAAGAGGGTGCTTAAATTTACTCAATATTTACCATTCAGGCTACATGACACATCTTTTCTATCTATCCTAGATGCAGGATAGTTGACTTGGCTTCACAGCTGCCCCAGATATGAAGTCTGGCTGATCCTACTTGTTGGCCATGGCACTGAGAGGAGCAGGAAACAGAGAACTCAGGCAAGTCAGTAGCTTGAATGCCAGAGACCCTACAGTGTTGTACAAGATCTCTTAAGTCCTCCTAACTGTACTGGAACAGTGACTCACATGCAAATTTTCAATAATTGATAGGAATGCTATGAAAGCAGCCAGAATGGCCTTGATAGGTGTGTATCACAGTGGCAGATACTGGAATGAATTGGAAGAAGGAAGAATATCAGTGGTGTGGGATTTCTTTGGCTGGTCACCCACAGCAGCTGGAATCTTAAATGCCTCTGTCTTGGCCACCAAGAAATGTTGGGTCCATTACTGGGCACCACCCAGTAAGCCTTAAATGCCACAGACACATGCTATGCCAGTCCTTGATGCTGATAACGATATCATTTATTACAGGAGGGCCTTCAAAGAAGGTGGGACAAACAGGTGGTAGTTGACATGGATTGCAGTTAGCAAAGTAACTTTATTCTTGAACACGTTTCTCTAGCAAAGTCAAGCATAAATCCTGGCATATGCTGCTATGTGACACAGAGAACAGAACAGAAAATCTGGGGAAAATGTCCTCAGAAAGATAGAGAAAGTAATGTAACAGCTGAGAGAGGAAAAGCAACACTAAAGCAAGCCTCAAAAAAAGAAATGGGAAAAAAGTTAAAAGATCCAGAAGAAAGAAACAGTGAACACTTTGAACTTAAAGGAGCTTAATCCATGTGGGTCCCTGTAGATGACCACTGCCAGGCCCTCAAGCTTCCCAGGATGTTTGAGTAAGAGATTGGTGAGAACTGCTACAAAACAATGCTTGGCTTTGTATAGTTGTGGATGTATCTTGTGAAATTAATCTGCTTGTATCTCAGATATGAGTGCCCACTATGCAGATTTACCATTTTAGCCACAAGGGCTGCTTCTGCTCTCTTAGCCACTTGAGTCTCTGGAATAATGCAAAGACAAAAGAGAGTGTTTTCAGCACAGAATGCATTCATTTCAATTGACAGTTTATACCAATAATGTGCTCGTTAACTTACTAGATGCACAAATTAATTATTGCATTCTCTTGTAGTCAATCCATGTGTGTCTGCTATGAGTTTCACAGTCTCTGAATGACTCTTGGGGTTATGTCCCTTCTCAAATACATTTGATGTTACATCCATATGTATTTTTCTCTTTGTTTAACTCATTAACTTCCTAGTTTGCCATTTAGACCAATTTCTTTCTAAGATTGTTCCACCATGGGTTTTCTGCAAGTTTTGTATTTGAAAGGTAATTTAGAGCTTTCATAGTGTAAATACAATCTCATTGCTTAAAAAAGTTTTTTTATATAAGAAAAAAAAAGTGGCTGATATGCTCACCCTTTTTTTCCCCCACATTGGTTATTAAACTAGTCTTCTGGGGGTTATATAAGTTCAGAGATTCTTGAACTTCTGCCAGAACCATAGTACACTTCCAATGGGTATATATAACTCTTTAATGCCTAAAATGCAGCTGGATATGCTGCGTTTACACATACCCAGAGCCTAATGCACATTGTCTGCTCCAAAACCTATTTGTTCTTTTGCTGTAACTCTTACTAGATTGTTATACGATAAAGAGCCAGGTGCCAACAATCTTAGCAATGATGCCCCAGCTAAATCTGCTTTAGATGAAAGTGCACCTGCTCGAAATACTTCCCAGGACATGCAATCATTTAGTCTACAAATTCAAATAATGCTTATTCTCTTGGTTAAATTACACCTAGCAGTTAAGACAGATGCATAAAAAAAGTTGGTATATATGCCAAAAAATGAATAATTTTAAGTGTCTGATCACTGAGACAGATTTTACAGCCCTGGAGCACCATGAATTTCAGTGGAGTTACTTCAAATTTATACCATTTAAGCATGAAAAGGTTGGAATCAATTGTAAGGATTTTCTATTATTATTTGGAAAAATATTTACAAAGGTGTGTTCTCCTGCTGTTTTATTGAATCATGTGCAGAAGTAATGGGTAATGGGCTTCTGTGCCTGCCCTGAACCCTAGTTTTCAGGTTTTGGGGCTGGATAACTTTCTAACCATGAACTGCTTCAGAACTAACTGAGTGAAAGGCTGTCTCTGCTGGGGAGAAACTTTATTGCCTTTAATGGATGCAGAATTTCCCCACTGACTTTGCTGAGCAATAACACACGGCAACAAGTCACCTTTTGTAAGAGCTTTAGTTGAATAGTTGTAAGTTAGGCTTGAAGTATAGCATTTAAAGTCTAAAGGCTTCTTCCTGTGACCAGGTGTAAATCAGATGTTATTCCTCAGAAATCATGCTCTTGAGGAGCCTGTTTCCTTCCACAGAATATGATAGGTGCTAAACTGAGTTTAGGTCATGCAAGTATACACCATGTTAAAAAAGGCTGGGAGTGTAGGTGCTTTAGAGAATTTAAGGAGTACAGAGGACTTTGTTTGCAGATCTGTTCAAATCTATGTTCTGGATAACTGAAAGTTGTTATTGTCACATAGCCATGAAAGATTACATCACCTTCTGTGATTTTCTGCACAGTCTTTCGCTAACCAGAGTTGTCTAACTAGGAATTCTGCTGGGATGTCTGGTAGGAAGGAATGGCTGGATGGCAAACAGGCAGGTTTAACAACTCAAATCTTATTGCCATCCTGATGTCTATGATTAAAATTATATTTATAGAGTGCTGTGGGGAACCTTTCTCTGCCTTTGCTCACACTGTAGAGGAAGGCTGTTTCCCTCTCACAGGGCAATCCTTTTCTATCTGAATTTGGTGGGTTTACTTTTCAGCTGAAATCCAGTTTTATGCTGTATATACAGTAGGTAACAACATGTCTTCTTGAATGGTCCTAAATTATCTAATGGCATAATTAGGAATTTTAATTCCAAAGATTATCCCAATTTCACTTCATATAATTTTGAAGTTCCATTTTCCAAACCATTACATAGTCTTCAAAGATCTCTGCTTGCTTTATTGCATTATGAGTAAAATTGCTGGGTGAGGATGATATAACAGCATGTTTTCAGAAGTTGTGAACCTAGTTTTTGAATACAAGAGACTATAATAGTACTTTTGGGATGATAATGAATTAAATTACTAAGTGGTTTTGCCCACATAATTTTAAGGAAGTGTAGCATGGGTTGCTGTGGTAGTCAGCAGAGGCTGTGCTCTGGAGACATGCAGCCTTTTCTGCGGCAGAGTTGGACCAGTCTGGCTTCTAATTAGTCTTACCCCATGTTCTTCTTTGTTTCCAGTGTCTTCTTAAGTAAAACACAACTATTGATTTTCATCTTCAAGCAAATGTGTTAAAAAGTGATTAGCGCAATGGTTTGACTGCATGGCTCGGGTACTGCAGAGTTTTTTATCTCTGATACACAGAACTGAGTTGAATAGTGAAAAGTAGGTTGTCTGAAAAGCTTTGAGGGCTGGCAGTGCTCTGTAGAGCCCAAGATTGGTGAGTTATTTAGCCTTTCAGCTATTCTTCATCACTCATCTCATGGATTACCTCTACCTGGTTCCTTCACCAGGATCTGAGGACCTTCCTGTGCCCCAGCAGCACAGAAAGTGGCGCTCACCTGAGACAATGTTAGTATCAGAAATGTAGGATCAGGAGACTCAATTTCAGGCCAGTCTCACTCCTTTCCCAGCAACAGGATTATGGGGGTTTATGAATAAAGAGACTCGGCCATGCTGGGGCTACCCTTAATTAGCAGATGTTTCCTTAGATCTGTGGCCAGCAAATATAAAACCTGAGTGACCCAAAGTGTCTTTAACAGTACTGGAACTAAAAGCAGAGAAGAAGTAGATCCAGAATGAGAGAATCAGAACTGATTTTTGTGCAGCAGCTTTTCCTTAGCCGTTCCCAGCACACCCTGGGCAGAGCTAAAAAAAAAAAAAAGGCAATAAACATACTGGTAATATTGCCTGTTCTTTTGGTACTTAGCTTTCCTCTTGGAGAAATGCTAGCTCATCTTCTGGGGTTTTTTGTGTGTTATAGATTTTCCTGAGATGCTCCATACTCAGCTCAGGCTTTGCGATTTGTATTAAAGTGCTGTAACTGAGAGTAAATCTATTAATTTATTTCAATGTAGAAAGTAAGAACCTGAATGCTTACTGCTATTGCTGAATCAGTAAACAGAGGTTCAAAAATGGTGCCTCTCTGCAGATTTTTTTCTGCAGACAGCACTTGGGAAGGTCTTACAGGTACTTGCATGACATTAAGTCTGAGTGAATTCAATGTAATTTTAAACTTGCAGACTTTCAGGAAACAGTGTGGAAGAAAACAAACATTACAGGGGGTTTTATTGTATTTCTGAAGCTGGGGACTTGAAACCATTTTTGAGTGACTAAGTTTTGCTGTGAAAATGAACAATTTTCAATCACAAATTAGGATGATTCTGGGAAACAAGCTTAGCTACTGCACAAGGGTTATATCTGTAAGAGTTATTAAAAATGCATCATGTATAGGAGACCAGAAGGGAAGAATTACGAAGGTGAGAAAGAAAGCAAGTCAGGAATATGAGTACAATCTATTTGGTTGCTCACATAGTCTGAATCTTGTTGTCTGATTTGACTTAGAGAGCAGAAAAGGAAGCAGAAATTAAACAGGAATAGGAAAAAACAAAAGGGAAGGAGCATGAACAATTAGAGATGTGAGTCTAGCATTTTTACTGCAAATTGAAGCAAATGAAATGCCAGTCTGGATAGTTGAAGGTCTTCAGAGAGTTCCCAAAGTTCCAGAAAGGCACGCTTTTGATTAAGGTAATGGAATTCATTATAAGGTGATTGTTGGGAAGCATTGCTGAGTTTGCTTTAGTGCAGAATAGATAGATAGGATGTGTATAAGAGCTTTAAGTAAGCAATATTCAAGCAGTGACATAGGAGGGGTGTATGGCAATCAAAATTTGTTAGGATTGTCCAGCTTTTCCAAATGCTGCCTGTAACTAAAGGGAAAACAAGAAGGAAAAATATTTTACAATCAGTTTTATACGGATGCCATTTGTATGATCTTACTAGTAAAATTACTGAAACTAGAAGCATCTGCTTGGATTGGGAAATACACTTGGAATGACAGAATTGTGTTTTATTAACACATCAGCTAGAAGGTGGAGTTATCAAGGCTGAGGGTTACGAAGAGGAAAGAAAAGCAAAGGACAAAAAGGACTGCTATTCTACATGATTAGTGTTGAGTGAAATTGCAGCAGGGTGTTATTTAGGTCAAATAAAAACCAACCCACATTCTAATCTTGGCTTATTTCAGAATTCTTTTACCAAAACCAGAATTTAATCTCTTTGAGCTATTGTTTTTCATTCCAGTTCATAAGCAAGCAAACAAAAGAATTTGTGTTAGCTACTCATTTGTCCAAAGTAGAATGTGACTGCAACATCTAACTTAAATGCAGCCAAAACAGGAACTTTATTGTGCAGGAGCATTATTTATTTTTATTCCTTTGCTAAAAATACCTTAAATATATGAAGAAGTGTCAATATCAAAAACCACTAAGGGAATTAGGAGGTTATGGATCTGTTCCTGCACACAGATCTGTCTCTTTTGTTGTCACCATGCTTTAAAATTGTCTAGACACCACAGAAATCTCTCAAACATTACTTGACCCAGCAGGAAACATGGACACAGAAGAGGGAAACTCTTGCTGTTTGAAGGGTGTTTGCTGGTTAAACCTCCATTTCTGTCTTGTCTAGGAAAAATAGGTTGGATGTGTTGTCTTAAGAGACTGCAGAAAACAACTTAGTATATGAGGTAAGATAAAAAGGGTAGGTCCCTTAATTTTCAGGCATAGGGCCTACAGAAATATGTGATGATGTGCGTACCCGAACACTGGCTTCATGGTTTTTATGATAATGTTCATCCAATCCCCCATTCACCCTTCCCTCAGTCCTGCCTCATCCTGCCCAGTGGCACACCCCATCAGGAATTGAGTCTGGGAGAGTCTGGAACCCTCTCTTCATCATCCTTCATCTTCCTTGCAGCACACAGGAATCCTTGGAGGCTTTCTGGTGTTCTGGGCTTGGAGGTCACTCGACCTATGTTTATGTCTCGTGGTGTAGGCCTTGAGATGTTTTTCAGCCTTCTACCTTGAAAACAAGACTAAACAGCTGATGGAATCTTGTAGGGTTGGCATGTGCAAACACTGAACTTAAGCTACTGGAACTACTGGTACACTAAAATCTACATTCACTACAAAATCTAAAATCTATAAAAATTAAAAGTCAAAAATGAAAAAAACCCTGAGGCATCAGGTGGAAAACACCAATGGGCTGTGGCGCAGCCTGAGCCACAGGCTGATAGTTGAATTTTGGGTGCTGGATATTGAGAATGACAAGTGATGTAAAGTGAAGAATATAGATAATTTCAAGGGAGTGCTTGATGGAACAGAGGAAAGTTAAAATCTCATGTTGAAGGTGTAATGATGTCGAACAAATATGAGTGTGAGGTATTGTGGAGATTCCTGGTGTTCTTGTGCTTAGAAAGGCAACATCTCCTAAAGTGTTCTTACTAGGATCAGCTATTTAGTAAGTGTGGTGTGTGCAGTTTGAGAAATAAATTGTGAGATTTACTTTTATACTTCATAAGCTCATTCCCTTCTTGTTCTCTAACCTGTTGTCATCACTACAAGCTCTGGCCTATACCTCTTGATCATAGTTGGAGAGGTTTAAGCCAGGTTTTTAGTTCCCAGCAATCTTCTTTTGTTCTTAAATATTTTTGTTAGTTTTATGGGGAAAAGCAAGATTATCTCTCTGCTCCTCTATCCTTGACCTAAATTTGTTACGTTTGGTAGAGTGCAGATACCCTCTCTGGTAATAAGCAAAGAAAGTTACCTGAATTTGTTTTGCAAACAAAAATAAAACAAAATGCATGTTTGCAAAACAGACCAGTACAAAAATGCTAAAAATTCTCAGTGATGAGACAGGGTAACATGCAGAACTAGGTACATTCTGCTTCCAGCTGCATTGAAAATCCTGAATGATGAAACTAATTTTAGGTCATTCTAAATTTTCACTAGTGCAAGGAAGAACAAATTTCATCACATTTGTTAAATCACTTGCTTTCCTTATGATATCAAAATTTGAAGAGAAAAATGGTGTATTTTCAGGTCTTAGATAGTCCTGATTGTGCACAATGCTGCATACAGAGCTGGAGCATAAAGCACGACAGATGTAGATTTATGCATCTAATAGTATTGGGATCTTAGACCTAATGTAGTAGTTTTGACTTTAGTTTTAGCTGGGCCTTTTTGCTGTTGATTGAACTAAATACTATTAAAATATTGTATCATCATGCATAACGATGCTTCTTTAAATTATTTTGTACTGCTACCTAGCATTTCAAAGCAGAAGTATGATTGTCTGATCCTGTTTAAATAAAACTGGGATATAAACAGAAAATAAAATAAACTGTGTATTTTTCTTGAGTGATCTGCATTTTTTTAAGCTCAGACCTGAAAAACATTTCCAAAGCCAATGGTAAATTGAGGATATTCAGTGTTATAAGAGGTCAACTCTTTTGGTTGCATGGCTGTTCCTCAAAAAACCTTTTTCTAAGTT
Organism: Pithys albifrons albifrons; assembly: GCF_047495875.1. Taxonomy (NCBI): domain Eukaryota; kingdom Metazoa; phylum Chordata; class Aves; order Passeriformes; family Thamnophilidae; genus Pithys; species Pithys albifrons. The sequence goes on from NC_092461.1 coordinate 52,792,256, forward strand.
TTACAAAAAACTCCATCAGGAGGCTTTTCTATTAAAATCTAATTTATTATGTCAGATCTTTTGCCCAAAGACTGAGAACTGGGCTAACCATAGCTGGAGGCATGGCAGCAGAAGACATGTACAGTGACTGTAAGTGGAAGTGAATGACTGGTGACTGCCTAGGCTCAGGATGGGCAGGAGGACTCAGCTCAGGCTGAGGCACGCTAGTAGGGTTGTCTTGTTCCCTGAAGATGTCCTTTCCTCTCCCATTTCCTGGGGTGAGAGGGCCCCAGCAGGCAGGATCAAGGGCAGGGGGAGAAGGCAGAACCAGAGGCAGGGACTTAAACAGGGCTGTCTGCACTTTCCCAGGAGGAATTGGAGACAGAGCAAAAGCCTTATCTTGCATCTGCTCTTGAAAGGGGACTGTTGTCGGGTGCACCTCTGTGCATGCTGAGGAGGATTGAAAAGCTCTCATGTGCAGATGAAGATGCCAGAGAGCACTTCTGTCACAGTCCCTGGATCCTCTGGTAGTCAGCACAAAACCCAGCAATTTGTCTGCTCTCCAGACATTTGAGTGGAGAGGAGGACTGAGCACTCACAGGACTGCAAAGCAAAGAAATTACCAGGATGCTTAGAGAAATAATAATGTAATGTGGAACTATTCCTTATTTGAAAAATGCCTCAATTAATTTAACAGACATCAAACTGTCCAGTGCCTCTCTGGGCTCAGTGACAGTAGTTGACCATCCAGTTTTGGGTGCACAGACATCATTCCTGTTATGATCATTCACCCAATTAGTGCAAACTGGAACTCATGTTGTCCCTCTTAAGAATCAGAGAAATAGTGACATACCACCAAAGAACTTTCTATCCAGGCATTATCTCATTAGTTGAGTTATTATATTTGAGGCCCATCTGAAAATCCTGGAAGATGTCTATATTATAATGCTATACATTTGTTCCAAAAAGTAGAAAAAGGGACTTGCAGATGGACATCATGTGTACATGTTAGTGAGAGATGGCTGGTTCATCACACAGGTGTCTGTGCAATACAGCAAACCTCTCAAGCTGGTCAAATTAAATGACATCCAGCATTGTGCAGTGAGCTTTCTTAGCAAATGAGGGGCGATGTATTTAAGTGAAACTTTTTTTGGAAGTCAAACCAACAGGCTGTGTGAGTGGAGGCTGAACAGGGGATGGAAGCACAGGCGGCAGCTGCAGCCGTACTGTTGTTGCACAGCCTTTCACCTTGCACGTGCTTGTATTGTAAAGGTAATTGTAAAATAGTAACAATTTCTTCCATCTCTCTTCTGCTGTAAAATACTAGTGACAAAGTAGTATCTGAAGAACAGGCATTTTTGGGGTTGAGGAGAAGAAAGGAAGTTAAGAGAGGGGAAAACGCTGATGAAGGGTTATTATCCTTATTTCACTTCGGTGTTAACAAAAGCCTTAACAAGCCTGGAGACTTTGTGCAAAAAATGTGCTGGTAGGTGTCTGACCGTCCCATGCACATCTGCTGCTGCAGCTGGGCGGGAAGGCAGAAGCTGCTGGAGGTACCAGTGTATTCCCTGTATCGGTTTCCATTGCTGGGGCTCTTGTGCTCAGCAGCAGCAGAGCATGTCTGGAGGAGAAAGGAGGGTACCAGAAAGGAGCAAAGTCCTGAGATGGTGGTGTGGATTAACACCAGTAGACAGCAAGGGAACACACAGCCACTTGCTCACTCCCCACCCAGATGGATCTGGGGGAGAATCAGAAGGGTAAAAAGTGAGAAACTTGTGGACTAAGACAAAGGCAGTTTCATAATAATAGAAAAGACGAAAACAAAGAAAACAAAGGAAGGAACAAAACAGCAAAGAGAGAGGGACACCAACCACACCCCCTGCCCAGAAATACAAGTGATGCAAAAGCAAACAATTGCTCATCAGAAACTGATAGGTGCCCAGAGCAACAGGAGTCTCCACCAACCTCCACCCTTGCCCAGTTTTATTGCTGAGCATGATACCATATGGTCTGGAACATCCTTTTGGTCAGTTTGGGTCAGCTGTCCTGGCTGTGTCCCCTTCCAGCCCCTTGTGTACCCACAGCCTCCTTGACAGTAAGCTCGGGTGAGAAGCAGAAAAGGCTGTATAAGGTCTGCTCAGCAATAGCTAAAACATCCCTGTGTTATCAACACTGTTTTCATCACATATCCAAGACACAGCCCCGTACCATCTACTATTAAGAAAATTAACTCTATCCCAGGCAAAACCAGTACAAATGGTTAGGGATGTTGAACCACTTCATTGGGTCCAATCAGTGGTCCTGTGTTCAAGGAATAGGCTTGCATGTCTGGTGCTCCTGTTATGTAGGAGAAAGAATGAATCAGTGCTTGCTCCAACTCTGATCCTGATGCTTCAGCCAGGGCTTGCACAAATCTCTCCCACAAGCTGGTGACATTTTTTGATATATGCGGGCAGGGGGAGGAGAGCCAGTGTAATTAGTAGAAAAAGAAAGCTGAAAGAGAACTAATTACTGCAGTCTTTTTTTTTTCTGACTTTGTTAATGAGGAAATGGAATTGGGAAACAGAGATACTGTAAATGAAACATTTTGACAGTTTAAAAACTGTTAGTCACATCTAGTGAGACTGCTTAATTTTTAGTACTAATAGCAAAGCCATTCCCAGAACAACAGTTCTCTGAGCTGCAGTGGTACTCTGGGGATGCTGCTGCTATTTGTAACAATATTACTCCTCTTTGTCTTTTTTTTTTCTTGGGGGGGGAGGTGTTTCTGTTTTTTGTTTTTGACCTCATCACTCCCCATTTATTGTGGTGCTTGCGGTGTGTGATGAGGACAAGGGAGGTTTGCACATTTGGAATGGCTCCTGCACGTCTTGACACATCCTACCCAGCTCTCCCGAGGATCAATGGAACAGGCAGCTGCCTTCTTCATCCCCTTTCATGCCAGTACTTCAGCAGTCACCAACTTTCATCCAGAGTCACAGACAGGTGAGGGGCAGATCGCTGATGGCTCTTCATGCAGTGACAAACACTTAACAAAGAATGTGTATAAATGACCACCCTTTCCCTGTATTTTACTCAACATTCAGTACAACGGTCAATAACACGTGAAAGCACATAGTTTTGAGCTTTTTCACTGTAATACAGGTTTTTGTAGCAACTTGATTGAAGAAAACCGTATATCTGCTTCTTACTCTGAAACAAACAGAAATTAACAGACAGAACAGTTGGTACATTGTTTTTCTTTTATCTTTATATTTTATTATCAAAATGTTATAATAGAGTAGCCACTCACATTTTTTAGTGTAGGCATCTTAGCATGGATTCATTTGTAAAATTTGATTGTACATGTCAAGCTCACATTGAAAGCAATAGGGTTTGAGATGTATAGAATCAAGCCCACCCAGCTCTTGTCTAGATTTGCTGATTTACATGGAAACTTATATTTACTTGTGTGTTCAACCTCTCCCTTTTTCATACAAAAATGGATTGTTACTAAAGCATGTATTTTATGTTTTCCCATAAATCTATAGCTGCATAATGTACCTTAATGTCCTCACTACCGCAATGTTTCCTCTGGACTAATGTGCATGTAAGTGTCCACAGAAGAAGAAACCCCAGAATTATCTGTTCTCTCACATTTACTTTCTACATTTGACCATTTACCCCAAAGGGTGCTCTACTGGACAAATTCCATTACAAATGTGAACATTTGAATTTGTTCCACAATGGGCCAAATTCAGAACTGGTATGTTGTAGTTTTGGATGTTAAAGAAATTCTCTCTCCCTGCCACCACAGAAGTTGGGAGCTAATGCCCGACCCTCATGCCACTAGATAACAAAAGGAGTAGCTAACTGCTTTGAATTCCAACTTGATTGCTTGAGAGAGGGAGGAAGAGGTTTCTCGGAGAGCAGGGGGCATAACTTTTTTTCTTAGCCATCTGCAGTGAGTGGAAACCCCACCATTCACTGGAGTCATGAAGGTGTTTGGAGGGAGCTGAGTTGCCCTGGTTTTGGCCACCCACGACCCCAGCTCAGCTCTGGTGCTCTGTGCTGCTCATTGGAGGGAAAAAGAGAGAGGAAAGCCGTGGCTACGGTCCTGGATCCTTGCTACAGGTCCCTCTTCCTGAGCCAGCTTTCTGTCTGCAGAGGAGTGAGCACGACCACTGCCAGCCCTTTTCCCTGGCCTCTCATCCCTGACCAGAGGACAAAAGAGAAGACTCTGCATTGCCCGCCAGAGGGTTGCACCCCATGCTCTTCTTCAGGCTCCATCTCTCCACGTGAGTCACTCAGAGGAGTCAGCGATTCACATGGACTGCCTCTTGTCTTTGTCTTACCAGAGAAACCGTGTCACTTCGCTGCCAGCCGAGGCGCGGCAGCGACCCCCGCTGTCCGTAAATATAATTGCACCAAAAGGGGCAGAGACAAAAAATTCAGTTTCATTGAAAGGGGTTTGATCTTTTTAATTTTTCCTTTGAGGGTACAGGGTTGTTGTTTGTTTTGTCCTAGTTTTGATTTTATATATATATGTATTTGTAATTAAGAACTGTTATCCTTCATTCACATATATTTTTCTGATTAAAACTCCTAAATTTCAAAGCTGTGGTGATTTTTTTGGAGAAGCCCTTCTTTTCTGGTCCATATAAATGTCTTAGTTATCTTCTAAACTAAGACATGGTATTAACTCCAGTTTGTCTGTGAGGTTTGGGAAGAAGATGGTTTCTTCCTTTTCTAGAGAGAAGTGGATTTGCTTTTGATGTAAGAATATGCAGTGGCACAAGTATCTCTTAAGCTGTGGTTTCTGCAACAGGTCTGAGTTTGGCCTAGTGTGCAAACACAATTTTCACAAATTTGGACGGAAAGGGAAATTCTTGATTACTTTGTACAGTCCCTTGCTCTCAAATGAAAACACGTTATAGAGTTTATTTATCAATTTTCAATTTACCCCAATTATGTATTTCCCCCCCCCCCTTAGTATTTATAGAGGGCTGTTCAGGAACCCACTCTTCCGATGGCTCAAAATGGTCTTCTAAATCCAGTCTTACATATTCAGGAATAATTTATACCCATTTTTTCTCATGCCACCATTTTCCTTTAGCTTAAATAGCTCTGTGTTTTTACCTCCCTACAATGTGTTTATAGGCAGCAATCATAACCTTCATTGTTTACCACATCTCTGTAAATACTACTTTAATTGGAAATAGTAGCCCTGATTTCTTTCTTTTCCTTTTCTTTAGAAAATAAAAGATTGATTATCAGATATTTCATACCACCAATTTTCTTTCTTTAATTTTTTTTTGCGTTAATTTTAAATGGCCTCAATTTATTTAACTTGCTGCTCATATGGAAAAAGAATTTTATGGCTAATTGGCTGCATTTTCATAGCTACACAAAGGGGACATTGCATAAAGGCAAAGCAATTGGATTCCCTGTCAAAACAAATTAGAAAGTATATTTTTGGTTCTTGTTAGGTAACAAAAATACTTGATTCCTCCACAAGCTGTATAATCATTTGACCTATTTATGACCTCAGGTGCACTTGATTCACCTCCAAAGACCAAATGAAGTGATAACTGTAGCCAGTCAATAACCCAGGACTTAGCTGGCCCAGGAGACATTAGTATTAGTGTCCTATGGGTGATGTCTAAATTAGATGGCAGTCAGGTACACTAGAGTGGTCATTAGAGTGGGCAGATGTGCACAGCTAATGGCTTACAGTGGGGATTGCTGCAGGGGGAATTCCTTGAGAAAAAAGTACGTTAATATGAGACAATAGACTACACAAAAGGGTGCTTTTCTGTGAACTTTGATAAATATTTTCAACATTTGGACTTGTTATGATTCATTGATGAACAAAATATGTGAATTGTTAATTTAACATAAAAGGTGAAACTAATCTGGGTGCATAAACAATGGCCAGCAATACCACACAAAGTGAGCTTTTAATTCTGAATCTGTAGAAACACAGCTTAACTAGGAATGCAGCATAGAACCCTATGCACAACAGAATAAAGCTTTACACATGTAAGCAAAAACTGCCTGTGATCTCATTGCAGCATTGAGAGCTAAGCAGCATTACTCCCAGATCACAGAGAAAAATAAATGCACAAATGACCTATGTACCAGCATCTATGCAAATCTCAGGCAGATGCAGAGATTTATACACACTTTACACACCCCTGAGGAAATGCCCATTTTATTTCACTGCTGGAGCAGATGTATTTTCCTCTGTGAACTGTGCATAGAATCTGATCAGAACAAAGTGTCTAATGTATTCAAAACATGCACCTCCATTCCTTAACTTTACCAGTAAACTGGAATAGAGAGCAATGTCATATCCAAAGTAATTAGAAGGTTTATTGTGTGCTATGACTATATATTTACATGAGTACTCCTCTAGAAGAATCCTGTGCTATTCCAACTGCACTGCATTCTTACCCAGGCAAAAATAACTTCTATACTGATCATAATTAGCATCGAGATGTAAAAGCTGTCAATGAGAGGTATTACAATACCTTGAAAATCTTGATGTGAGTTTCCACTATTTCCTCCTGTTCCCCTCCCCCTTCCCTCTTTTAACTTTGTGGATGTGGAAGATAGAAAAGTGAAAAAACCTCTGGGCAAAAGTCATTCCCAAGCAGAGCCTTGCAGAACAACCAGGCCAGTCCTCTGAACATTTTGCAACAGGAAAGTGAGTATTATGCTGCAAAATTTGAACTTGTACTTTTATTGTTTTGGTGTCATACCATCAGAATACAAGAACATAGTGCAGTTATTGTCTGTGTAATCCTAAACAGTATAAAATGAGATGTATATTTGAAACATCAAGGCATTTGAATGTGTCTTGTGCCATGGTCATGGACAATTATGTAAGGATGCATGAATAAAACATTTTTAGTACATAAACAGAGTAGAAACATAAGAAGAAAAGGAACAAAATGTGCAATAATGAATCAAGAAGGAAATTAATCCTTTAATCTTTTTCTGACTTTAGATCATAGCGCTCCAAGTAAAGCAGAATTACTCATAGTAATGTCCAGAGAAATACATAATTTACAACCTATCCACTGCAAAGATTTTAATCCTCAGGTTTTTTGTGAACCCTACAGATGGAGAAATTATTGTCAGCCTTTCTAAGCCTTTGATACTTCAGTGAGAAGATCCAAAAAGGGGTGCATTAGTATCCACAGATTTAAATGCAGGATTAGCAAGATGTTAGTGTTGAATTCAGGACAATGAAAGCCAGCCTCACAAAGCAATCACTCATCCTGCTTCTGCCATCAGCTGGCAATAATGTTGCAAGACGACCACTTGTTCAAAGAACCTTGTAGCTCACACAGTGACATAGGTATTTACCAGTCTAATGAAAGCCAAGGAGAAGGGAAGATATAATTTGGAAATTATTTAGGTAGCTGAGTTATTGAGAGGTTTAATATAACACAATTATTTCCACATGCCAAATGATGTGGCATCTGATTTTGAGATATGACATTTTAATTATAAATGAGTTCCTGCAATTATTCAGGATGTTATTGCTCAATGCTGGCAAGGCAGGTTTTGGTGCTTGTTAGCTGAAAACCCAAGATCTTTCAGAAGCAGGGTACTGAGAAAGTCATTTATACTGACTAATAAAAATGAAGTGTTCTGGTTCTAGAATTGATTCTTATTAATATAATTTTGCGACCAGTGAAGCAATATGGGGAACATCTAAAATTAAGACAATCATTAAAGATTGTTGCTTAGAACTCCCAGACACTTCTCAAAGTGCAGACCTCTCTGTAACAGAATTAAAAAATAAGCTTTATTTTGCTGTTTGGGCTTTATTTAGATAATCATCTGGAGATGCAGTAACTACAAACTGTGTTTTCCACTGACTCATGGGTTGACATTGATCCAGCAGGTTAGTGGATTTACAGGGAGCTCCACATCTGAGAATCCTCCTCCCAAGCTCTATCTGACTGAGTTTAAATAGTTTTGAAGTTTTAAGAGCTTATGATTCTCCAGACTTTTTTCATTAATTTAATGCAGCCTTGAGAAATGTAATTCCCTGAACGCAGACATGAGTTTAGTGCTGTAGAAACTGTGACTGATGGCAAAACAGGGAAGGGTTAATAAGTTGATCAGAATTGTTACAGGTATTTGCCATCTTTGAGAAATTCTGGGATCTGGAAAAATAACTAAGCTGGTTTGGGAAATACATAGAGGAAATCTGAGTGTTCCCCACTTCAGAGAAGTTATGAAGAGTTTTACTGAGAAAGAATAGAAATATTTTAATTAAAAAATTGGAAATCTTGTGATCATAGCTGGATACAAAGGCTAGATGTCTCCCTACAGGTAAGAAGGCAGTTTTGAATGACTCTTGAATTCTGTGCATTTACATGGGCTATTTTTCTACATTTTCTGATAGTGATGCTCACTATCTTAGAACTTCTGCCTGCTCTCAAAATGTACATAGCACTAAGGATAGTCAAATAAACCAGATTGATGACACAGTGTCCTCGAGTGCAGAGTCCCTGTGGTGAAGAGTTGTGACAGAAACTGACAATGGGTTGAAAGAAAGAAGAACTGGCACAGCTAAGATAAGCATTTTTAGAAATCAGAATTTCTGATAGAGGAGAAGATGTAGTTTAAAACCTTAAGCATGGACAGAGAAGCATTATTCATTTTCACCCTCTTCTCCATTTAAAATGACATTTTTTGGCAGTTAAATTTTGCCTATTTCCAAAAGTCCTTCAGCTCGTGTTTTACCTGGTCATTGTTTGACTGGAGAAACAGTGCTGACTGAACATTTGTCTACCTTAGCAATAAGAACAAGGTCAACCATATAGGCTACTACTTCTTTGGGAAATAGTTTTAATTTAGCACCAACCATTTCTAAGTTGTAGCAAAATTTTAACATCACTCTTCCTGAAAACCATTCAGATTCCTTGTACCTGTGCAACAAACACGAGAGAGAGAGTGCCTGAGAGAAAAACATGAACCATGGCTGAAGTGGAATAGCTGGGGCAGGGTGAATGAGGGCGCTGATCAGCTTTGGTTTGCTGGAGATGGAGAGAGCTGTGACAGAGGTACAGGATGTGAGTGGGCTCCTTTCTCCAGCAGGCTTGGCTGGGGGTAGACCAGGGGAAATGGTGATGCTCATCTTCCACTTTCCCTGCTATGGGTTGGAGCTGATGAAAACATCAAATGGCAAGAAGGAAAAGTACAGAAATGAAAAGAACATAGTGGAAGGAAAATGCAAGCATGCCAAGAGGCAGGATCCCCTGGTGGAGCAGGAGGTGAGAGGGGAAGCCCATGTCTGCAAGCACCTTGGTAGCCTTCCTTGGCCTGCAAGACCTCTGCAGATAAAAGAAGCTTGCTGTTCTGTTCTGTAAGCAACAAAAACTTTTCAAGGTTTCATTTTCTACTGGGAAAAGTGTGAGAGGTATATGTATGTGCCTGTGAAAGGTGTTTAGAGCACTCTGCCTGCTTGGGAGCTCACCTTCACCCATGTGCAGTGCCAGGCTAGTGGCTGAGAGCTTTGATAGTATAGCTGTGTCTCCTGTGCCAATTCAAGGAGTATTTCACACTTCTGAATATTCAGCTTTTGTTATAGAGATTGAAGCATCTTCAGAGAGGCAAGCAGAGGCTCTCAGTTCTCAGAGCTATTCCTGAAAAATTCAGCCCAAGGTTCTTTTAAGGGATTGTCTTTTTTCTGGGTCAAGCAGAGCAGGTCTGGAAGTTGGGGTTTTGCACAATTCCTGATGTCCCCCTTATAAACATAAAGCCAACATATTTTTTCCCATTTGACCAGTCTGACCTGCTGCTGAAAAATATTTGCTGGCAGAAGTTTGCTGAGACTCAGATGAAGTTCATGGAAAGTTTCTCTGTAGATGAAATGGTGTTTTCCAACTGATTTGCCAGAAAACTTCCAGTTAATTTTGAGAAATGCATCCTATACTGGGGACTTACAGGGAGATGTTTGCTGATTTGTACACATGAAGCCAAAGCAAAGACTGGCTTCAGAGCTATAAAACCAGTGAGGTCTTTCCTTTCAACCTGTCTTTCCCTCAGTGGGTCTTTCAGAACACTCATGCAACACCAGCTTGCTGGGAACCCAGAAATTGCAGTTGCTGTTTAAAATTTCCTTCCCACAACAGACAGTTTACTTGGAATGAGTCAAATAAATTAGCAGTCTATCTCGGCTAACTGCCTTTTAAACTTCTCAACTGTCTTTGCAGTCCTGAGGGCAGCTTCATAGATACTGATCACACAGGACAGGAGATAGCATTGGGGTGATGAGCAACTCATGGCAAAACAGAGCACCTAGCTCAACTTGTCAGCGGTTTCAGCCTTGAGGATGAATATTTTTGCTGCAAGTGCAGCAGCTCCCTGGGGAAGAATTTTATTCTCACTTTATCCACCGGAGGCTCTTTTAAAATTAAAATTAATTCCCCAGGGACACTATAACAGCCCATAAGGATGCTGGGGAGGAGAAAAACTATAATGAAGTGCAATTGGTCTGAGAGGAACTATTTTACTATTGCATATTCCTTTTTCTCTTCTGTGGCTTCAGCCTGAACTCACTGTGCCAGTGCCAGGGAACTGACCAAAGGGCTGCAGGGTCTGAGATGTTGCTTGACTGCACTGACCAAGTGGGGGCTCAGCTGGGACATTGGCAACCACCAGCTCTCTATAGCTGGCTTTCCATACTGTGGACACTTCAGCATGTAGCCTCTGAGAGCACTGTTGTGTGCTTTGACACCAAACGAGACACAAATAGTGTTTGGAGTACAAGCACAGCTTTACACTCTCCTTTGTCCCATCTTTGCATTAGGAATGGGAATGAAGGAATTGAGCTCTCTGACTTGGGCTTGAATTTCTGATCTAACATCAGTGTCCTCTCTGTTTCTCTTCTAATTAGTCTCACGGAGAGGTGCTGGGATTTTTCAGAGTATGCTGGAGGGGATAACGGTGTGCATATGCCTTTTGCAGAAAGCATAGGGAATAAAAGCCTCCTGTGTTGGCATTCCTGGAAACATTGTGTGAATAATTATTTTATTGGAGCTTGAACACAGATGATCTTTTGAAGCTTAGAATATACGAGGCTATTTCCACTTGTTTTCTTTGGGGTCTGTGGACAAAGAATGACAGAGTAACTGAAGAGAGGGCATTTGGAGCTGAATGCAGTCCAGGGACCTCTGGGAGTGTGTTGGTACTGGGATCTCTTCCCATGACAGTTATACAGCTTTTATCTGTTTTCAGCACAATTACAGTGAATCTACAGGAAGTATAAAAATCCACTTTTAGGCTTGATTTGGAAAGCCCTCTGATTACATAATTGGTTTCTGCCTTTCTAAAATTTCTAGCTGTTCATGCTATTAGTTGAATTCAGCAGAGGATGTGAAATGGGAAACTTCAGAAAACTGGGCAAGCAGTGGTATTTTTTCCTCTCTCTGATTGCTCATTTTGCACCCTCTGTGCAAACACAGCTTTTATGCTGGCCAGTAGCAATCTTAAATAATTTAGGTCACAGGCCTACAAAACATCTATATCTTTTCATATTCATATCTTTTGCCAAGTGAGTAGCCCTTGTGAACATCAGGAGATTTATTACCTTGCTGTTTTTGTGAATAAGAGATTTTCTATGTGTCTCAGCAGATATGAGTGATTAAATAAACTAATAAGAGAAGGGAAGACCAGTTTTTGAATGTTTTATGGGGTTTTTTTTCCAAGTGGATAAAAGATTATGAAATCATAGAGTAGTTCTGGTTGGAAGGGATGGTTAAAGGTCATCTAGTCCAACCTTTCAACAATGAACAAATACACCTTCAACTAGATGTTGCTCAGATACATCTATTGATTTGATTGCAATGTTTTAAATTTGTTAGGAACCAATATAAAATATTATCTATATTTATATGAAATATCTTTATTTTACACACTTTAAACATAAACCTAAAGGGAGTGTTTTGATCAATATTTCCATATGAATTTCATTAGTCTTGGAAACCAATTAGTTCCTAGCACTATCTGTAATACAGATGCTTTCCACTGGGAACTTTGATGAAATTTAGCTCATTTCTTAAAGGTCCCTTGACACTCATGTGAACAGAAATATCTTTCAGGACCACTACTGGCCCTGAGTGGCAAGGTCATGATGAAAGTTGCCACCTCCTGCTTTGTCTTGTCTTTGTCTCATGAAGAGGAGTGAAGGAATAAAGATGCAAATCTCTGGATTTTGCAGTCTCTGTAAGTGTCCCATTTTCCCATTATGACAGGCTGTAAATAGAACACAATTTATTAAGACAAAAGGATATTAGACATAAACACATTTGCAGGCACAGTTTCCTCAGAAACCTGATTTGTTGGAAATTGTGATTGACTGACGACCTTGCTTATTTTCTGCAGTGCTACTTGAGCTTCTTTTTTTTAGCAATTGTATGTTTTTATTTGATACACACATAATTTCTTTCCAATTATGCTGATGAAATGTGAAACTCATTCACAATTCCTCTTTCAGATTCCAGTTCAGTACACAATAATCTTCAAACTACCTATGGCTGGATTGTCAAGGTAGAAGTAGGTTATTTGCTGCTGACATGATTTGACCTACATTAGAAGGAGAAAAGGATAATCTCCCCGCCTTTGTTGGTTCTCTAATCAGTATTTACAAAAGTGTGTGAAGTCTGTCTTTAAGAAAAGAATTTTGTATCTCAAGCCAAATAGTATCATCATAACATCAGTTAACTGATTTCACGGCAGATGTAAGAAGAAATAATGTAGTCTAGTATTGTCAAAATCATGTTTTGATTTGAAATTTGTGTGTGCACATGTGTACTTCAGAGGAGCTGATTCAAAAGAAAAAGGTAAAGACTAGTTAGCAGCCTGAAGGATAGAGAATTCCCTTGGGCTGACAGCAGCCATGGCTTGAGCACTGCAGACTGGAAAAAGACTTAAAGCACAAGCCTCTTACTATTCATGCAAATGTTTTAACCATGCCTAAGGTGACTGGTGCTGGCACTCCTTACCACAGCATGTTTTTCAGTGGATGTGCCCAAGGCTGGTGCATTCAGAGAGGGACCCAGTGCTGCTGCTGCTGCTGCTGCTGTTGCTGCTGCTGCCGCTCCACTGTGTGTCAGGTGTGGTCTGTTAAACCAAGCGAGAGGAAGCCATGGTACCTCCTGTACCACCTCACTAAATTGTGGACAGGGCTAGAGACCAATGGAGTGTAAGATTTTTTAATCACCTTCCAAGACTAAGGGCTGCTTGGGTCCCAAGCTTAGCTGAAGAGTTTAATCTTTTTTATCTACACTCTACAACTGAGAGTTATTGCACTTGGCTTTGTGTGCTTGTATTACATTTACACTATGAACTGTCTGAGAATGACCCTCTGGTAAAAAGCTGTTCTCACTACCAGTAAAGTCACTCTGAGTGGATGTTCTTGTGACTGAGGTCAAAATTTGTCTTTGAGGATTTAGAAGCAGACTTGTTTTGCAGAGAAAGTCAGAGGCAGTTTGTACTCTGGAAGTTCAGAAGCTAATGTAGACTTTGTGCTATAGCAGTCAGGGTTTTCCTAACTGTTAACCACCCAGTTACTTAGCACTAATAAAGCCATGTGAAACACTTTTTATTGAAGTTCAGGTCACAATTGCTTTAATTGAAACAGTATTAAACTTCAAAGATGACCCCTCTACAACTGCAGACTGAGGTACTCCTCAGCATCAGTATGAGAAAATTGATCTCTATTATTACCCTGAGTGTGATTTGGAGAGAGGAATAATTAAAGAGGAAATGAAAATAATTAAATCTCCTAAAATTAAAGTTCCACTGTGTCGGTTGTATTGTGTCTTGTAGGATTTTTGTGGACTTTCACCTGACAAAAGAAGATACCTGGTCTGCTAACGGGTTAATCAGTTTGGTTTCTTAACAATTCTTAACCACAAGAAAACATTTTAGCACCTAAGAGGAGAGATTGTGGGTGAAAAATGGAAGATACATGATTTATCACTCCCCTCACAAATAAAATTTATTCATTGCATCCACCAGCCATCACACAGATGGTCAGAAAATTGGCTTTGTGTAGGGATGTGGATTCAGGCATGAATATTAATATGAGACAGATGTAAACGCATATTAATATGCACTTGCTTTGCATGGACTGACATTACAATATTTTCATTAAAGAAACCGCATTTGAAATGGAAAGTATAGGTCACCTTTTTAAAACCTAAAATAGTAGGGTACGATGTATTTACACCTTCCTGGGACAACAGAAACAATAGAATAAATATTTTTTATAAAAGAAAGAAGTCTGTGTGACTTTTCTTGTAGAAAAAATATGTTGGATGCAGCATAATAATAAATCAGGAAAACATCTCTCATTTTGTTGTTAAAACACATTTCCCCTTTTTGCCTGCCTTGTTACACCAGCAGTAATGCACATCATAACGTGGGAGTGATAGATACTGGACTTCAGAGCAGCATACGGTGAAGTTAAGCTAAGTTAGGTAGACTTACTAAACTCATTCTGTCTCAAAATTCACCATTCAATATGTTGTTTTTCCAATGGCAGCACTGCATAAAACCCGTAAGACTTATGAAGATACAGTGCTTCATGAGGATTTTTTTTGGTAAGTGACTGCATTGATGTTCACAGCAGTGTTCACATCTGTGCACTGTTAGTATTTCCTCATGGTAGCACCATGCCTTTGCCCAAGGAGAAACACAGTGTCATTATATACATGTCATATTATAAAAGACAATTTCACAGATATTTCCTAAGCATTGTTTGCAAAGGTTCTGCAACAGAAATGTAATTTCAAAAGGGAAATGGGATCAGTTTTGTTCTTATGTGAAACATTCAGGTGCTTTCTATCTGGTAGCTGTAACACTTGAGTGTTTGAGTAAAGAGTTTTACAGTTATAAAGGTAGAGGAAGTTAAGATGAAAGGTACGAGCATGCTGTCCAGTGTCTTGTCAGGTATCATGCACCCTCTGAATGCAGCTATGGGATTATAAATCTGTGGAAGTACCTGGACTGCCTTCTGCTTGCATTGTAAGGCAGGTAGGGAGCCCTCTGCATCCTGCATGTGCAGTTGTGGACTCTCTCCTGCAACTGTGTAATTCAAAGATGGCACAAGTGCTGGTGCAAGCAAGAGGGAGCTTTTTGTCCATGTTCAGTTTCTGTGACTAACAATGAAAACCCTGTGTACAAGGTGGAGATAATTACACTGCTCTAAGTTGCTTCATGTCATGAAATCCGCAGTATATTATCTGCCAAGCCCCACTGCTTGCTAAGTGCAGGATGTGGCACAGAAACTGTAGCCCTGTGGGCTCCTTGTGCTCTTTCCAACTGTGAGGCCACTCAGTGTGTGGGAGTGAAGCCCTGTGCACTGCTCGGGATGTGGCACCTGACCCTGTGTGAGGAAGGGCTTTGCAAAAGACCCTTCGTGCTGCCTGCAGATTGCCCTGTGTAGGAGGTATTTTTGGCTAGGTTTTTAGAACAATCAACCATCTTGGTCAGTATGATGAGAAGGTAGTATCTAGCACCCCAGAGTATTTTGGAAGCCTCTATGAAAATGGTAGCCTGATAACCCTTCATGCTGCCAGATGTCAATGGAGCTCTTTTGTATTTCTTGCAGCCGATGTTGAGTAAATAAATGTGGACTCTGTGACCTTTGCTCCAGCCCTCCCAGGTGCTTGAAAGAGTCCAAGGCTCCTCTGCATGTGTGTGCATGTCAGTTAAATGAGGGGAAGGGAGAAGAAAAACTTATATTTGTTTTACTAACCCCCCTTCTCCCTTTTCAACTTCCTAAGTTTCAGATAGATTCACACAGAAGACTGCTTTGTAGCTCCTGGGAGCATGATGCCCTTGTTTTCCCTGTGGCTGACTGGCTACAGCTCAGCTGTCAGTCAAACAGAGCATCTCCAGGAAGGCAATGCAGCAGGGACCTGGCTCCCAGCTCATTATACACTTCTGTCAATAGAAGAGAAGAGATCTCATTCACATAACGTATTTTGTATCACAGGTAACTTCCTCAAATTCCCAGTCATGAATCTTACTAATTCAATATTCTGTGGTATGATTCATCTGGCAAGCTAGCAGAGGTTTCAGCAATTCTGGCATCTCCCAACAATGCTTTTCTCTCATGACTTCCCTCTCCAGCCCCGTATTCAATGTGTCTTTTTTCTCTCTCCCTCTTCATTTTTTCCCCCCTCAGAAAATCCCAGAGAACTGGTATCTTATTCAGCAAGTTTCTTCAGAAATTATTTTCAGTGGAAAAGTAAAGATTAAAAAAAGTTGGTTTTTTAATGATTATTAAAATATTTTAGTTTGTTGAACAATCCTAGCTTATTTTCATCTCAAATCAGCTGAATGTTCAATTGAATCCCCCTGGCATGGCTGGGAAAGTTGCCATCAGGGAGCCTGATTCCATGTGTCTCACACATGGCAAAACTCTGGCCAGGTGGAATGTCACAATATAAGGACATTGCTTGCTTTTTGAAAGTGTTCTGTATTCACATTTCCCATCCAAATTCAGGCTAAAATGAACCATGGAAAATGCTACTTTTCATTTAAATGTAGCACTGGCCACTGGTTGGACAGTGGAAGTGGGAGATAGGCACAGGTGTGACAGGGTCCTGTTCCCAGAAAAGAGCTCACTGTCTTGTTTTTAGGTGACAGGAGGTTTTGGTAAGACGTGAGGCTGTGCTTGGCTCATGAATCCCTGCTGTATTTACTACATGTTAATAGGCTGGAAAGTTTAGTGTTGATGCCCTGTCATCTTGAGAGGTATACTTTGCACAGTTACATGTGTTCTGATGTTTTGAAAACCAATATTAAGTGTGTGGTACATCTAGGTTGTGGTGCCTGTGGTGCTTCTCCAGGAAGCTAGCTGAGGGCCAAAAATAAAGTGTTCTTGTAAATTAAGTATGGTTTTTGAATATTTTTCTCTAGTTTTTATTAGTAAGCAATCAATGAAGAAGAGAAGAGAGCTGGGATCCGAATTTGCATTTGATAACTTGTTTTGCTTTTTATGCTACATGAAGAGGTCCCATCAATTATTTTTAGGACAATGGTGCTGCAAGTTTCTTTGGCTGCATTGGATCAGACTGCAATTGTCCTCATCAAGAAATTTTCTTTCTGTCCAAGCAGCAGTTTAGAGAGGTAGGGACTGCAGCATTCCCTCCATCCAGAGTGGCTGTTCAGGCCCTCCTAGGCAGCTTTTTGGCTTTGCCCCTGACTGAGTAACCTTATCTTGCTCTATTCAATCCCTCTCGAATCTTTCAGCTTCTGTTCCTTATGCCAGTTTCTTCCTACTCATATGCTGTTCTTTGAAGTATTAAGAAGTCATATGCTGTTTTTCCCTTTGTGGAAAATACAGATTTTTACAAACTATCATTGTGAGCAATGCCTTGGGGAGCTTGTGGGTGTCGATGACTCCCTAGAACCCTAGTGAAGGCCAAAGATCCTGATGGGGTTGTCACTGGCCATCAGAGGACACAAACCTTGATGGCATGTTCTGTGGAACTCTGCATTGCTTGCCTCTGGATACTCTGTGCAGTGTGCTTGCAAGGTAGGACTCTTCCTCAGAGCTTTAGCCTTTTCTTGTATTTTATTTCCTTGAAATTACTCTCAAGTCAGTTAAGCATAAATAAAATATTAACAGCCCCCAAAACAGAGAGCATTCTTAGACGTGTTTATAAAACTTTGGTGTACAATTGAAAAATGTGGAACTATGATAAACTTACCTCTGTGAGGTCTAGGTGGAAAGAGTCTCCCTGCAAGTGAGTCCTGGTGTGGTGTCTGGCACCAGGGATCAACCCCAAGGTCTGCCTTTCAGCAGATGGGTGCTGCCCAAGCCTTGTTAGCCAGAGCTCCTGGGCCCCTCCCCTCCAGTCATTGCTCTTTAGTCCATTAGTAGGATCGGGATGATTAATTTCTCACCTAGACTCATTTCTTTCTGAGAAGACAGACAGACAATTTCTCCTTGTTAATGCAGCTGCTTTTTCCCTACCTGAGAGATGTCAAGGCATGGTCCCTGTTGCCTAACTGATCACAAGCACTCTCTGAGTCTGTGAGGGTAACACTTGCCTCTCTTGCTCCTCTGCACACCCTCCTGGGCAGTGAGAAATGGATTTTGATATAAAATATGACTTTTGTTCAACCTTACACTTTAACTCCATCTGTACTTCATCAGACACACTCTTACAAATGTCTAAATTGTTGTGTAGTCATTTTATGGTGAAATAGTCTTGGGATGGTTTGACCTCAACACTTTTTCTTCTCTTGACAGATACTGAAATAATAATGTATTTTTGGTTCAAGTCAGTCAGGATTGTTTTCTATCTGCATTGGATTTGTGAGGACAGATGGCTCCCAATGTCAAGAGCTCAATCCAAGTTAAAACTAGAGAGGGAAGCGGTTTGATTCTTTGCAAGAATTACTGTCTAAACAAAACCTGACTTCAACAGATTTCTATGCAAACCCCTTTGATTCCTATTTTCCATCTGTGAGAAATTTGAGTTGTTATTGTTGGATTTGTATCTTTCCTTTGATAAACATATGAAAACATAGTTCAAAATAGCTTTTTATTTTCTAAAAGATATACTGTGAATGAAATCCCCTCTGACTTCTATGGGTTTGGAAGAAGTATTCCTACTTTTATTACACTTGCACCAGGTTTTCATAATTCTTTGCTTCTGGCTTTGCTCACAATGCTAATTCAGAGTTTGTGTTTGGCTTAGGAAGCAGCTGTAAAAGGGACTTCAGTACCTGGATATACTAATATTTCCCTCACTTTGACACTTTCCCCATTTTTTGCCTTTAATTACTACCTCCACTAGAGTGAAACTTGGAGTCTTGGCAGTTGGTATTGGGAAGGATGCTGAATACCACAGTTCTGAGGTCAGGCTTGAGAGTGTTCTCATGATCCTTTTACTTTCTCAGTGTAGGACAACTCCCAGACAGTGAGAACTCAGTTTTCAGTCTTTACTGGGTTTGTATCTTCTCTTATCAAGCAACCCAGAGCTTCAAAAAGAGACATCACAGTTGTCAAGAACTTATGGTCCATATGGTGATGGTCAATCATAGTTACATTGTTCTTCCCAGAGTAGCTTGGATGACCTACCATGGTTACAGGAAAAGTAAGAAACACTTTGATTCACACTGGCTTGCGCTGTAGTCATCCGTTCCTAGTTATCTCCTTGTGAAAATATCCCACTTTTTAATCTCTTTTCTGCTATTATTACCAGAAGGCTTTGGGGGTGTTGGTCATTGAAGAAACTGGACATGACCTAGCACTGTGTGCTCACTGCTCATAGAGCCGAATGCATCCTGTGCTGCATCACAAGAAGTCTGGCCAGCAGGTTGAAAGAGGTTGTTCTCCTGCTCTACTCTGCCCTCATGACACCCCATCTGGAGTACTATGTCCTTCCCTGGGGACCCCAATGGAAGAGGGATGTGGACCTGTTGGAGCAGGTACAGAGGAAGGCCATCAAGATGATCGCAGTGCTCCAGCACCTCTCCTATGAAGACTGGCTGAGACAGCTGGATTTATTCAGCCTGGAGAAGAGAAGGCTCCAGGCAGACCTTACAGCAGCCTTTCTTTTCCTGAAGTGAGCCTACAAGAAGGCAAGAGAGGGACTTTTGACAAAGGCCTGTAGTGGTAGGACAAGGGTTAATGACTTTAAATTGGTAGAGGGTACATTTAGATTACATATTAGGAAGAAATTCTTCACTCTGAGTGTGGTGGCACACTGGAAGAGGTTGCCCAGAGAACTTGTGAATGCCCCCCCCCGAGAGTGTTCAAGACCAGGTTGGATGGGGCTTTGAGCAACCTGATCCAGTGGAAAGTGTCCTCGCCCATGTCAGAGGGGTTGGAACTAGAAGATCTTTGAGGTCCTTTCCAACGCAAACCATTCTGTGATCTTCATTAACAGTTAGCATTATTATTCATCCTCTGCCAACATCTAGTTCATGAGTCCAGCAGTCTTAGCTGTTGATTTGTGGCTAACAATGACACTCTCTTTGGCTGGGGCAGCCATGGGCATCCAGATTCCTGAAGCAAGCAGGACCTCTTCGCAGCAGCAACTGCCCCTCAATGCTGCACCATTGTGCCAGATTTGGGCAATGTGACTGGGTGCTGGGGGATTTTTGTTTTCTGACAGTCCCTATCAATCACCAGACTGCACTGCTACCCACATCTTCCTGGGGCTGGCTGGCTAGCTGAGGAAGGCAAAATGTGGCAATCATTTTCTTCTCTATGTTTGTCCTGCTGGATATGATTTTGATAGAACAGGGGGTAATAGCTTTGAACAAAAAGAAAGTAGATTCAGACTAGATATAAGGAAGACATTTTTCATTATGAGGGTGGTGGAATAGTGGCACAAGCTGCCCAGAGCGGTGGTGGATGTCCCATTCCTAGAAACATTCAAGGCCAGGTCAGACAGGATTCTGAGCAACTCGATCTATTTGAAGATTTCCCTGATCATGGTAGAGACCTTGAGAGCTCACTTCCACTACAAACTATTCTGTGATTCTTTGATTCTATGACACTATTATTTTATGATTTTCTTTCTGTCTTCCTTCCCAGGCTATGGCATTGGGACACTAGAGTTGAAACTCTTACTATTTTCTCTTGATTCAAAGGATGACATTCCTTCCTTCAGCAAATAAGAATATAACACTAAAGCAACTAATTTAACAGATCATATATCACTTTCAAGAAATTTTGACCATATCAAATACTGAATAGTTGCCCACTGGAAAGGCAATTTTCTCACATATCTCATTTACTGTGGATCAGAAAGATCCTCCAGAGCAATTGCCTCTCCCTGGGGTAGGCTAGGCAACCTTGCTTGGCATGGTGAGGATGAAATGCTGCTGGGACAGCCCCAGAAGCAGCCCCAGGATTGTCTGGGCTCACTGAGGTTACACAGTGCCAATGGATCTTCCAGGCTGTTTACTGTCTTGCTAAGATTGGGGTTGAGAGTCATATTCAAACCCAAGCTCTGCAGTTTTCATCTTGCTAGCTTTTGGTTGGTGTTGACACTGTGTATTTTTGCTTCAGTTAATGGGTTATTTCTGTTGCACAGGGAGGATTAATTGTACCGTGATCATTTTCCAGTTAGTATGTCATGGATATTAATCAGTCTGAGTCTGGAAAAAGATGAGTATTGATCTGTGCTATTTGCTAGAAGTACACTGCTACATTTTTGCCCAAGAGCTCCCTTGCGAAATATAATTTGGTTGTGCAAGCTTGAAGCGAAAATTCGGTCACGAGAAGAGCTAATTAAAATAATTGCTTGGTACTATTTTAATAGTAATTCACTTTTCAGTCATTCATATTGCTGCATGCCTTCCCATGATGACTGCGGGCCCACAAAATGTGGTAATGAGGTGAACTGGAGCATACTGGAAGAGGCAGGTTATGACAGGCTGAGCTCCCATCAGTGCCTGCATGGCAGAAGTGCACAGGACTTTGACTCTGAATGAGTTGCTGGGAAGAATGATGCAAATCTGCATTCCCCCATGCATCTTCCATCCCCACAGCCCAAGAGTCCACTCTCCCCATCTGCCACCAGGGATCAGGTCCGGCTCCTCTGTTGGGCACCTCTGATGGGTGACAGAGCCTGGTGGAGCTGCTATGAAGCCCAGGGCTGTCTGCCTTCCTGCTGAGGCTTCCCATAACCTTCCTGTGACTGAAAGGGAGTCTTACTGCAGAAAAAATATGCTAATAGTCTGACTGAGGCCACAAACTTATCACAAAGGCAACAGTAGAGCTGTGAGCTGCCAGGCAACAGCTTTTGGGCAACACCAATCTGGACTGAATTTTAAAAAAGTCTCTCTCAGTGGTTTCTCTCCCTCCCTATGCATTCTCTCTCTCCTTTTTTTCTTTTCTTCCTTTTTTTTAATGTCAAACATGTTAGAGCCTATTTTCTGGTCTTTAGTTTTAGACAGATGAACAACAGAGCTTTATGGGATGATTGTGTTCAGATGTACATCTGCAGCAATAATTGGGATACACAACGACAAGGGATGGTGTCACTATAACATTTCACAATCAATGTTGGAATGAAACCACAAATAGAAACCACATTCTGTTGTTAATTGATTTCAACCCATATACTCTGTAAAACTCAAAAACATAAGAACAATAAAATTGCATGATGCTGATGAAAGGCATGCAAGTTTTGAGACCAGATATTTGTCTCTAAATTTACATCAGCTCATACACAGGTCTTGTGAACCAGGTTAAGACATAAAGTCATTTTTTCAGTCTCTTGAGAGCAGTGCTACAGAGGGAATGACCTGAATGTTTCAGGAATACAGGCAGTTTCTACACTCTCTTCTCTCCTTTCTTTCCCTCTCCCTCTTTCATGCTCCATCTCCCATCAGGCACCTTCCATGATAGACCTTGTTATGATTCACGCAGGCTTTTCCCTAAACTACCATGTTCTCCCAAGGAAGCAGCATTATGGAGCTTTACAGCTTGCTGTGCAGCTTTATTGTACCCTTCTTAGACCTCAGAGGAAATCCAGGTCTAGTAGGGAAGTTATTGTATTCATTACCAAAAACAAACAAACAAAAAAAGGTTTTGTACAGCTCCTTCCACAAATCCCAAAACTTCAAAACCTCTTAGATTACAAGATGTGGACTTTTTCATTAAAAATGTCCAGATTTCAATCACAAACAAATATTCACTGTGATTCTCTATTCAAATAAAGAAAAATATACTCTTTAAAAGGAAAAAAGTAATTAATAGAATTCAGTCATCCACAGGTAATTGATTGTTCTAGTTTTGTCTTTTTTCTTTGGAGAGAAAAATAGGTAATTTACCTTTTGTTCACCTAGCCTAAAGTTACCTGAACACGGTCCTGCTTTTCCTGTTCTGACTATAATGGTGAAAACAAAAGGTGCTTCTCCCAGGCAGGAATAATAAAGCATTGTAGGAACTGATATGTTTTGCACTGAGACAGACTTTCTTTCAGTCACGGGTTACAAAAAGAGGTGGATTTGCACAGTTCTGTGCAAATAAGAACAAATCTGGTCGCAAGTCTGAAACAGCCCTGACTAGGATTAATGAATCTGCTAAAAAAGGGATGAGACCATATAGACTTGGTCCAACTCTCATTTGAAAATTTTTCTAGAGATCATGATGTATACACACACATGTATACAGGTGTTATGAGTTTAGCTAGGCCTAAATTTAAGCTTTGATTTTAGAGTAGGCTGCAGATTATCAACTGACCCAAGCTAGGTCAAGCCAGCTGACAGCTGACTTCTACTAGCAAATGGTATTCCATATTCCATATTCATATTCTGACATCACCTCAAGTATAAAAGGAGAGGGTGGTGAAGCTTCTGTCTCTTTTGCTCTTTGCCCCAGCCCTGGGAGGAAACGCTGCCCCTACTTATGCTGAGATTAGGCCTCACTGCCAACCCACTGCTGTGTTATCTAGGGAAGTGAACATTTTAATTTTTCTCCTCTCTTACTGAGAGTTTTCTCAGAAAGAGTCTTGGGTTGAGCTGGCAAAATGCCAACTGCCCAGTACAGAGTCAAAGCCTCCCTCCCCCCTGCTTAGAAAAGGGAGAAAGAAAAAAATAACTGGAGGCTCTAAGATTTAAACTTAAACTAATTCTATATATTTATAGAGAAAAGAGAAAATTAAAAGAAAACTACAATATAACACACACTTACACAAGTTAGATATAACAACAATTTTCTACCTTCCACCAAAACCAGATTCCATCACTCTAGATCTAATAAAGCATCCCAGAAGACACCCAGCAAGGCAAAAGAGAGAAAATAACAATAAAATGTTTCTGCTTTCCTGAACTCAAACAAAATGCAAAGTAGCGGCGGCCACAGCAAGGCCCAGGACAGCAGCAGCACATCCTGCTCTACTGCAGCCATCATGCCAAGTGAGAGAACACCTCCTGCTCTGGCTTTTATATCTCAGGTTTGTGTCACCTGGTAAGAAATATTTCTTTGGTTACTTAACTCAGGTGATACCTGTCTCTCCTAATCTACATAGACTCTCTGAGCCTGCAAAATTGAGGCCTAGCTAAAACTAAGGTCCAAAATACCACAGAGTCTTTTGGGGAGCTTTTGTAAGCTGAAGCAGTGGAGATTTATGTTGTTAGGTGGGTGACTCGTGTAGAGTTTACATTTGTATATATATGTTATATACAGGGGTCCCAAATGGACCCCGACTAGTGACAGGTGGCCAGTCTGATGTCACTCCATTCACCCTCTGTGCTCAATCCATGAGCCAATTGTTCACCCACCACAGGATGTATTTATCCAGCTGTGTGCTGGACATTTTGTCCAGAAGGATCCTGTGGGAGACAGCATTGAAAACTTCACTGAAATTCAAAAAGATTACACCAACTGGCTTCCCTTGACCAACTGGTGGGTTACCTTGTCATAAAAGGAAATCAGATTGTATAAGCAGGACTTTTCTCTCATGAAGCCTTTCTAGTTGTGAGTGATGACAAGTGTTTTTCAATACCCCCCAGAATAATCTTCTCCATAACTTTGTCAGTCACTGAATGAGACTCACAGGTTGTTAGTTTCTGGGGTCCTCCTTCTTGAAAATCAGGGCAACCTTTGCCAGGTTCCGGTCAGCTGGGACAGCTCTGGATTCCCAAGACCCCTCAAAAATCATTGAGAGAGGTTTTGTGATGACATCAACTAGCTCTGTAAGGATTCTGGGATGAATCAGGCCCCATATATTTTTAGGGATCCAGCTGGAGCAGCAGATCCTGCACAATTTCAGGGTCACCTGTGAGTTGATCATGCAGTCATGGTCCTCCAGCTCAGAGCACTGCCTTGGTCCATCATCCATGTTGAAGACAGAGGCAAAGAAAGTGTTAAACATCTCAGCCTTGTCTCCATCCCTGTTTGTGAGGTGAACATCCCCATGCTGTAATGGGCCAATGATATTTCTATACTGCCAATTGCCATTAATATATTTGAAAAAACTTTTTGTTGTCCCTCCCGTTTCTGGATAGCTTCAACTCCAGCTGAGCTCTGGCTGCACAAATTTTCACCCTACAGTGGTGAGCAGCATCTCTGAATTCTTCCCATGTCACCTGACCTTGCTTCCACTGGGCATACACCTTCATTTTTTGCCATATTTCCAAGAGAAGATGCCTGTTCAGCCAAGTCAGCCTTCTGCCTTGCCTGGTTGACTTCCAGCATTTGGGAATTGTCCGCTCCTTGTCCTTCGCAGGTGATGTTTAAAAAGTGACCAGCACCGATGGACCCCAGCACCTACAGAAATATTTTCTCTGGGGACCTTTCTTACTAATTCCCTGAGCAGCCTGAAGTCTGCTCTCTTCATGGTCAGAGCTGAGGTTTTGCTGGTACTTTTCCTCCTACCAACAGAGATTTTGAACTTGATCACTTCATGGTCGCTGTGGCCAAGACAGCCATGTATCTCCACTTCACGCACAAGATCTGCTCTGCTGACAAACAGCAGATCAAGGAGGGCACCTTTCTCAGTTGGCTTCCTTAGGACCTGTGCCATAAAGTTGTCATCTAGGATTTTTTAGGAATTTTCTGGCCCTGGTTTTACCAGCTGTGTCATGCTCCTAGTTAATTTCTAGCAAGTTGAAGTCCCCCACAAGGATAAGGGCAGTTGACTTGCAAGTGTCCTTTAGTTCCTCAAAGAATAATTCATTGGCTTCAGCCTCCTGGCTGTGAAGTCTATAGCAGGCTCCTGTGGTAACACTGGCATTATTTGTTTGCCCCTTGATTCTTACCCAGAGGTTCTCAACTGTGCCATTTCCACCTGTGAGCTCCATACATTCTAACCCTTCTCCTACATACAGTGCCACTTCTCTGCATCTTCTGCCCTGCCTATGCCTCCCAAAGAGCCTGTAACTATCCAACAGGGCACTCCAGGCACAGGACTCATCTCACCACATTTCACTTATACCAATGATGTCAAATCTCCAAG
Organism: Pithys albifrons albifrons; assembly: GCF_047495875.1. Classification (NCBI taxonomy): domain Eukaryota; kingdom Metazoa; phylum Chordata; class Aves; order Passeriformes; family Thamnophilidae; genus Pithys; species Pithys albifrons. Next base: position 52,818,181 of record NC_092461.1, read on the forward strand.
AGTGAGCCAAAGCTTTGAGCTCCTCTTATTTGCTCCTCATGTTGAGTGCATTAGTGTAGAATCATTTCATGTGTGAGACAGCTGAAGGCATCCCATTAGCACTTGATTTCTCAAGTTTTGGCATATTGGCCCATTGGTCCTCCCTGGTGAGCCTGGACTTGACCCTTTCCTGCTTCCAAGCTAGTTTAGTTTTGTCAGCAAGCCCTTTTACCTGCTGTTCTAGAACTCCTTTCCCCATCTGAGATAGGTGCAGCCCATCAGATGTCAGTAGAACAGGTATTGAGTACATCATCACATGGTCAAAAAACTCAATTTTTTTCTGATTACACTAGCCTCAGAGACACTCACTGACCTGATGGATCTCCCTATTCCTATCAATACTGTTCCTTGTTACCAGAAGAATCTAGGAAATCACTGCCTGTGCTCCTGATCTCTCTACCAGTCATCCATAGCCCTGAAGTTTCGTGTGATTGCCCTAAGGCTTCTCTTTGTTATTTTGTCACTGCCAGTTTGAATAAACAATAGTGGATAGTAATCTGAGGGCCTTAGAAAACTGGAGAGTTTTCCAGTAATGTCACTACCTGAGCCCCTGGGAGACTTCCCTGTGAGTTGGGTCTGGTCTGCATAGTGGGTCTTCCATTCCTCTTAGCAAGGAGTCTCCTATTGCAGTTAGACTTCTTTTGCTCTTGACAGGGGAGGTCATGATGCAGGGTACAGGTGATGTTGTTCTAGGAGGCCCGACTACCCTAGAGGATCGTCATCCACCCCAACAGTTGTCTGGCCTTCTAGTTCCAGAGCCTCATACCTGTTGTAGAAGGCTCCAGTCCTACTGCACCATGGGCAGCTATGGCTGGTCCTCAAATGCTGCTGTTTCTGGAAACTTCTGCTACAGCTTGGTATCGGCAGAGATGCTGTTGGGGTTTAGTTACTTGTGGACAAGCTGCAATAATGCTTTATGATGATGAATACCAATGTAAAGTGTAATCAACACAGACAGGCATTTGTTGCCAACAATAGTAGGAAGCAGTTTTATTCCTTTATTTGTTGACAGCTCTGGCAGGTTAAAGAGCCAAGTGTCATATCAGAACATTGTTGGTATGTGGGGAGTTTGGTATATACTTCTACATTCATCTAAAAAAAAGAAGGGTAGATTGGTGTCACTTTTGCTGAAATGGGATTTTGTCAGTAATGTATTCCCATGAAAGGTTGTTTCCATATAATTTTACATTACTAAAGTTCCTTTTGTGTATGAGTGAGCTTTTTATTATGGGAAATTAGTGAGGAGTAACCACTACACTATGGGAAAATGTACAGTAAACAGAATGCTCATATTATGAATTTGACATAATTTGTTCAAGGAAGAATAAGTATATAAAAATAAATACTAATTCAGGAAGAAAAATATTATAGAAATGACAATCTCCTTCCATTTAAATCCTACTTCATAGGAAGAAAAATATTATTTTAAGAGTACTATCAGCCTCCAGAAAATGTTATGCAAAAATGTGGCATCACTGGATAGTGTCTTTTTGAGGTGTGAAAAAATACACATATAAATCTGCACAGAATAATATTTACTATGTTTTTCTGAGCTACATTTTTGAAGGACTACCCTTACATTTTCAGGTTTGTCACTGACATTTAGTGGATCTGAGAAACATTTCCCTAAATCTGCTGTGTGTGGTTTATTTTCAATCATCACTTCTGGATTTGTAGGATGGAAATTCCTGAAAGATTTCCAACCAGCTCTACTTTAAACTTGATTACTTAATTGTTGCAAATACATAAGAATTATTAAAATATAATAATCAAAGAGAAAGGAAAAACAAAAAAATCAGGCTTTGTGGAGTCACCAGCATACATCTACACATAATTAGCTGCAAGAGTAGAGCTTGTGAAATGAACATCACTTTTTCTTTCTGAAGAAGTAGCTTTCTGAAGTAGACAAAAGGAAGGAGCAACATGACACACCAAACGTGAGACTTGTTTTAAAATTTCTTGAAACAAGTGTACTGAATCAGGCCAGAGCACATTGATACTAACTTCTGAGTGCTGGTTTCCAGGCAGGCTTAATTTAACTCTGGAAATGTTTTACTGTGTACTTCCCTGTGCATAGCATGAGTGCCAGTCAGTGTATGACTATGACAGTCTGGGCTGAGGCTTTTCAGTAACTGAGCTATTGGCACCAAGCAGCTACACAGTGGTTCATCCATGCAGGTTCTTTCAAGTTACGACTTGTAAGAACCTGCATGACAATATCCAAAATTAAACCGAGTTAATAGAAAAAAATGTTAAATCAATAGCCATAAAATTTAATGTGTTTATAGCAGTTTTAACACAGTAGGACTGAATTATCATGTTAATTTAATTTCCATTTCTAAATGAACCAGAAGGCACAATAAAGGTCAATTAACCACCATCTTCCTGGTCTTCTTTTATACTTTGAGTAACTCTTTTAAATCATAGGCACCCTCAAAGCATTCAAACCTTTACTGCAAGTTCATGACTTTCTCTTAGAGACTCCATATAAGTAGAATACAGCTGACAACCTATCAGGTGCTCAAACACAGGAATTGCTAGACCATGTTCTATCTATATATGTAGATACCTCTGTATCAGAGCTAAATAAGCATTGCAGAAAGTGTTATTTGCTGGTATTCATTGCTATGTCATTATTTCTGGATGAGTTTTCGACATTGGCAGATTATCATTAGCTCCAATCTATATCCTTGCAAACAAGTGTTGTGTGTGCATCCTTCCCCTCCTATTTCCTCTGCTCAAAAAGCAGTCTCCATCACTCTTGGTGAAGCAGCTTCAAATCCTTCCTTAAAATGAGCATGTGCCATGGTGCCCCCAAAAATTCACAGCAGTTAGCCTAAGAGACCACTTAGCATATTTCCCAGGCTCATCTCTTTGTCATTGCTCCTCTGCAGTCAATGATTTTCTCCTGCCTTACATCTCTAGTACCAGGTCTACAGCTGCACCATGACAAGCTCCTCTTGGTCCTTATCCATGGAGAAACAGATTGGGCACTTTAACAGGGCAATCGTAATGAATGCTCTAGGTTGCTTCAGAGGCACCTGTGATTTCCATTGAGATGAGCATGTTAACTATGTGATTTCCGATATTTTGCATCCTGTCTCTTCCTAAATTTGTTGATAAGTTGCTTGAGTGTGCTTGGGAAGGGCTGTGGCACCTGGCTACTGATGCTGATAAACTGCAGGATGGCTGAAGCACAAAAGGTAAGATCTCAGTGATGTTGAAGCTGATGGGAATTCATGCTTGTTGATTTTAACAACTGCCAGGGGTTATACTGGAGATGTTTAACTTGCCAAGGTCACACAGAGTCTTAGCGATCCAGCTGGGGATGTAGTCAGATATCTTGAATTGCACCTTAGCTACAAAGCAAATTTCCCCTCCCTTCTGAGGAGTCAAGTCTGCTGATCTCTTAAGGCTCCCTCCAGATTACATTCCTTATATGTTCTTGATTATTTCCTTTCCTCAAAAGACTGTTTATAGATGAAATTATTTCCTTATTTCTCTTTCTCTGATGAAATAGGATCCAGTGAATCATGATTAGAGCAACATATGTATTGGAGTAGTGTTTTTAATTTTTATTTATTTGTGAAGTTTGTTTGTTAAGGTATTGGCAAGATTTCCCACCTCATATTTAAACAGTCTTGAAATAGTGATCTAAAGAGATGTTAAGAAAAAAGATAAATCTTTAGTTTTACGTATCCTACTGGCTGGAACTGCACAAGGCCTGAACTGTTGCTGTATAAAACAGTGCTCTTTCTATGGTCATATGTGCAGTATGAGCATAAAACTGTACGTAGCTGGAGGCAACTTTGATTTCTATATCCAAGCAGTACTATTCTTGTGGTCACAAATCAGTTTAGATCACCTGCCCCACACAGACAAGACCCTGTTGTGTACTGGCGTGGAGTGGCTATTCTGTGACCTGGAGCAAGAAAATGAGAGCAGCCTCCTGCCCAGTTGCCTGGGGATGCTCAGCCCTGTCCCCTCTGGCATGTGGGCACAGAGCAGCTGTGTCTTCTGTGTATTTAATAAATATGCCCCAGGTCTTGCTAAGCAGTGTGGATTCTGCTGGGCTTTTAAAGGACGTGGCAGGTGAGTAAGGTTATGTGTTACTTGGATGTTGCTTGAAAATTCAGCATAGTTCCCTGAAAGTTCAAACTTTTTCCTACTTTGGGAAATGAAATAAATAATGCCCAGTGGGTTTCTTAAAGAAAAATGCAGGCTGCTGTTATGTCAATGTAAAAGAAGAGCAAAAATAAAGATAGAGAACTAAAGTTTAAAGAGATTTCTGCAACTGTCGATTTCAAATGCAGAAGCCCCTTAGGCAAGTGTCAGGCGAAGCTGGTAGGAGGGAAACGAAGAATAGTCTGTAGAAATAACTCCAAAATGCCATTGAAAGATAGAAGGAATGAATCAATTATATAGAGCTTTTAAAGCCATCCATTAGAGAACAATAGTTCTCTACTAAATGCTATAGGAGGAGGCAAAAGATCTGCATCATTCCTATTATACCATAGTTTGTCTTCTAAATGACAGTAGTGCTGTCTGTTGGCATATGTGAATTTTCAAGATGTATTTATAAATAGTTATTCTGCTGAGACAATTAAAACCTGTATTGATGGTTTTCCAGGTAAGCTCATAGTGGTGATTTTTTTTCCTTTTTAACTTTGAGTGTGCCAGATCCAGACACACTGGTCTTTGTATTTGTTTGTGTGAAAGCTTGTGCTGGGCATACCTTTGTGGCTATTTCAACATTACTTTGGCTTCAATTTGTAAAAGCTTGTCAGACATCTGGAAATGTTAGCTTAGGATCTGACACAACCCTGTGCTGCACCTAACAACAAGCTGCCAGATAGCCAAAGGGAAGAGCTCAGGGACTGAACTCTGCACAAAGTGGGCTGAGCTCAATGGACAATTCTGAGTAATGATCCTGTGGATATCAAACCTGTCCGTAATTTCCTGACCAGAAGAAATACATTGGAGAAGTTATTTGGTGCCCATAATTCTAAGTTTTCATTCAGAAGAAATCACAGTGGAATTGGATGAACTGAATATGTCAATATGTCATGAAAGCAGGAAAAATTGCTTGTTAATAAAATGTGTAGTGAGGAAATCTTGGGTTTTAAATTTCGTGGGCATAATTTACCACCCTTGATGCCTGAGTGTACCTTTTAATTCTAGACAAGGGTCAGGAAAGTTATTACTTGGAATTTAGGGACATTAGCTAGCACTAATTATGTACTTCAGGATTTTCAAAGTGATTTTGGATGTGCCAGATTTGACATATTTCATATTTTATCCACCTTAAAAGCTGCCTATTCTCATGAAGCACACAGAGCATTCATTGACCCCCCCTGCTCCCCTTTCTCAGAAAAGGTCATACCTGCTAGATTTGTGTGAGACAGAGTATTGATGTTTCTTTTCCTGAACTTAAAAATACGTGTCCTTTAGGTTTCTTTCTCCCTTTTTTCATGAATACTTGTTAGTTCACTGATATGACCAGAAGGAATTCCTATGACTGATGTAATTTGTATTACAGAACATAGAGTGTGAAACCAATATCTGTTTTTCCTGTTTGTCAGACTGAAATGCCTATTGGATTAACCCGGGGGTGGCTTGAGCTGCTTTTGGGGGGATTGTTTTGGTGTTTCAGCCAATTAAAGGAGAAAATTAGATATTGAATCATAGAATCATTGAATCATTGAACCATTAACATCATTGAGTTCAACTATTACTTTGTATGAAATGCTGTGAAAAAAATCATTTTATTTGACCAGCTTGGCCACTGAAAGGAAACTGCCAGTAACACTATTCCTCTAAGAGGAATGCAACTTATGTGTGCATATGTATTTGTTTCCTGCTGCGTCTGCCAGCAAAGCTGGAGAAAGATGTTACTCATTACCTACTCGGAAACATCTGTCCATTTTCAGAGCGTAGCTTTTACAAGGCATGATATTAAACATTACATTTACACATCCTGAAAAGATTTACAAAGAGAACAAAACTGTTACAAACAGTGAAGGAAATGTGGTTAGACTAAGCAGACAGACATGAATGAACGTGTTTTTGTGGAGGAATGCCTTGCAAAGCTGCTGGAGAGCAGGGGAGCTTCCTCTGTCTGACTTGGAGACAACCCCATTCAAGGTCTCTTGTCTCTCTCCCTGATGCCCTCCTTCCCTTTTTCCAGCCAGAGAGAGTACTGACTACATAGCACAGCTGTCCTGGGCAGCCAGAATATAGAAGCCCAAGACCTCTATTGCATGCACACAAACCTACCTATCTTTGCCCCAGTGGTGTGTTTAGAGCACACTGGGCTCCTGTGTGAAGCACTGGGACCTAGGTTGGTCACTGGAAACTTCAAGAAGAGGATTATGATAAGACATGAAATTCACCTACCAAACTGATCAATTACCTCAATTCTTATTGTTCCTTTAATAGTTAAGTACCCTTCTGTTTTCTCCTCCTTTAGTCATTAAAATAGAAATAAAATACTGACTCAACGTCCAGTTTACAAGCCGGCGTCACAAGGCACTGAAGAATAAGAAGCCTTACTATTGACTGAAAAATGGATGGTATAATATGATAATATACTTTTGCACAGGGAGATGAGCCAGTTCAATGCTTCTCTCCTTTGCCTCACATCCTTTGTCCCTCCCTTGTCCCACATTCCCTACACAGACATATAGAGAAGGGACACAGATGAGTCTCTTGGCCTAATGGCCCTTCTTTTATTTATATTTCTTAATTGGGGGTTGTATGTATGGCCCAAACTTGGCGAACGAAGATTTGGGAAGGGCTCTCCCCAGGTGGGGGTGTGCCCTTTGCGCCTGCGCAGTGGATTTTTTAGGTGAGGCTCAGCGTGTGCAGAACTGGCCCCATCATTTTAAGTCCCAAGGTCCATCTGCCACGGCCGAGTGAGCTTGAACAGTGACAGTGAAGTCCTCAGGACTGTCTACAGCACCCGGTACTAACCAGGGCTGACCCTGCTGAGCATCCGAGATCTGACGGGATCGGGATGGCAGGGAGGCATTGAACTGCCCGGTACGGTCTCCACTGAGACTCGAACTCACGACCTTGTGATCAGAGTCCGGAGTGCTCACCATTACACCACGGGACCGCTCAACTGGGGGTTGACCGCTTACATTTTTGTAGTCACTTGTCCTTTTCAACTCAAAGAAGAGTCTTTCTTTCTTTCTTTGTTCTTGTAAGTCTACCTGTCATTCTGTGGAAAGCTTTCTTCTTTCAGGGAATCTTTAACAGGATTGCATACAATGTCTCTCTGTTGATTGTGCTGCTTTTAATGTCGCACAACTGCATTTGTCTGAAGGAGATGCTTATTAAATGCAGATACACATTACTCAAGCATCAGTTTCACACTATAATTTTGACCATAGCATCCTCCAATCCGCTAGGGTGTGATTTGGTAGAAAAATTATGACTGCTTTATGAACTCTGGAAGTCCTCGTGTTACTCTATGCATAGCTTCATTCTCCAGAGATTCCACACAGGTTTATACAATACCAGAATCAGATGTCTTTTTAAAGGTTTAAATTAGGTTCTAAACCAGTGAGATCCTTTAAAACTATCCACACTAAAAATATTTATAAGTCTGCAAGTCTCTATCTAAGCAGCTTTTACTACAGTAAGTTACAGGAACCAGTTTCTAGGATGTTAATGTTTGTTCAAATGCATCTAAATCTTATGTGGGAACTGAAATTAATGTCAGTGATCTTTGCAATTTGTAAGTTAACATACATTACTACTGCAATAATATTCTAATGTGTTTATTTGATTATAAATGCAAAAACAATGTTAAAATCAGTATTAAAAATTGAGTGGAATAAGTTTTAAATCTGTAATGTGAAATATAAGCCTATTTAATTTATCTGAAGTTTTAAATTAACAAAATCATGCAAAGCAATCAACCTGGTTGAATAGGCAGGGAGACAAAGTGGAAGAGTGGTATTGTATGTAAAGGAGGACCTGGAATGTATGGAATTTGCAGTTGGCACTGGCACAGTTGAGAGACTCTGAGTAAGGATTAAAGAACAAGCAAATAATGTGGATATCATTGTGGGAGCTTGCTATAGACCACCTAGCTGAGACAATGACATGGCTGAATTATTCTTCAAAGAACAAGGGACACCTCCTAATCAACTGCTTTTGTCCTTATGGGGAACTTCAACTTGCCAGCAATTAACTGAGAGCATGACACATTTGGCACAAATAGCTCCAAAAGATTCCTAAAGCATCTGGATGATAATTTCATGGTACAGGTACTTAGGAAGCCAAACAGAAAGGATGTCCTCCTTGATCTGTGGCTTGTAAACAGAGAAGATCTTGTGAGTGAAGTGGAGGCTGGTGGCCGTGTTGGTCACAGTGACCATGAAGTGATTGAGTTTAAAATTCCTGTTGACAAGAGGAAAAGTGCCAGCAAAAACTCAACTCTGGACATGAAGAGAGCAGACTTCAGGCTGCTCAGGGAATTAGTAAGAAAAGTCCCCTGGGAGGATGTTTTTGCAGGCGCTGGAGTCCATCAGTGCTGGTCACTTTTTAAATATCACCCGAGAAGGGCACAGGAGCAGGCAATTCCCAAATGCTGGAACTCAAACAGGCAAGGCAGAAGGTCAGCTTGGCTAAGCAGGGATCTTCTCAATGGAAATAAGGCAAAAAAGGAAGGTATATGCTCATTTTAAAAGATTGATCATGTGCTCAGGAGGCCAGCTTATGCAGGTCAGAGACAAGCTGTCTACTAGTTCCACGCCTGCATGTGTAATCTGTAGCAGTCTGCAGATTTTGGGTATATATCTTGGGTTTTTTTAAAGTTTGGACTTTGTCTAAGAAAATCTATGACTTATCACGATTTTCTCGAGACAACCTAATAGGGACATATTAGATGCTTTTTTATGGGTGGTGTTCCCATTTCAGATGAATACAGATAGGTGATAACATTCTAGATGACTAGATTGCTTCTTTTTCCAGTTTCTGGGCTGTTTATTACAGCAGTTTTCTAGAAGCACATTATCTGGGTATTATTTAGATACTGAAATTTAATATGAGGCAAAAACCACAGCAGGTAGCCTGGTTTCTGTCTTTTTGACCTGTCAACAAATAGAATCCTTGCAATAAAAAAATGTACAATTGGGAAAGTCATATTTAAGAGATCTCCCTCTGCAGCCCAAAGCTGGGGAGATACAGACCTTGTGAGGTTTCAGCTGAAGACTATTCTAAAGATAAGGCTGTTATATATGATCGCCCTGATTTTGTATCCCATGAATTAATATCTGTGAATCAGTAATAGAAACATCTCAGCATATTACAGCTACCATACTGACATGAGGAAACACCTGGGTATTATATTAGGTGATCTAGAAATAGCTAAGCTGCACAGATGTGATAAAAGAGAGTGAGGGAAAGTAAGATGCTTATTCATGTGGTGTTCAGCAACAGTATCCAAAGATTTTCACCCTGGAGGTTTTGAGGATGCCTTACAGATGACATACTGTCTTAAAAATCCATATGCCCTGTTTCTAGGTCACAACACATCCAGGATGAGACTTGGGAGCTTCTTCCTTCTTCACAATCCATTTTCACTGACTTTTTTAATATAACAGAGATTGTGCTGATGGGCTTGTCTGATTTGGAAGAGCCTTTGACATACACAAAAGCAGTGATGGCTGCTTTCATACAGAGCCTGATCTTTCCTGAGCAGCACCCTTGAGAAATGAGGTGGAGACTGGTCTCTTGAATCCAGTTCCTGAGGATTTTCAACCACTACCTGCAGTGAACTATGCTACATCTTATTAAAGAGGCTTTATGAAACTGTAGAATTTACTTGCAAGGTGAGATATGCTTTAGCACCAAGCTTAGGAGATTTTAAAACTCTGCTTTCCTGTTAAGGTCAACAGGAATTTCACACTGTAGATCAGTCCTCAAGTTTTCCAATGAATCACAAAAGTGTCTGCTGAAAAATTCTTCTGTAATAAGTTGCAATAAAAAGACTATATGTATTTTTACCATACATGCAATGATCTTGTCCTGTGGAGTTGCATTGGTCCTTATAGTTCCACAGCAGTGAAGAAATAAAACAATATTGCTCTGACAAGGTGCAGTGTAAGCTGAAGTTGTTTTATAAAAACAGCTGTGTTAATTTCACCTTTGAAGAAAATACGCACACAAAATCAATGATTGCCATATAGAAAAGAACAAAATGGATAGGGAGAAAAGTAATGTTTCCAGAAACCATAACAGAGTGTTGCAAAAAAAAAAAAAGAAAGCAAAGGAAAAGACCCTGAAGCAGTTAAGGCAGAACAGAAAAGCACAGTCAAAATATTTGTTTCTCCTCTGAAACAAAAGGATCTTTTAGCTGCTCTTCCTTCTCTTCTAATCTAACATGGTCATGATTGAAAAGGTATTTTTAGGTAAATTAACATGGTGTGGTGTTAAATGCACCTTGTTCCTCAGGGAGGGAATTGCATTCCTATTTTTATTTTTTCTCTGCAAATTGCATCATAAGATAGCTAACATTAGGCGCTGCATCTGGGTAATGACTTGACAAATTACTTGACTCAGTGGTTGCTGACCTCGAGTTTATAATGTGATTTCATAAAAACCTGCATAAAAACCTTAATAGAGACAGACATGAGGCTTTTTTTAAATATAGCAACAGCTTAGAGAACAGTAAAAAAGCTAAGTACAAAAGTTAACTAGCACAGTTTCTGAGTTTCTCATTGACTCTAAGACGCCCAGTTGTGACAAGCTGCTGCTGCTGCTGCCATTGACAACTGGTTTAATGTGCTGGATTATTTTACAGTACCGGTCTCTGCAAGTATACTGATACTAGGATAACAGCATGGCCCAAAACATGTAATATCTACCTTACACTTGTGGTGTCTCATATTAAATGGTTTAATGAAGCTGCGACTTCTTGCTTATGAGCTGGTATGTAGGCTGAGAGTACATATATGCCTCATTTGCAATCTGTTTCATTCTTATGCTTTGAGGGCCTGATTCCCATCCTGCCACTCCACCTTTGTTACTGAAGGAAAAAAAGTATAGGAATGCATGAGGTAATATATGAAAGATGTTAGAGAAAGCCCCCTTTTGTGGTTTGTTTGCTGGACATTGTCTGACATTTGAGGCAATTCTGTAGAGGCTTCCTATAACTTGACTGCTCTTGCAGTGAAGCCATCCATCTATTTCTGGAATACTGTATGGATCCCATGAGACAGCATGTAAAGTTTACTGAACACTAAAAGGGGAAGGAAAGATATGCAGTCAGAGTGTCCATGGTCTTTGCTATATGTCCCCACAGCCATGACAGCAATCAGAGCTGGTTATAACAAACCCTCATCACCACAAAGTCAAATTTAGTGAATCACCTTCCTGGGCTCTAGTCTGAAACTGGCTTTTCTCCATTGAGGAGGGATGCAGTGCAAATTAGACATGCTTCTGGAGACAGCTTGCTGCAGAGTCTTCAGGTCCAGCCCTGCAAGTGACTGAGAGCAATTTCTGCAGTGGCTACAGAAAGGGAGGGAGAATCATAGAATGGCTTGGCTTAGAAGGGACATTAAAGATCATCTGGTACCATCCCCAATGTCACAGGTAGAGACACCTTTCACTAGACCAGGTTGCTCATAGCCCCATCAAACCTGCCTTTGAACACTTCTAGGAATGGGGCATCCACAGCTTCTCGGGTCAACCTGTTCCGGTGCCTCACCACCCTCACAGTGAAGAATTTCTTCCTAACATCTAATCCAAACCTGCTTTCTTTTGGTTTGAAACCACTCCCCCTTGCCCTGTGACTACATATCCCTTGTCAAAAGTTTTGCTCCCTTCAAGTACTGGAAGCCTGGTATTGGGTCACCCTGAAGCCTTCTCTTCTTCAGGCTGAACAATCCCAATTCTCTCAGCCTTTCCTCATAGGACAGGTGCTCCATCCCTCTAACCAGCTTGATGGCCCTACTCTGGACCAACAGATTTATGTCCTTCCTGTGCTGGGGACCCTAGAGCTGGATGTTTTACTCAAGGTGGGGGTCTCACCAGAGCAGAGTAGAGGGGCACAATCACTTCCCTCGACCTGCTGCTCACACCTCTTTTGATGCAGCCCAGGACAAATTTGGCATTCTGGGCTGCAAGGAGTACATAGCCTGTTCATGTCCAGTCTCTCACCCACAGCATCTCCAAGTCCTTCTCTGCATGGCTGCCCTTGATCCCACAACATGTGTTGATACCAGGTGTCTAAGTTTTGAGGGGAAGAACCAAAATGTTTACCCACAAACAAGGGAACTAGGGAGGGGATTTCTCCACAATAATCACATCACCATTTATCAAATTTAAGAAAGGGAACTTTAATCAGAAAACGGATATAAGAAGAATAGCTGTTCTTAATTTACATATATATATATATATATGTGTGTGTGTGTGTGTGTGTAGGCATAGATATAAGTGTAAACAGACCAGAACAAACTGCTTCCCCTACTCAAGAAAAAAACCACAAAACACAACAACCCCCAAACCGGCAGGTTTCCTCCTGGAGTAAAGTTATACTTATGGGCAATGCTTGTGTCACAGCCCGGCTGGCTGCAGGGTGAACTCCCAGTACCTCTCCAGCGAGACAGATGAGCAGTGAGCACTCAGATGAACTCTGTCTCTCTCCCTGTGTCCCTTGTCCCAAACAAAGAAGGAAAGCTGGAAAACGGAGAACCGCAGAGTGTCCCAGAAAGCAGCCACGACCCCTCTGTCCCAGGTCGCTGCTACAGCCAGGGCGAGCTGGTCACGACACTGCAGGCAGCGGTGAGACAGGAGTGAAGACTGGGACCCCAATGCCAAAAACCATAAGCAACAGCAGTGGCAGGGGAAAAAACTGGCTTACTCCACAGCAGCAAGGAGGAGCAGCAACGACCTCTCTCCCACAGCAGCACACACACCGCCAGAGCCATGTGTAGTCCCCAAGAACAAAAGAGACAGTCCAAGCCCATTTCCCAATACATCTTTCCTAAGTCTCCCCTACCCAAAATGATCAAGAAGGAATTGGTAGTAGTTAGCTACTTCTTTTGTTAACTAATGGCATGGGGAGTTACTGGCAGGGAAAGAATTTACATCAAAACTACAACACCGGGGTTTGTCCTGACCCAGGTACAGCACCTTGCATTTGGTCATGTTCAACATCATGAGAATGCCATGCTCACTTCTTGAGCTTGTCGAGGTCCCTCTGGATGGCATCCTGTCCTTCAAGTGTGTCAACCACACCACTCAGTTTTGTGCCATCTGCAAATTTACTGAGAGTGCACTTGATCCCTTTGTCTATGTCATTAATGAAGATATTAAATTACACTGGTCCAAATATGGACCCTTGAGGGACACCACTTATCACTTATGTCCACTGGACTCTAAGGTGTTGACCACTACTCTCTGGATGCAATTGTCCAATCATTTCCTTATCCACTTAACAGTCCACCCATCAAATCCATCTCTCACCAGTTTATAGAGAAGGAGGCTGTGGGAGACTGTGTCAAAGACTTCTCAGAAGTCCAGATAAGAGGTATCTGTAGTCATTCCCTTGTCCACTGATGTAGTCTTTCTGTCATAGAAGGCCACTTCTATGTTTAGGCAGGACTTGCCCTTGGTCAAGTTGTACTGACTGTCTTGAATCACCCGCCTGTCCTCCATGTGCAGAGCTTCTCGGAGGATCTGTTTCATGATCTTCCCAGGCAAAGAGGTGAGGCTGACAGGTGGTAGTTCCCTGGGTCCTCCTTTCTATGCTTTTCAAAATTTTTCCTCTTTTTTTAGTCACATGGGACTTTACCTCATTGTCTTAACTTTTTAAATATAGAGAGTGGCTTGGCAACTACAGCAGCCTATTCCCTCAGGACTCTGGGATGTGTCTTGCCAGGTCCCACAGACTATGTAAGTGTGCTGGTTTGAAGGTAAACCAGCAGGAGAAATGAACCCAACACAAAAGAGATTATAAATCAGAATTACAATTTAATAACAATATTACAATAAATGCAATGGCACAAAGAGAAATTGGTTTTAACCCACAAACCCCAGACATATAACCCAGCACCCTGGGGCACAAACACAATGGTGTTTGTTAGCCACTGTGCTGAGACCCACGTGGTTGCCCCGAATCCAAAGCAAAAGGAAGTAAAGAACCTGTTAGTGCAGATGACGGTCACAGTCTGATTGAGAGTGGTGGTTTCCTCCTGTCGAGGTTCTGGTCCTCCTCTGGATCCAATGAGAAGTTCCCCGAGGTCTTCAAACTCCAAGATTATGTACCCACCGGTCCAGGTGGGAGCACCCAGTCCCTCCCCCAGGGCGGAGGAGTTACATAATGGGTGATCTGACTCTGTGAGTCAGGGGATGTTTTGGAATCATGGGATGGCCCATTACCAGACACATCCTCTCAGGCTGGGTGTGAAGGTGCTAACAACTCCCTGGAGGGGAGTTACCACTGCTCTTATCTCACAGATGTCTTTCACACTCAGCTCACATCCTGAGGAGTCGGGTGTGCCCTGGGCAGCTGCTGCAAATGGTCCATTGTTAACAGCTCTTGGGAAATGAATAGAGGGTGTGCAATACATAGCTTTGATCATCCACACAGTGATAAACTAGTCCCACCTGATAAACTAGGACAGTAAGTTCAGGTTAATCAGGTGGTCATGAACCTGATCTTTACTTACAGTGGGAAGCATTTTGCTTCCCTAGTTTCCAACCTGCTGTCCATCCACTCCAGAGGTATGAAAAGATTGAGGAAAAAAAGTTGAATATGTCAGCCTTCTCCTCAGTCTGTTTATTTCTCAAGACAGCTAAATACATGAAGCGTTGTCTGTTTTTAGGGATTTTTAAATATTTGGATTGCATGTTGTGGAAACATCATCCAGTGAATATTTTCTGCCAAAAATGAGATAGATTTCTTTGAAAGGCAACATGGTGTAAGACTGTAGAAACATGGAATTTTAATCCTGATTCCAAACCTGCCAGTTTGAAACTTTATATGATTCCTCTCTAATTAAAATAATTTCTAAATGCCTATCATCTCTCAAACTATTTAGTAACAGGTAGGTATTGACATCACTAAATCAGGCCATATGTTGACATGTTTGAGAATGTGGAATCTGAGTCTTCCATCATTGGAATTGACATGACTGTAGGAAAACAAAGGAAATTTGCTTTACCACTGGAGAGTAAAATCTAGCCTGTTGATCTTTCGCGAAGAGGAATTTTAATTCTACAACTTTTGTTGGTTTTATAAAAACTTGAAACTCAAAACAATCTAAAAATCTGCTTCAAAACTATAACACTGCCAGCTCCTGCTGGATGTGCATCAGTTACTGCACTGAAATAACAGTGGCCAATCAGGGAGAAAATTGGCAGCAACTGCAAGAAATTTGAAAATTTGAAAAACTTTCATCCATTTAACTATAAGTCTAGTCTTGCAGTGGCTTGAGATGGGTATTGTACAGAATGGATTTAAGTTCTGTTAAGTTAGAATATATGTGACTACAGATTAAAAAAAAAGTTCATATATGTAGGAATCAAAATTCAGCAACAAGCAGAAAAAGGACTGACAAGCTTAAGCAGTAAGCCTTGGTCAACAGAGGCTGAGAGAAATCCCATCACGTAAAGACCAGATAAGGCCTGTTGATGTTCAACCATGTTAATTAGCTGTCTCGGACTCCAAGATAGAGATGGACCTTGGGATAATGTTAATTCATGCTGAACCCTTTGTTTTCTTCCCCCCATGTAAATCCCTGTTACAGAAAATATTAACTAATTGTGCAACCTAGCTGAAACTTGTATAATCCCCTAGTTAACATATGTTACCATAATCCATCCTCCTTATTAACTTATCTAGGCCCTGAGATCCTTAAATTGCATGTCACATGTTCAATAAAGCATTACAGTTTTTACCCCCAGACTGGGATTGTCAGTTTGTAGACTCTTACACATATACATATTCCTAGTATATTCATAAGGATATTCTCAGAGTATGAATATGATCAACACCGGTACTACTACATTTTTGTTTGTTTCTCTGGTATAGCAATTGTCAATCCTTAAATATCCTCTGGTCTCTCTCAAATAAATATCGATATCTGGTCTTACATTGAAAATATATTTTAATTAAGAGTTCTGTTTTTTTCTAACTTCTGATGGACATCGCAGTGAAATTTTTACATGGCAGTTGTTCACAGCCTGGGCACACTTGACTTGCTCAGACAAACTCATAACACCTGAGAGACACAACTTCACTGCCACCATTATCAAACTTGCTGTCTACCAAGCTTTCAATTTGAGATCTAATTTATACAGGGCAAATGGAATATTAAAAAAAAAAAACCAAAAAATCCAACACTCAGTTGAAATAATCCTCTACACTTCTTTCCTTCTTTATAAGAGCTCAGAGTTCATTATTGAAGTTAATTAATTATAGTTCACAGCATCATTAAGGAAAATATTGTTCATTGTATCTTACACCTGAGGAAATAGTTATGGAAAGAATTTTAGATAGATCCATAGAAGGATGATGGCTGATAGTCTCCCAACTTTCAGCTTATTCTTTCAGTTTCAAATGGGTTTTTAGCTACTGTTACCCATTAATGTGAGAATATAAAGGTCTATTTTGCTAGCCCTTTCCACCACATCAAGGAAGCAAAGGGACCCAGCCAATATACAGAATAGACCAACTGACATGTGATATTTTTATTTGTTCTACTATTTTCCATCAGTGGAATGGAGGCTGATTTGGTGCTCTCAGCACCAACAGCTCCTTCAAAGCTCTGCAGGCTTTGAAGTGCAACTATGCTAAATATGACTAAATTTAGCAGATTTGACTCTGTCGCTTTAAAAACAGGGACAGAAATGTAAAGATTTCTTGTCCCACTTGTATTTATATAAAGTTATTAGCTATAAACGCCCTAAGAATATTGAAGTTGTATAAACCTAATATTGCCTGCCTAAACACAGGACAGATTGGACAAGTTGTCAACGCTCTTGTGAGGACCACACTTTAGCCAGGTGAACATATTAGCTATAAGCGTCCTAGAAGATCGAAGTCTTACACACCTAACACTGCCTGTCAAACAATGGACAGCACACAGGTTAGAAGAGTCTTCAACACTATGCTATGAGGACCACACTTAATAGTAAGAAAAGAACTTTCTCCACAGCAGCTCCCAAAATAACTTTTATTAATACAAGTATGTGTCAGTTATTGTGGGTTTTGCATTGGTGGTGATAATGTTTAGCTGCAGGATAGTATTTAATTGATGATCAAAAACCCAAAAAGAAACCAGCACAAAACACATTCTACAGAGACAAACATACCAAACCTAAGTTTCAATACAGCAGTGTACCCCCGACAATAGTCTTAACTAACAACAGAAAACTACTAACCAGAAACACAACAACCAAACCCACAAATCCAGAACCCACCTCAGTAACACAGAGCAACAAAATGACCTGCACATCACCTTCTCTGTAACACAAAGCAAAAGGAAAGAATATAGCTGTTTCCTATTAACACACGTGTTAAAAAGGAACTACACATCATAAAAGAACACAAGAGCTAATATAAAATAAAATATATACCTAGTAAGTTGCAACATGTAAGGCAATTTATTGTTATTAGTATTAAAATAGCAAAGCACTGTTAGTAAACAAGGTGCCTTTAGAGTAAAGATATATCTCAGTGAAATTAGCATCAGAGTAGCTGCGAGGTAAAAGTGAAAGCATATTATAAGAATATAAGGTAAGATATAAAATATAGGTGTTGTAAGAGAGTATAAAGAGTACATGATTTTCTCACCCCTACATTGTCCAAAGAGGTGGGAGGAGACAGGGCAGCTGCTCTCAGCTACCCTCACAGAGACGATGGCATTTCTCCCCAGTTTTTTCTCATGCCCAATTGCTTTTACATTTTTTTCCTCTTAGCTGGTTTAAGTGGCTTTAGTCAATAAATGGTTTTGGGGTGATAGACAGATGACCCTGACATAGGCCTAAGGGGCTCCTTATGTTCCCAGAAGATCTCGCTAAGGAGGGCCATATCATTTCCACAACACTCCACCCTTTCTTTGTTAATTTTACCAATCTGGTTTTAGCATCTTTGTAAAACAACTGAGATGTCTTTATCCTCTGACAATGGTCCTGGGAGCACTCTTCCAGGAGGCTGATTTTTCCTCAAATCATCAAGAGTTTATCAGGGCTATCACCCCACAGACTCTGCAGACTGTCTGACAGCAGTGCAGGAGAAGTGTCTTCTAATGGTGTGAGCCCTCAGCAGCGTAGCTGTTGCATCATCAAACAGGAGCAGCTTCAAGGGACTCCAATTGCTCTGGCTTTTCCTCAGCCAGACCTTAAGTTTGGGTTAAAAGAAGCATCTGCATCATCTTGAAAACTCTTTAGTGGACTTTAAACTCAATTGGATCTTGTCTGATTGCAGTCACCTCTCTGCAATACCCGGATCATTCACAAAGCCAATTACCTGTGGCCTTCAGTCCTTCCCAGCTGTGGGCCAAGGGAGGGAGCTGAAGTCCATTTTGAGCTTCAAGATGCCACCTGAGTCCTCCAGCCAGCTTACAGACATTCTCCAAGGGCAAACATGCCACAATGCCCTTCCATTCACTTCACAGTTCCTTTTTATCTCGAAAACAACTGATCTGTGAGCAGGAAAACCATTTACTCAAAAATAAAGAGTAAAATATTTTCCCTCTTCAATAATGTTCCCTGTTCTTTCAGTAGGTATTATGTTCTGTAATGTGCTGTGTGTGCACCCATTTTGTCATTGCTTTGGGTCATCCTTGCTCACAATTGGTTATTTACTCAGGGGCTTTTGAAATTATTGAGTTGACACATCTGTCAGACAGCAAACGCAGAAATGCTAAAAGGTCAGTTGGAGAGAAACCAGCTGCTTCAGACAAACCTTTCTGCCTTCAAATAGCACAATCATTATAGTCTAACAGATGGGGCCTCTGCTTTCATTTCTGTTTTTCTCCTTCACTTCAGGTATTTAGATATACTACCTCATTGCCAGGTCAACATAGGCCTTCTTGTAATTACCTACACAATAGGCAGCTCTCAGCTTAAGAGGAAACAGCTCCATTTTCTGTAAATGGGGAACCTGTTTCCTCACAGATAGAAATTACAGATCATTGCCACAAACTTTCCTATTAGCAGATTAATTTGGACACCAGTCATTACACTATGAAGCATGTATTTAGTACTGATGTAACACTTTGTAGAGTCCGGGGCTTTAGGCAAAGATGGTGATAAATAGAAGTGAGTGAATAATTCTTAAAAAATTATTTTAAAATATTGGACTCCCTCCCTGTTTGGTGAACATTAACCAGGCAATTGTGATTTCCTCTGATTTATTCAATATCCATATTTTTGATAAAGCATTCATCTAGACGATTTATATTGCAGCTGGTGAGTGATCACGATTCTGAAAAATGTTGTTGGTCTTCTGTGAGTCATAAATCATATGGTATTGTTTCTGTGCTGTGATTAGGGACAGCAGAGGGATTGCTTCTTATATAATCTCTCCTGTTTTAAAGTTCTCTTCCTGGGGAAAAGCTGTCAAAAGCTTGATTGCCTATCTGTATGTGGAAAAGGAACAATGGGAGGGTGCAGAGGTGTTCAGGTGAATGGAAAAGAAAGTCACTCTCCAAGTTTTATTAATAAAAGGTCTTTTCAGAAACATCATGTACATTTATACAAATGCTTAGACAAGGAAAATACCCACTTTCAACAGAAAAAAACCCAAAATGAAATAAAAAATGTTAAAATGACAGTCATTGTGTCAAAGAACCCACTTTGATTTCAAATCAAATCAATGTCCAAGATGAAAGTCATGTATTTTTACAGAGAATGCTCATTTTAAACTGTGAGAAAGTCCTTGATTCTCAACAGACATTGTAGAACATTTTGTTTAATAAAATTTATGCACTGTGGGCAATAACAGAATACTGAAAATTGTGCTTTTGGAAGGTCATTGCTCTATAAATTAAGCAGTTTTGAAAGTATCACTTTCAAGTAAGTATGTACCTGTTATGGAATCCATCCCAGAGAGATTTTTTAACACTAAGTGGCACCAGGACACTTACATTTCAAAATAACAATATTGAACCTGTTTTAAATTTGTTATTCTTTGGAAATATGGAGGTAGATGAAGGAAAATTTTTACTCTGTAGTAGTGATCCAATGGTATAAAGAAAGAATGAACAATTCAGAAAGTATCTTTTGGTTTTGGTGGTGGTTGACTGTAGTGCTCTGGCTCACTTCAGGTGACTGTGGTAGGATAGAAACCTTCAAGCTGCGGCTAAAAAATCTGAAGAATACTGCAGACTGTATGAAAATGAATCACAAGAAGGTGATATTTTAATCACAAGGATTATGATGCATTCTCCATAACATCAAATCTTAAAAACAATCTTTAAAACTGTCTGGTAAGAAAATGGACCACAACTGCACTCTGATTCAAGACATTTAGGAAACTGTAATACCTAGCACTTGAACTTGCAAAAAAAAGCAGATGCAGCTCAGATGAGGATGAAGCATTGTAAAGGAAAGACAGTGCTTTCCAGCACACTTGTGTAATAATAAATGCTGCAAGAAAAGTCATCATATGTGAAGACCTGCAAAACTCAAACCTAGACAGCAAAAATACCTGAGAAACTGCTGTGCATCCTGCTCAAACTAATCTAAACTGGGAGAATCTCTGACAAATGGAAAAGATGGAGAAAACAGATACATTTTCATCATTTTTCAAGAGCTTGCAAGGGCTGATCCCGGAGCACAGGGTACAATGCAATAAAGCAATATACCCACCTCAGACAGACTCCCAAGAATGGACATTGCATACTGGTAATAATACATGTTGACAAAAGTTCACACAAAAGTACCATAACAGCAAATTGAAATGTGCTCTACTTAGCAGGTAACAAAAAGTTCCATATTCCTTAGAAAAATAAATTGCAATGGAATCAATACCATTCCTTTGATGTGAAAAATATTTACTGTTGTCACTGAGTAGCATAGTGGCTAATACATAACAAACATTGACACTCCCTGTGGTCAAAGGGAGAGGTTTCATGGGAATTCAGTGTTTGGTGAAACTTGGCCAGATGTCATTTATCATAATACCTTTGTCAAAGTGAACAATGAGCATAATCCTGAAAATTATTAACATAATAATAACAATAACAATGATTATATTTATTATAGTTATTATTATAGTTATTATTATAGGTTTATTGTTATTATTATTAATAATAATAATAATGATGATGATGATGATGATAATGATGATGATGATGATGATTGATGATGATGATGATGATGAAGAAGAATTATTTCATGGAGGTTTCATGACCATGGATGCATTTGGAGTGACAGGATACCCTCAGGACTACTTGCCAGCCCTGCAGTAGAAATAAGTCCAGGTTATCCTAGGGTTATTCAGGTCCATGTGAATTCTTGACAGAGACTGAGTGATTTCTGCAGAAAGCAAAAGACACCAGTACAAGGAGGTCAAGATCCATTCTCCACACTCAGTTTCACAAACTGAAGAACCTGTAGGTCTGCAAGTGCCAGGATGTCACTCCCTAAAATGGTATACATTTGCATGAATACACAAAAGCTGTTCAGGGACTAAAACATCCAAGGTAGAGCCAGCACTTGTCCCAGATGATTAGTGACACTAAGGAAGTTGTCAAGACTTGGAACTTATGCCAAAAACACAGGCCAAGTCAAGCAAGAGAGTCCATGCTGGCACAGGAAAAATTGTTCTCCTGAAGCAAAGTATGTACAGAATTGTTTGGAATGATGGGAAAACATTATGTACTTGTCCTAGACTATTATTCTCATGTCAGTAAAATAGCTTTGCTAGAAGATACTAAAGCTAAACTGTGATTATGCTTGTCAAATGTGTTTACAATAGACATGGAATACCTGGCATAGCAGTGCTTGGAAGGAAGTACAGCTTAGTAGACACAAGTGCTGGCTGCTAGTGCTAAATTTGGGGTTTAGATCTGTAATCCCCAGTCTTTCATTTACACCAGTCCAGGTTGAAAACAGTGCCAGTGTAATAAATCTGCTCTTAAAAAGAGATCGTAAAGTCAGACTCTGATCCATAATGGGGACAAACTGGTCAACTGCTGTCACGAGAAAGGGAGGAGGGAGACAGAAATGCAAAGATTTCTAGTCTTAACTGTATTAATAAGAAATTATTAGCTATAAATGCTTCCAGACAATCAGATCCTTATGTTCCCAGCACTGCCTGTCGACTAACGGACAGCACGCAGGTTGGAAGGGTTTCTTACCTCTGATATGAAGCCAACACTTAAGCCAGGGAGAACTCATCAGCTAAATAAGCGCTTCCAGAAAAATTAGAGCCTTATGAATCCAGCAGTGCCGGCCAAACTGCTGGACCGAACACAGGCTGGAAGGTTTTTTAACCCCTGCTTTGAAGCCAATACTTAATAGCAAAAAAAAAAAAAAACCAAGAACTTTCCTCACAATAGTTCCCAAAATAACATTTATTAATACAGGTACGTGACAATGACTATATGGGTTACTTAGTTGGTGATAACATTTAGCTGTAGGATTGTACAAAATACCCCAAAAGACACCGGCACAACACACATTTTACAGGCCACCCCAGCAGTATACCACTCCCATGACAAACTGAACTAACAGAGGATTACTAAACAGAAAACACATCAGTTCAACACCACATGTAAACACACTCAGTAACCCAAAAGAAAAGCAACAGGAAAAAATGTAGCTGCCTCCCATGAACATGTATACACACGGTGAGCTGTAACAAATTATAATTAGTAAGCCATAGAAAGATAAAGTAAGAACTTGGTTGCTTACCCCTGCAATGTCGATGGAAGGGGAGAGACAGGGTAGCTCGTGAGTTGCCCTCCCAGAGGTGGAAGTTTTCTCCCCAAGTTGCAGTTAAACTGCACTTCTTTTTATACTTTTTTTCTTCAGGTGGTATCGTGTGACTATAGTCAAAATGTTCTGGGGGGTGATATAGATGCCTGAGGGGTGGGCGCCTTGAGTCTGCAGGGTGCCACAGGGTGTGCCAAAGAAAGGCCATGCTAATTTAATAACATTCCATTCTATGGTAACACCATCACTTAACAGCATCCCTCCAGGGGGCTGAGGCATTTCCCTCAACTCATTAAGGGCCAACACCCCACAACTGCTATATGAAAATGATGCTGTATGTAACTAAGCAGAACCAAGGGCTGAAAATGGCAGTGGTATCCTGGGAATCATCAGTCTGATGACATTGTCATCACACTGAAGGGAGATACATTGTCCTGTCACTTTATGGCTTGCAAGGTAAGGGACAATGATTTAACTATTTTTTTTTATTTGTCAGAGAAGGTGTTATGAGAGTAATATTTTGGAAGGTTAAAACAGAAAACCACAAGGATATTGTATTTACAAAAAAGAGCAGATTAAATGGTAGGTGCTGCTGCTAGGGAGGTGATGGAGTGCAGTGTGTGGCAATGAGAGGGTTGCACCCCTGAACATTCATTCCTGCACAGCAGCTCTGTTGAGGGATATCCTCTTGCACCAGAACAGAAACAAGGACCCAGATATCATCAGCACCAAAAACAACACGTCATGATGGTTCTTGTCTGTGCATCTTTAAGGCTCAGGGTTGTGTTGAGGCCTCCACAGCCTTTTGTATTCAAGTTATTGGCTTGTATCGGGTCTATACAAGTCACTGAAAGTCATTACCAGCCTAAGGTTGTTCTATGTCCAATGTGAAATGAATTAGTTGTGCTTGACAGCTGGAGTAGAGCTTAGATGCAGAACATATTGCCATCAGGTTTCTTTCACAGTACACAGCAGAGATTCCCCTTTTATTTTTTCAATTCCCCTCTTAGCATCAAATATTCTGTAAGAGTTGCTGAGAGCCGAATTAGAAATGATTTCCTGTGCTGCCCAGCAGTCCCTGGGCAGGGGTAAGCCTGTGAGATCTGATAAAAGCAGTCTGGGATGCTTTGAGGAATGGTGGCAACCTGAAATCACTAAAAAACCTGAGGTTAAGAAATTTAAACTAACAGGAGCAGAGTGTAGTCTGAGTTAACATTATTTCATGTCAGCTCCAGCTGGTCTTTATAAAAAAATATCTAAAATAAAAAATGCTTAAAATTTGTACCTCCTAACTTGAATCCTAGATGTTTCATGATGTGAAGAGGTAACATTATTATCATCCATCATTAAATCCACTGAGTGTCAAACTTATCACCTTGACACTTTAATGATCCTTAAGATGTCCTTGTGAAAGCTGGGTGCCATGGCAACCACTCAAACACAGGGCCTTGGCACTGCAGAACTTCTCTTAATAAATCAGGCATAATTGGCATCTATGTATTATAATAAATTAAAAGTTATCCAACTGGAATGATTTTATATTGTACAATATTAAGTCATTAAGTTTGCTGTTCTGATGTCTCCTTTGTGATATAATTCCTGTGTGTGCATTTTAACATAGAAGATTTTATCTTCTCCTCTTGCAAGATACAACTGGGGAGTTCAAAGGTGCAGCAAATCAGTGTATAGCTTGTGACCCCCAGTAGTGTGGGTTGGATTTCTGGTTAAACCAGAACCCAACTGAAATGATTTGTTCCCAAAGACAAAAGTAACTAGATTAAAGAGATGAAAATTACCTGTAAATATACTCAAGGCACTGCACGATCCTTCTATGATGATTTGTCCTTCTTCCCCTTGTCCTCTGCTTAGTCTCCTGCTCAGCCTGCAAACCTGCACAGCAGCTGGAGTGGATTGACATGGCAAGGGAGGTGGTGGGGAGGTGTCCTGTGTAGGTCCCAAAAAGTACCTGGGGACAGCGAGAAGGGATGTGTCATCCCATGGTGCGGATGTGCCAGTGGCTCTCAGCTCTGTGCCTGCTCCATCTCCACTCTGTCCTGCCCTGACTTCTTCATGTCACACATTGGAAAAGGTCTGGTTAGGATATACAAAACCTTGAAGGTAGGAGCATGCAGTCCCTGGAAAGCAGAGAGTACATGCAACAAATATTACCATATATCCAAGCTCATCCTATTTGTTTTGTCCTCAATGGCAACACCAGCGGCAGACAACAGGGTTTGAATTCACTGCCTTTTGTTGCAAAGATCACCAGGCTATCTGCATGGTGTTTTCTGGAAACAGACTTCTTGAATGGGATATCAAATGTTGGGTGCAAATCTTGAAAGCTTATTGAAAATATTCCCATGGCAGTATTAATAGGGCTAATTTTTAAATGTCGTCTCCTTCCTTTCAAGATTTTATTTTATTGATTTTTTTTTCTGTGTGGGTCCTTCATGTCACAGAGTTATAAAGTACTTCAAAAATTAATTATTTTGTCCATATGATGACTACAATGGGTGCCATATGAAATATTCATTTGCTTTCTGCAGATTTGCATTTTTAAATGTCTGGATTTTAAACCATAAATCTATTCCATTAATAAGACTGTGAAACAGAAAAAGATGACTTCTTATTGTACTGTATCACAGTGGCAGACTATACAAAAAAAGACACGGAGAGTTAATTCACCCTGATACCAGATATACTGGTGGGAAATAGGAATGCTGAGATTTGTCAGGTTCTCAGTTAAGTTGCTGTGATCTCTAGCTGGACCGAGGTCTGTCTGAAAGCTCATTTGTTACTTTGCATGACCAGATTTTGTGACTCTGTGTACTGGTTTGTTTGCCATAATCAGTTTTCACATGATGCCAAAGTGGTGGCTTTCTAATCTTCTTCCAATTTGATACTGAAAAACAATAAAGTCAAAATAAATGGTCCTTTAGACATAATTGTTTCTCTGTTTACTAGCACGGAAACCATGTGTGAATGCTCTTTTCTGATGGAAAAATGTCTCTTTGTACACTTTAACCATGTGGCACAGGAGACAATAACATGTCTCTGGATAGGTCTGCGTTACATATGCCTAAGAAGTTCTCAAAACAGAAGAGTATTTGTATATATACTTAATTTCAAGCCTGTTTCAATACTTCACCGAAAAAAATGCAGACACTTAGGCAGGTGTTTATCTGGACTGCTGAGCTGTTTAAGACTAGTCATCTAGAAAGTGAAGTCAAAACTTAAGTATCTATCTATGTGTCATTGTGATTTTAACCATTGTCCTGATTGCTCTTCATGCCCAGTTGTTTCTTAGGCTTTCCGATTGTGTTTTATATTCAGGTATCAGCTCTCAAAGATGAAGAGAGGGTCTGACTTTTTGGAGACAAACAGCTCTAGCACACTTGAGGATGCTCAAAAAGAATGTTAATCAATATAGAAATGTTAGTCCATTTCTTTCACCACTACTGTGCAATTATATCAGACAGTGCAACAGTTGAGAGCAATAAAAGTATACCCTTGGTCACAATAACATTATCAATACACAGATTTTTTTAAGTAAAAAGCTTATTGCTGAAATATGTTATCAACTCTGTTATTTTTAAAGTCTTCTAATTAATATAGGATCAAAATCTAAAGAAAGCCAAATTTACTTACAGAAATTTATGTGTTTTAAACTGAGACCCAAATTTAGATTTCTTCGATTTCTCCAAAAGCTAATTTATTGCCCCAAATTCAAAAGGTCACAGAATTGCAAAAGTAATATTTTCGTATCCTTAGTTTTATATAAACTTTTAATGAGAGTATTTTGGATACAGACACACAAAGACTAATGCTTGCCTCTGGAAAATATTAAGATCCCAAAGAAAAATGCAACGTTGCTATAGTAGATACTGTTGCACTAATGCCTTGCTTGATAGATGTTGGTATTTAAAAAATTAACTTCTGAGAGGTGTTGCTTGAAGGTATTTTCAGGATGATTTTAGAATATTCTTCCAAATGTTTTACAACTCACTGTTTTCACAATTCCTTTCACTAGTGATGAACTTTGCTTGTGAAGCACTTGTGGAGCTGTTGTGCATTAGACAATAGAAAGACTTTTTAAGACGGTGGAGGAGGAAGACCAAAGTAGAGCAGAGGTCTGTACCAGATAGAGATCTTTACATTTTAAGTGATAGTTTGGGACTGGAATAAGGGCATTTTGACTGTAGAGTTATTGTCATTGGGTCCCTTTGTTTCTGCAGAGAATCATTTTTTTGGGTAGGTTAATGTATTTGTTATCCCATCTAGCTGAACTCAAAACTGTTTCTGCTCTCCTAGGAAGTTTCCAAATGGCACCTTTTTAATTTTTTTTTTTTCTAAAGAGGAATTGTTTCTTTATTTATGCCAGGAATCCTTATGTTCAGCAATTTCCCCTGATCTCTACATTAAAATGTTCACTTTGATCTAATGTATCTAATGGAAGGATGATTATCAGGTTGCTATGTGAGGTAATTTATAAAAAGTGAATACTTTCCCCTCATTTTCACCATTAGGAACTTTAGCTGAGCACTTCAGTATCCAGCAGATGGTCTCCTCCAGGCTTGCTCCTTGTGACTGCTTTGAGGGTACCATTTTGATTCTTTAGAATTTAGACTTTTATTAAAATGCAATAAAGTTAAGCAAAAGCATTAAAAATATGAACTAAGTACACCCTGATGCAGTTGATGTCAGTAATGTTGATGCTGAGGGATACAGCCTGCTCATCTATTGAGACACTAATGATTTAAGTTCCTATTTTATTAGAAGCTTCATTGGATGTATAAAACTGGAAGAAAGCAGTGAGAAAGTAGCATGTGATGTGTTGTAGTACTTCACTCCTGAACTTTTGTCTACACCAGTGTTTATGTGCATGAGTCCCTTTGCAACCAATCTGTTTCCGTTCTGTTGATTTTTTGTTGGTTTTTTTGTTTGTTTTTTGTGTGTGTGTGGGAGTTTTTGTTTTGTTTGGTTTTTTTCACAGAAACAGAAAAACTGATGTCTGACCAAGGCTGCTCTGGCAATCTCTCTGTTTGACAGTGCTTTAATGCAGTATGCACCATCAGGTGTCAAATACTCAATTCTTGAAGCTTTAGATAATGTGTTTCATTTGCTGTGAACCTCAGAGCTAAAATGTGATGGTTCTCAGTTCAAGTTTTATGTCTAAGCAGGAGAACAGAAGTGTGAACTGCAAGTGCAGCTGGTACAGACTCATATGACATAGCTTTGATCTGGCTAGTTTCCAGTTCCAGCTTCCACACCAGTTGTAGCCTCCCAGTGTGAGGGAAGGCTCATGCAAACCCTGCAGAAGGGAGTTGTTCTGGGCCTGAGCTCATCTTAGTCTCTTCCTTCCAAGTTGAGGTCTTGTTGCATCAATAGAATATACATGTTTTTCCCCAAAGCTGCACAGTCTGAGTGGCTCATTCTAAGGCAGCAGAAAATGGCTGTCAGGTAGCATTGTTATTTTAAAAATTGTTTATTTGTTTTTCTCCTTACATTATGAGATCTAACTTGTAAGTTGTCAATATGTCTCTTGTACAGCGTGTGGGCAACACGAAAGTGCAACAAGGGTGGCTATGAATAACTGTATACCCAATCATGTTGTGATGCACGTGGACCGTGCCTTTGACATTTGTGTTTGCTGTGCTGTGTGCTTTTAACTGAAGGGAATTTCCTTTCCCTGAGACAGGAGGGTGACTGCTATGTCCTCCAGACTCCAAGGACTCAGTCTGCAACACCTGAGGGTAATGTTGTACTAATACTTTCTTTCTATTTTTTTTTTTCATAATCTAAAATCAATTATTTTAAGGAAAGAAATGATAGTTGTATTTTGATTTTGTGCATGGAAATACCAAACATATAATTAACTGTGGACATGTTAGAATTGTTTGATGCTGGTTTGTTTGTAAAAATCCATCCCAAACCTTGACTTGTGAGAGCAGCAAAAGAGAAATCAGATACTCTTAGTTAAAATTACTTCTAAATCAAGCTTTTGTGGTTTCTCTTGTAAGGATATTTTTTCATTATCATTTATCTGGATCTGTTGAGTTTACTGGATATTAGTAATTTTTGAGTAATGGTGAAAAGGTGTCTTTCTGCTTTTACAGGAAGACCAGTAGCAGATATTTAGAATATACACGTCTCCTCATCATGCTGTAATGCCATTGTCCCTTCTTTTATCATAAAAGAATTATGTATCTTTGTATATGAAAAATGTATTCTAGAACTACTGTGAATTAGTTTTTAATGTACTGTGACCTTGAATTGCCCCAGGATATTAATGCTAAATGATTACTTCTGAATGCTTTTTGAATAGCTGCACAGAGCAATTAAATGCACCATACATCACACATGACATAGTTAAACGCCTCTTCTGGTCAAGGAACTTATACAGTTCTTTCAAATGATAGTAATTCCATATTATTAAAGATAAAAAACAAAATTTAAAAAAAAAGAAGAAAAAATATGTAATTTGTCAGTATTAAAATAAGCATGACCTGGAAGACGTTATAATCTTTGCCTGAGATAGAACAAAACGAAAAAAGTTTTATTTATGTTGATCTAGAAGGAAGATCACTACAAAACCAGTACCCCATCACACTACATTTTCTCTCTAGACAAAGGGAGGAATAGTAATAAATCTTTCACTTTTTGATAAGTTGCCATTTTTTCCCCCTGTAAAATAAAACAATAATGGATATGGCTCATAAAATTGGTATAAAATGTTAACACTGCTATTATGTACAGTATATTGCACAGCAGTTGATTTTAGAATGTGAAATGACAAAAATCTGATCTTTGGAAAAACTTTCTAAAAAATTAGGGAATTTCAGATGTGATCACAGGGGCCAAGATTGTTCTAGTAACCCAAAGAAAAAGAACCTTTTAGTTGGGTCACTGATTCAAATCTGACCTAGTTTGGTTTCCTAAAAATGTTGTGATTACTTGAAATATGTGCTGTTTCAGATCCAGTGGCAGTTTTGACCCAGGTCATAGCAGACATATCACCTCCCTTGATATTCAGTGGGTATAGATGTTAAGCACGACTACATCAGTGTGTCCTCAATAAAAATCAGCACACTTGTTTATATGACACATCAGACACTGGTGACAAGTGCCTGATGGACTGAGCTTTCAGGCTGCCCCTCAGCCCATGCTGCAGACCATTTCTTCACCTCCAGTCTGGTTCCTGGCAGTGATTCCCACCCTAAGCCGAAGCTTCAGCATCCCTGTCCCTGTTTCCCTTTGCAGCTTCCACCCCAGGCTCTGCTGAGGTTGAGACATCATTTCGTGTCAGGCAAACTGTCTAAACCACAAAAATGTTAATGACAAATAGATATTGACCTTGAAAATAACATCCGAGTAATTCCAAGGAACTGAGCAAGGTCCTGGGGAAAAAAATGAACATGAATCTTATATAGGGCATGCTTCATATGAAATTTACAGCTTTTGCTGGTATTCCTTCTCAGGTTTTGGAGTGGGGTGGGTTGTGTGTAATGATGTCCATAGGATGAAAAAAGTTAAGGAGATAGGTATGTGAAGATCTGGTAAACAGGGCTTGGGAACCTGACTTTGTTAGCTGTGTGCTACAGAACCTCAGGGCATTCCTGGGGAAGGCACGTGGTGGGCAGGCAGAAAAGATGATTTCTAGAGGCAGCAGTTCATTACAGCAGTTCAGTACAGCAGTCCTGCAGCATGAGAGAAACCCAGAAAGAGTTTGCTAAATAAAGAAAACATTTCTCTCTACATGTGCTTTAATTTCCACACAAAGAGAAGAAACAATCCAAGAACTTCCAGAAGGAGACACTGGGGACAGTAGGGAGTGAAAGCCACTGTTCTTAGGGAAATCGGTTATTCTGTGCTAAGATAGTTTTCACTGCATGTTTTCAGTGTGGGGAGGCACATTGTTGTATGACTGGATTAGAGTGTGAAGACAAGCTGCATGTGCTTTACAAAAAGAGAAAAAAGATTTTATGATAAAACAAATTTGATGCTCCTGCTACTAAAATTAGCTGCTATACAATGACATCTGTGTTATGGCTGCCTCATGTCAGCCAGTGAGGATGTAGGCATTAACATCTTTGAAAAGTTTGAACCCGAGTTAGACTAGCCCAAGGCAAGCAGAACATGCATGACTGGCACTTGCATGGCAGGTAATCCAAGCTGACATTGACCTTGACAACGTTATGAGACAATATTTTTACTTGAGGAAACTGACCTTGAATTTCCCAGCAGTATTAGATTCCAGCAGGCTTCTCTGTAGCATGATGACATCATGATCCTGGTCTTTTTATTTTACAGTTTGGAAACATTTGATGTGGTCAAACATTTCAAAACTCTTCCTGTTCTGCCCCTGGTCTGTTTAGTCCTTGGCTTCAGAGATCTTATAACAATCTCAAGTGATATAGATCACCTATAACCTCATGGCCTTATTGGTATCTTTTGAACTGTGATCTCTCTTTGCAGATGTGTGTGTAAAAGAATGTCCTGGGAAACACTTCTTGCTCACTGGCCTGTGGAAGGGTCAGTGACCATCATAGGCTGTATATGCAAAATACTTGTGAGAAAATTTTCCAAAGTCAAGGAGAAGGAGGCATGACCAATGCCCTTCAGCTGTCTCTGCTTCACTAAAAGGGGATAATCTTTGCTGTTCAACTGGTACAATCTGTGCACCCTGTCTGCCATCTCAGGAACCCATCTTCTTTTGTAGGGACTCCTGCTGGACTGGTTTTACTCTCAACTTAATTCGCTGTGATTAAGATTTACTAAACTGGGTGATATTTTATGGCTTTGTCTTAGCTTCTCCAAACCCTGATTTGATGTTAACCTAACCTTTTGCTTTGGTAATCTGGAAAAAACCCCACAACTAAAACCCATCATGAAGCATTTTTAACACTACTTAATTGATAAAGATGTCAGTGATGAATACGTAATTTCAATGTTGGTTTCTTCTTTGGAAAATGTAAAGCTTCATGACATGTGATTCCATATATTAGGCATGGGGAAAAAAATAAACAGAACTTAGAGGTTACTGGAATCTGGGTTTATGGAATGGAGTCAGATTGTAGGCTCCTCTTTGTTAGCTTTGAATGAGAGTAATAGGGTCTGGGCTTTTGTTACCTGAGGAATCTTAGAAGTTTCTGGTGTGATGATCTCCAGGCACACTGGAAACAGATGGTACTCTTTGCCTCTTTTCAAAAAAATGAGTAAATTAATCAGCCTTTTCTTTTCACATTTGCATTCACTGTATGTAAACCTTTTCAAGGGCTGTGCAGTCCAAAGGATAGAGAATACAACTGGAATCATCACAGGCAACTGGGAATCTGTTTCCTGTTGTTTATCTGGCAGAACTGACAAAATCAGTCTTCTCATCTTTCTTCATTTATTTCTCTCTCTGTCCAATAACTGTGTGTAGAACGATTGGTTAATAGGACTAATGCTGTTTTCATTTACCGTAATGCCATTATGCATGATACCTGATGAGATCAATGAAATCAAATAAACCTGAAGAAACTGCTGAGATCAGAATTACAGACAGTATTTGAAAACAAATCTTTCATCCCAGATCTAGACTCTTGTGAATTTTTGTATTTCCTATGCATTCCCAGTGACTTCTTTTTTTTTTTTTGTCTTTTCTCTTGTTATATGCAGCACTGCTCAATGTTATTATCTCACTTTTGTCTTTGCTCAATGACATTATTACATGGTTCAATATCATCATCCCAGAAATGCAGCCATTTAAAAAAATGGATGAGCAGTTATGCTTTACGGTACCACAACACTAACATTGCCCAGAACAAAATTAAGTGGTTTCTTCTGCTGTTCTCCAGCTATGGGGCAATTTTGAAATGCAGGAATAGGTCACAGTTCTGCAGCTACAGATTGAAGCTTTCTGGGGTAAGAAATGGACCAATGGTTTGACCTGTAGGGACTCTATTAAAGTAGTTTTGCCCAATTATTTCAACCTCAATTTTGATGCATTTTCTGGTTTTTTGATAGGTCACTTTAATGTAAACTTTAAAATTAAGAGCAGCTGTCTTGTGTTTTAAAGTTAACACAACTGAAAAAAATCCCCCATTTTCTCATTTTTTCTTGGACACAGTATCTTTTTCTAAAATTATTTTTAGTCTGAAGTATTTTAATTGCTTGTATTGGCTTCATTTCTTCATATCATTTTTATCTCCTAAACTACTACAAGTTTATTATTATCATTACAGTAATGTGGTGACCAAAACTGAACACAAAACTCTCAACTCCCTGCCAGAGCCTAATATAATAGGAGAACAATGGATGAATGTTGTTAATTTTAAATGCAAAATTATAAATCAATTACAGTGATGGCAAAAGCCCTCCGTGACATGCCACAATTTACTTTCAAAGACATTTAAACCTATTTCACATGCTGAACAATCTGTAATAAATTATGATTTTTTTCTTCTGAAATGAAGCTATAATTATGACAGTTGAATTCTTGTTCTGAGAAATAAGGTGGCATTTAATTCCTTGAGAACAAATGACACTCACAAAAGAACAGTTAATTATTCTCAGCTGCAAAAAAAAAGAGTTGGGGTGGGGGGGGGGCAGTAGGGAGAGGGGAAAAAAGTATGAAAGAGAATGTGGTAGCACTTTATGTGAAGTGCGTGTTAATGAATCCTTAACGAAAGCTGTACTGCAATTGAACTTTGCTCGGTGTCCGTGTGATTGAGTGACAATCTTGAAGACCAACCCTTCCCATAAAATCAAAACCACATGAAGAGCAGGAGTACAATGAAGGGATGTATCTTCAGGAAATACTATATCTCTGTCAGCAAACCTTCGACATGCAAAGAACAAAATGGAGAAAAAATCTGAGGCCAATATGGGCAAAACAAATGCCTAAGTCATCCCTGCAGTTCCAAGCTGTGTTGCAATTGTACCATGGTACAATTAGTCCTAATACTTCCTAATTTCCATGCTTACTATTAGAATAAGATGAATCATTTTGACTTCTGCCAGTATTCATAGGGTAGTAAAGAGGGGTGCTAACCAGTCAGCTCCCTCATGCTACAAATATGTACTTCACTCTTCTTGCGTGTGCAGCTCTTGCTGTGGTCAGTGGAACCATACAAGTGTCACAGGATAAGGGACTTGCTGGATCCAGAGTTTCTTCCCTGAAAGTACTGCTCATCTCGATTTCCTGCTATAGCTTTGCAGCAACCAGTTCACAGCTGAGTGTACCAGCATAGACTGTGCAGCATCTCACATTTTCAGTTCTCACTGCTTGATGAAGAGTTGCCAGTCTTGTTAATCTGCCCTCCTTCCCCAGAGAAGAGAGATAATTCAAAAGGGCCATTCTAAGTGGAATACCCTCATCCTTGGTTCAATTAAAATTTGTGAATTGTCTAATTTGGGGGCTCTCTAAAATATAGTAGGAATATGGTTGCATTTAAAAGAAGGCCTAATGCACTGAGTTACATTAATGTTAAATCAAATATGATTAGATTAATTCTGTTTCATTCTATCTCCTGTGCATGTGTAACGCTGGCAGAATTTCAGAGTTTTAAGAAAAATTGATGGAGAATGGTGTAGAAATAATATCAGCAAAAGAACTTCTATATCAGGTTTTTCTGCTGTCTGTTAAGGAGTATAAGGAGTCTAAAATTTGGAGGATATAATGTATTTCTTAATATCTGTATTTTTTATATTGCTCATAAAATCTATGAAAATTAATTGATCATGCAGTATGTGAGGTACTGGATATTGCAACTGCTGATTATTCCTCTGGGATAAAGCAGACTTTCCATAAGACTTTCACCACAACAAAGCATATGAGAAATCCTGGTTGATTGCTAATGTAGAAAAAGGAGTTACTGTCAATAATGTAAAAGTAGACACTTTAAAATAATATGCACATATTTTTCATTTTGTTGCCTTTATATTCAAATCTGGTTAAATCCCTGGATAGAATGACAGGAGAACAGTGTTAAACCCGTATGGAAACTCACGACTGGGTATTTTTTTTGTCTGCTCAGTTCTAATAGCAAACAGTAGATTTATTAATGCAATGTAAAATATTCACTGGCAGGTAAAAGTAATTCTGTTAATGAACATGATTAGAACAGCAGCTGGAATACAGAAAATGCAGCGTTTGCAAGATCCGTGGAATTAATAGACCTTAAAATACCTGGGAAATCAATTAAAATACATCTCCAAGATTACAAAAAT
The DNA here is from genome assembly GCF_047495875.1 of Pithys albifrons albifrons. Classification (NCBI taxonomy): domain Eukaryota; kingdom Metazoa; phylum Chordata; class Aves; order Passeriformes; family Thamnophilidae; genus Pithys; species Pithys albifrons. The sequence continues at coordinate 52,853,335 of NC_092461.1, forward strand.
GACTGTGCATGTGTTTAACTTGAAAATGAACAATAAAAGAATAAACTCCATACTTCCTCAGCAAGAGCATTTCAAAGTGCCTTTTCCTGACCACTGCAGAGCTTGCCAAAAGATTTGGGGAACAGATATTTTCAATGGCTTGTAATTGGGCAGGTACACTGCCAGTGAGATCTTGAGGTAGGTGGAAGCTTGCACTTCTCCCTTGTCCTCCCTTAGGGCATTCTCTGACTGACTACCTACTTTCTGTATTTATAAGGTTATTTATATCCCTGCATGTGGGATAAATGCTCATTAAAGTTGCTTTGCTGCAGCTGCAGCTGGAATTGTTGATGAGAGCTGGATACTCCCAGGCAAAGCAAGCTGGGTGCTGAGAGTGATGGCGAGGTCTCAGGGTGATGTGTTCAGTGTCCTTGGCCCCATCCCACCTCCTCCAAGCAAAGACAGCAGGGCAGATTAGTGATGGGACCAAATTTGTGGAGAGCTTGACCTGTGTCCCTGTTTGACTGCTGCTGATGCCATTGCCCTGCCGCTGGGCCACTGGGGACTAGGCTGTCTGTGTCTGGGGATCAACAGCCCTCCTAAGTGCACCAACAGGAGCACAAGCCTTGGCACCAGAGGCTGGTCTGGAGAAAGTGGGAGCTAGAAGAACACCAGATTATATAGATGCTTTGTATAGCAAATTTCCAAGTCAGGTTTCACTCGTTGGGACTGGCTTTCTGACGAGGGAGCTCTAGGGCACATGGTGGACATGGTGGGTGTTCCCTTCCCTGGCCATGCAGTCAGAGCCACCATTTCAGGCTCAGACTGGGACCTGCCACCACTGCATCATCCAGCCAACTGAGGTTGTGCTTTGATAGGACCACTTGGCTTCCCTCTACTTCCCTGAGGCTGGCCTCCTCACAAGTGTAGAAAACATTTTCCCAGACAACCTATTGTGGTGGGGTTTTTTTACTAAATGTAATAGCAGATATATTTTTACTTTGTGGATTTTTAGTGCCATATATAGTTCTTCATGAATCATATATTACTATAGAGCTCTGTACCTGTTAAATAGGAAATTGGTCTTTGCTGTTCTTTCTCATGTAGCTAGTACAGAAAAGTTATGGATGTAATTGTGCTTTCATTTACAAGTGTTAAGCCTTTTAACCTTTCTTGGCTCCTGCAGGACTGAAAGTGTTCCAGAAAAGTGAGGATGCCAGGCAATATCCCTTACTTATTGACATTTCTGGTCCAGCACAAATACCAATATGCATCTGTGCCAACCTATTTATTTGTTTATGCAAAGATAGCCTCCCTAGGAAAAAACCCAATGAAACAATAATAGACATTCCCTGTCTATTCACCTATGGACCTCACGACATAATTACCTTCCCTTCAGACATGCTGCAGATTTGGGAGTTTTATTTTTAGCACGTTTATCGTTCAAGAAATTGGATTTGGACCTGAAAGAGATGCCTGCTTTTATAATGCATTCATTGTTACCTGATTTGGTTAAGACAATAAAGTATCTGCTTTATCCCAGAACTGTTTGAATTGCAACAGGATCTGAAAGGCATAATGTCATCAAGCAGTTTGTTTGGGTATCAGTGGTCTAGTACTTCAGGTGACAAAAATGTGGTATTCAAACATCAGTTACTCTTCCAGGGAAATTTGTTTTGAATGAGCATCCTGGTCCTTTCCTGTAAGAGACCCCAATTAAAGGAGAATGCTATAGTTTTATACGTGAAAAAAAGAAACTAAATAAATTTATCATTTTAATGCTCTTTATGTGCAGGGAATCCCCTATTTATGGAAACATGATGAAAACAAATTAGAGGGAGACAGAGCGTGCACACCCTAATGAGTTTCAGAATATAGCACGTATTTCCCATGCAAGTGAATGAGGAAGGCTGAAATCCTCGAGTTCCTCTGAAAGGAAGATTCACCATGAGTTTTCTTTCCATTTATACTTTCTCTTCCAAAGAAGATGCAGAAGAACAGAGTTGTCACAAACCATGGAAAAAAGTCCCTTATTCAATGGGGAAGGAAGGCCTGGTGAGCACGGTATGAACCTCAGTGGAGCAGGGTAAAGCCCACACTACCTCCTTTCAACACCCACTGCAGGGGATCTGCTCACTCCTCTGAAATTTCCTGGAGGTGAGAAGTCTTTAAGAGTATAAGCTGAGAAATGTTGCTGCCCATGTGTCATCATTCAGTATTAGAATCAAGTAAACATAGAAACACAGAGCAATTTGGGTAGGAAGTGATCTCTGGAGGTCAACAGTCCAACCTCTCTCAGAGGACTAATGAAATCATGTTGCTCAGGGCTTCATTCTCCCCTGTCTTGAACACCTTCAAGGATGGAGGCTCACAGACTCTCTGGTCAGTCTGATGCAGTGTTTGACCACCATTATGGTAGAAAAAGGTTCTCCTAGTAATGAACCAAAATTTCCCATGTTCCAACTTGTATCTCCTGCTGCTCATCCCATCATTGTGTACCTCTGAGAAGAGTCTGGCTCCCATCTTCTCTGTACCTGCTGATGCAGACAAGTAGCAAGGTTTCCCCTGAACCCTCTCCTCTTGGAAATACTGCTTCCATCAGGGAAGTGGGTAACAATGTTTTCTGGGAGTGAAATTGTGGTTTCTATATTCTGTCCATAGTCTGTCCACAATACCTATTCTGCACTGCTGTGGAAGAAGTTAAAATCCTGTTTTAGCTGTAGGCTACCACTTTAAGCTCTTAAAAATGTTCTCTGCTACTACATGTTCAATTCAGGTTAACTTCTTAATGTTTCTGCTTAGGTAAGAAATGACTATAGAAAGTATGTTACTAATTTTTCAGATAGGTGGTGGAAAGAGAAAATATGAGGAGGAGTAATAATTTTGGGTTGAACACAGTATTTTACTAAACTGAAAAACCTTTGCTCATTTCATTCTTTAGGAGAAGTATTAAAAGATGCAAAAGGAAGAAAAGAAGCAGTGGTTTTGACTCACCCTGCCTTCCATTTTTTTCATCCAATAAATCCTTTGTTCGGAAGATGTCAATCAACTACATCACAACCTTTTAGAAAGCTCCGGCTCCCGTGACAACATCAGCATACAGGTAGCTGCATGGCTCTGGGTCTCTGGAGAAATCACACAAATCCATCTTTGGAGTCTTTTTTGGCCGTTAGTATGTCTGCTTTTGAATTTCATTTCAAAGAAGATAACTGAAAGCTTCTAGAAAAGTAGAAATACTGAAATTTGGAACAACTTTAAGAGTAGAGGTGCAAGAGTAGTGAATATTTGTAAATGATTCCAACAGCATTCTTGGCATCTGGCTGGCAATTTCATGTAATCAGAGTTCTCCTTTAGTTCCTGATATGTTGATTGGTTTGCGAATCTGAAAAATTGCAGTTCACACTCTGTTCAGCTTCCAGATTCAGACTAATCATTTTTAAAACTGCACTGTGCAATATGGAAAGCTGGACTTTTTAATGCAGGTTTTAACAATTGCAGTTAAATTATTTGGGGTGGAGGGAAAGACATATCCAAGGATAACACCTGTTTTGATGCAATTAAAGCCCTAGAGCAGTATATGGATCAAATACTTCAAGAAAACCTTGCTCTGTAGAGTTAAAAATTACAGAGCCAAAGGGGTTGTAAGTAGTTAGTCCCTGGAAAATATATTGGTAATGACAGAAGCAAATTGATTTCAACTATTGCCCAGGTCCAAGGGAAGGTGTGTGATGGTGACATTTAAAGACTTAGAAGAGTGATTAGAGAGACAGGTCCTGCTTACGCTGAAGCTTGCCTGCTGTGATGTACACAAACTGAGGTAAAACTGCTGGTGCAATGCAGTGGCTTTAAAATAGGATCAGTTAAGTTATTTTATTTTTTAAAAATGATAAAATTTGTCATTGGTTCCTCTGTCCTTTCCTGCACTAGTATCCCTTAGGAACTGTGTTTGTGAAAGTTAGAAAATCAGAATAAATCAAATTCAGTACAACTCTCCCCAAAGCAAACTAAGTCTCCTGTTTATTTCTTTGCCAAGTTATCTCCTACAGCATACAAGTGCAGTTCTTAAACTTTACAGCCCAGCCTGATGTTTTCCTACAGAGAACACATGGGGAAAATGTAGGTCCTTGCTTGCAGAGAGATTTTTCCCTTTTGTCTTCTGGCCTGGCATTCACCCTGGATTTGGCTTAAAGAATAATATTGAGTGCCCCAGGCTTAGACTATTGTGTATCCTTTCTTTTCTCTTCCCACATGCAAGTTATGTCATGTCATCTCTGGTCCCAAGCTCCAATCCAGGTGGACAGGGAGAAATGCAAAGTACTGTGTTGGCAGAAGATTCAAAACAAAGGATGAGGGAAAAGGAAGATGTGGGGTGGGAACCCAGTATGAGAGAAAGTGAGGTGTCAACAATGGTCCAGGGTAGGAGAGGTTTGATGCATCAGGGAGAGCGTTCCCTGACAAGCCTTCAGGGACTGGAGTACCTGAACTCTGAACTGCAGAGTGCAGGGTCCTTACCAAAAAAAAAAAAAAAAAATTGAGAAATCTATGCAAAAATAGCCATGTGGTTGTTGCACTTCCTAAAGACTGTCTGTAGCCAGACAGACCTGACACAACCTCCCCTGACACAACTTCAGGCCATTCCCTTGTGTTCTGACACTGGTCACCACAGAGAAGAGATCAGTGCCTGTCCCTTCTTTTTCCCTCACAAGGAAGTTGTAACTGCAGTGAGGTCTCCCCTCAGTCTCCTCTTCTCCAGGCTGAACAGACCAAGTGACCTCAGCTGCTCCTCATATGGCTTCCCCTTAAGGCCCTTCATCTTTAGAAACTCTTAATATCTTTCTTATATTGTGGTGCCTAAAACTGCACCCAATATTCAAGGTGAGGCTGCCCCAGTGCAGAGCAAAATGGGACAATCCCCTCCCTCGACCAGCTGGTGATCCTTTTCCTGATGCCCCCGCCCCCTAGGACGTGGTTGGCCCTCCTGGCTGCCAGGGCACTGCTCACTCACATTCAACTTGCCATTAACCAGGACCCCCAGATCCTTTTCCATGGCACTGTTTTCCAGGATCTCATTCCCCAGTCTGTACGAAAATCAAGGGTTGCCCCATCCCAGGTGTAGAATCCAGCACTTTCCCTTGTTGAGCTTCACATGGTTGGTGATTGCCCAGTCCTCTAATTTGTCGAGGTCTCTCTGCAGGGCCTCCCTGCCTTTGAGGGAGTCAACAGCTCCATGTTAGAAGTTGCTTAATGATTTAGTCTTGAAAATTAGTTCAAGAGCTTTACAAAATCACTAATATTACTGTGTTGTCCAGCACTTAATACTGTAACGAATTACTGTAATAAATGGTATGTTTTTGGTTAATGTACTATCAACAGAGTATCCTAAGGAACAATAGAAGACAACTAACAAAAGAGAAAAAGCCCTTCAGAAAATCCCCACCAAGTCCCTGCTTGGATGAAATTTACTCCAGCCACACCTGGAAAGTGTCCAATCTTTGTATCAAACCCAACCTCTGCAAACAGTCCGTTGTATCAATTAACAGTGTAGAAGAAGAGTGTGAAAAGCATCCACAGAGAGTAACCTGCTCCTCAGTTTAATTTTGGATCGTTTTGTGACTCACTTGCTCTGACCCTGTCTGTTTACATGACTTCGTTATGCTTCAGTTGTTTTAGCAGTGCGCAAAGGCAGGATTAAGACATTGCCTCTTCAATTACAAAAATCCTGGGTGGAAAAATATGCAATGTTTCTGCTGTTAGCGGAGGTGGAGGGATCACTAAGTAGATTGAGATAGGTCAAGCTAAATTTATCTGCAATAATAATGGATTGGTTTTGTTGGAGTTAGAGCAGGGATTGCTTTGCCCCAGTATGTGTTGTTTCATGCCTCCTTTGACGAACTTGAGGGACCTGTCAGGGTTTAATCCAATTACTGATGACATTGGAGAAAAGAGCAGCAGAAGTGGGCTGGATGGAAACAATGTATTAACACAGAAAAATCTCATCTTTTCCCAAATCAGTGAGATGAGAACAAATCCTGGGAATTGTCAAGTGCCTCTTATTTTGGTTCTTCAAATAATTTAGTGTTAATCGGTCCATTTGCAATCATTTAACTGATAAAAGCGCAGTAAACAAAGGAGCAGGCTGCAGTTCGGAGCAGGAATTGAAAGCAGATATTTTTTTCTATCCAGTTTGCACTGGGCTTAAAACATACTGACAGAAAACACAAAGTTTGGGTTAAAAGATGTGTCGGTTATGAGTAATGTTTGCAGGACTCCCATGAACTAAAGAGAATAGAGCTATTTAGAGCCATCAAGTTTGCTTCCAAGGGCTTCAAGAGGGATTTATTTAAAAGGAGACATATTGCTAATATGTTTAACTTGTTTATTCTGTTAAAATGAAACATTTATAGTTATTTTCTTACTTCCAGTGGTTTTTACTCCATTTACAAATCTAACATAAGCACATAATATTAAGGGAATGGTACCTAAATAACCTGTTGCCCTGCTGTGTTTAAGATTTTGCTTGGCCCTGTGTGAGTGTTGTCTGGTGGGACTGATGGTTTGTGTTTCTACTTCTTGCTCAGGTTCAGGCAGCCACAAGAATGAAGAGTTTGACTAGTTGCACAAATATGCCCCAATACCAATTCAAAATGCTTGTGTGAGGCTTTCCTGTTTTTCTTTATGGAGATATCTTGAGTCAAGAGCTGCACAAATGCTGACAAAAAACGTGAACTCAGGTATTTGCCAACACTGCTGGTGTTCACACAGCTTTGCTCACCCTTGTCCCCTCAAACAGCCTTCCTGTTCCTTGCATGGTTTAAACAGTGATTTATCCCCTAATAGGGCTGTTTCCAACAGCTGTAGTTGCTTAAAATATGCAGATTTCTTAAGCCTCTGACCCACTTGAGCATCCTTTGAAGTTGTTTAGTCCCACGTGGGTATGAAGCTATGAAAAAAGTAAATCCCAGACCAGGTCTGGGGAAGTGTTTTGCCTTCACCTCACGGGCAATGGTCTGACTGTCTTGTCTAGAATTCACTGTTGTGGCTTTTGGCAGTTTCAATTTAACTCACAGGCGATAATGAGGGTGGTTCAAGCCCATGGACGGTGTCTTTCTGCCGCAGTGCTGCCTCTTTGAGATAGCTGGTAAAAAAAGCATTTTGTATTTATGACTAATGTCTGTTCAGTTACTATATTTAAAGTCTAATAGACGTTTAGAAATACTGTCTTAGCCAGCAGGATTAAACTTCATTAGTTTGAAACAGGAGAGAAATGTTAGCCACTGTGCAGTCTTTGATTATACTCTGGGGAATTTCCTAGGGTTAAATTAACCACAGGGGAACTCTACTCTTGTTCTTTGAATGCCAGTGAAACATATTGAGAAATACAGGGGAAAAAATAATTATAATTTTGAAATGCAAAAACTATAAAGTTCATCGTATATATAATCCCTAGTGCACAGTAAGTTCTGTATACTTGCACCATTTAATGTTAATGCGGCCATTTATTTTATATTTTGTTTTTGCTTTATAAAAGAAGTCATGCCACCAGCAATAGTATTTGACCATAAAGGGACATTCAGAAAACTACCATTTCAACAGACTCAGTTTAATTCAGGAGGGAGATAATTTAGCCACTAAATGTCCTGCCTTATCCACAGCATCATTGGAGAATTACTCTCCAGAATCACTTTCATTCCCCAGCTGCTGGCAATTTAGCAGTGCTGCTTGCCTTTAATTAATTTCTTTGAATCTACATGTAGAAGGTAAGTGTCAATGACTTTGTCAGAATTAGCAGAAATTTTTGCCCAAAAATTATGTTTTGGAAGATGCAATGTAATTGGAATCAAAAGCCTTTTCTGACAGGTTTTTTTTAATGCTATGCTTGGAAAATATGAAATGAAAAAGTTTACAATTTCATATATCAACAAAGACTTCAGTAATTTAATTTCTAAACATGGAAATTAGCTAGTTTAGTAAATTTCCTTGTCATGTGACGATTTTCCTTTTATCTCCTCATACCACTAATTTCAAATGAAAAATGATGCGTGGGGGCAGAAGTATGGAATAACACATCTAAAAATGAAGAAATCTTCTTTTCTTACTCACAGAAGAGTTTGCAAAAAATTATAAAAAATCCTGTGAATTTATGTCTTCTTCCATTCAGCCTTCTTGAAAATATTCCACTCTTTTGTACTGAAAAACAAGTTGAGTACAATACAAAAATCTGTATTTTTCAGCTTAATATTTTTGCATTGCCAAACCAAACCTATCCTGAAATCAGCATGAACTTTTTAAGCAATGCAGAAGAAACACAATTTCATTGTTCAAAAGTATTGTCAAAACAAATTAAAACTGGTAAAATATTTATGTTCTCTATTTTCTTAATATGCATGTAAAGTTGAATTTCTGTCCAACAGGTACACAGCCTGAGAAGAAACTGGATTCTGCATGAGACCAAGAAAGAAACAGGGGAAAATGTATTTCTTCTCAAACTGCATATAGTATTTATTGCAGAAATATCTACCTAATCCCTAGACTGCTCTTTTGTTGTTTTTTTCTCTCTGTTGTAGAGATACTTGCTACAATCTTTACTACCTTTTCTCTTAGCTGTTGTTCTGCTAAAATTTGAAGCAAACAGTCCAGCTATCTTCTTGCAAGGCACATATGAAAACCACAGCCCTAAAAATCATATTGGTGTGCACATCCTGTGGAAGAAACGTTGTATGTGCTTGGACCTCAGCGCTAGCTGGATGCAGACTGTCTCATAAAAGCAGGACATATCTCACATGACAATATCTAGTAAAAGGTAAAGCTCAACATGAACAACTGACCTATTCTCTGCTGGTACTGAAGGAGATTGTTCTATAAAAATGCAGATGAATGTCAGTCAAGTGCAGAGAGAGCATGGGGCTAAAGTTTCCTATATGTGCTTCTCAAGCATGTGGGGCTAGTGGCATGCCTCCTTCATTTAGTTATCCCTCTGCATTTTCATAGCTTCTCTACTTTCTTGTGATCTTGCCCTTTTTGCATAGAATTCATGTTGCACTTAACTTTTATCTAATGTTTACCCATTTATGGCTGCCAAAAAGATGGTATTTCACCATTTTCAAGACTACAGGATATGTGGAAATTGGCTGCCATTTTCTCCTGTTGCGGTAATAGGATATGCTTCTGGCAGTCTTCATCCACACCTACACTCCTGTTTCAGTACAATATCCTTTCAGCAGCATGCACGCTTCAGACTAGACTTGGCAAACCTCTTTACTGAGAAAAGGCTAAACCACAACACCAAATGAAAAAAAGAGAATGGCAACACATTTTTAAACACTGATTTGGATGGTTTGGGGTAGTTTATGATGTCATTGTCATTATTTTAACATCACCTATCCCTTTAAGGTAGGATGTACAATATTGCCCCTGTTCTAGAGATGGAAAAACAATTAGCTGATTTAATTCAGTCCTAAAGAAGAATGATTTGACACTTGAGCTTCAAACCAGAACTTCATTATTCCTGGATTTACGAAGAGTCTGTAGCTGCAGCTCAAATAACATACCTTTCCCTATAGTACCCTTGCACAAAGAATAAAAAATGACCAGAAAAAAAAGTAGTCCTTTAACTGGAAACTAGAGAATTTTTAGGGAAAATCTGCAAAAGATGGGAATTTGTTATATAACAGGTTTTCAAAGTAAGAATAGCCCTAATTTGCTCTAGATTCTGCTACAAACCCAACTAAAAAGTAGCAAAAAAATCTTTCAGCAGGGGACATTTTGAAAGAAAGACATGATGGATGGAAGAAAGTAGAAAAATAGGATAAACCACAGGAGAGAATGAAGACATGTATGTGAATTGCAATGTATTGTAAGATAAAATGATCCATGAACTTGGGTTATTTGTGCTATTTAGAAATAAAGACGCTGGAATCCAGAGGCCAGAGTAGATGAATAAGGAATACAAAGGGTCAGCTTGGATATAAAGGCGTGTGTACAAGAAAGAAAATGGTCACTATCAAACAATGCTAGAGAAATTCTGGGATGAAGTTAAGACAGTGTAATGGAAAAGAACAGTGAAAGAGGAGACTGTGAAAGGAGTACCGACTACACTAAAATAAATATTTCTTTTTTAGATGCTGGAGAGCGATATGGTCATGTAATCTACATATTGCCATCACAGTTGCTATAGAGAGTGTAATGTACTGTGTTTTTTTACCACCAGGGAGACTGTTGCAACAGACAGGGAGCTACATTAGGAAGTTGTGCTTAACAAGTCATGTGTGATTTTACTGTCAAACTGCAAAGTGCCGCTCTCCTATGGAAGAAGGCTGCGAGTACTTTCGAGGAGTTGATAAACACCACATGATGCAGCTTTCTGGGAAGAACAGAATCCTTTGAAGCATTTCCAGCAAAATCCTTAGAGAGGCAGAACATATTTTCAGATGCATGATTCTAGGTTAAACAGCTATGTCCCCCACTTGTTTACAAAGCAGCTCGACAGCTGCTGTGAGCCACTGGCCCCCTTTGGACAGACAGGATACATTTGGATCTGTCACAGTGAGCCACAGTGTGCCTTTGCTGCATTACTCTGCAAAGATCTCATTGCAGATCTGCTGCTGGCAGGGCTAAAAGCTTCACCAACTTTAAGCGCGGCAGATGATTATTTTCACTCCTGCTTTAAGTTTCCTTGTTCTTTTTAACTCTGAAGTTGCAGGGAATGTTTGCAGTGGTGAAATTGGTCCTAAGGAAGCTGTACCATGCTTTATGTATGAGGAATAAGATATAAAAATAAACAGCAGCAGCTGATTAGTGGCAGGGAGTGGGTTCTTTAACAGAAGAGAAAAAACCCTAAAGTCAGTTTAGAAACAGATACAGTGTCCAGTTTGAAAAGGTTGGCAATGCAGCTGTCCTTCAACATTTGGGAAATCAGGCTGAGAGGTGCAGTTCCTGAGCTGTGAAGCCCAGCCACATCTCCTGAAAGTGCTGCTGGAAACAACCCCAAACCAGGACACCTTGTAAACAGGGACAGAACAGCCTGTCTTGGGAAGTGGGGGACAGAGGTTTAAATATTATCTTGTAAACAAAGACACATAACTTGGTGTGGTCCCACACTTGTGGATGGATCAAAGGGTGATTTAGTAAGCTCAATGCACTTTTCTATATTACAATGGGCACTGGTGGTCACAAAACAAGGACCGGCTGGCAATTTCCCAATTCTAGTTCACACTTTCCTCTTTCTGCCATGGCCATGCTGCTGCTGGGGATCAAGTGGGAAGCTGGACAGGAGCAACAACTGGACAGGGCCATCTTACTTTCACTGCACGTCTTGGCAGTGTGTGCCTGCTGGCATGACAGAAAGATGGATGCAAGGGAATGGTCTAGGGCTGTCTTACTGCTCTGCTTGGTTTTCCCAGTGAATAGATCATGATAAATTCTTGTTACAAAATATTGCTTGTCCAGTAGCTCTTCTGCATCCTCCTTATAAAGGCTGTAGTGGTCCTTTGCCCAATGTAATACGTTATTTGATGCCTTTAAACCTATATAATATCCCACGGTAGGTACTGCTGCAACATATTCTTAAGCATTTCTTCCCCAGCAATATTTTCTCTCTAACCAAGGCAAAGGAAATCAGTGGAGACAATAAATCTCTCTTTCTCTGCTGAGAAGGGTGGCAGCAGACCCTCCGCCTCTGAAGCCCACAAATCATAGGTGGCATGTCCCTTGCAGTCAGCAACAATATTGTTTCCTTTGCCCTCCTTACCAGAGACTGGTCATAGCAAAAATTATTACTGATGGCATCTGACAGTTCTACATCATGGTTTGACATTAGCTTTTAGTTACTGGTTCTTTTTTAATAGCTGCCAGTGTGTTCAGTCAAATACCTGTCTGTCACCACAATCAGACATGCCTTAATATGTTTGCGTTATGGAAGAGGACCTCAGCGTCTTTCCAGCACGTTATTATAGTCCCAATATAGCTTTTTATCACAAATTCCTCATGCGTAGCTGTCCCTGCTCCACCACAGAAATCTTCCGAGTTGGCAGCTCTGGTGTCTGCTGCCATTAATCTTCTCTGTGCTGCGGAGAGCAGGGCACCAGGTGATTTATGGCAATTACCTGCTCTGATGCAGTGGAGCTCAGGTGACTTGGGTCATTGCTGATATGAGTTTTGACCCCAGGCAGCCTGAGAGTGCAAAATATGCCTCTGTACACCTGTGTTTACTTTTCTCCATAAGAACAGTGCAGTTAAACAAGGGGAGGGAATATGCATTTTAATCACATTTTAAAATAGTATTGGAGTGGTTGTGCACTGGTAAGTGAAAGGTTAAACACTCTAGCAACCAATTCAGAATTAAAAGCTGTAATCAAATGTCTTTGTTAGTTTTGTGAAAACAATATTTTCCCAGGAAGGCTGTAAAATGCACATTTTTCACCTGTGATTTCCCAGACTGAATTCTAGTTTAAATTTTATGCATCACTCTCAGGTTTTCCTCCCAATTTTGTATTTTTTTTAACTCTCAGGGACCTGACATGACACACAAGCTGAGATGAGCAGTGCCAAGCTGAGATGAGCAGTGATGCTTTAAGCCAATTAAAGAGCAATGTTAATGGGCTCCCAGTAGATCCCACTAAGCCTTTCATGCCAGAAAGGATGATGCCCACAACACAGGGCTGAACTGAGCATTTAAAGCCTAGAAAAATAAGAGCAGATCTTCAAGTCTTCATTTTTAAGCAGCTTCCCTACTGGTTGTGTTGAAAGGGAAGTGTGTTCTTTAATAGGAAGACACAGAAGTGATTTCTCCTCTTATGAAGATTCATATCAATGTGTGTGTGTGTGCAGGTATGTGTTACAGCATCTCAACAGTTTATATCCACTGGGAATTAAGCTGACTTCTACATTTCCTTTTCTCTGCTGCTGCCTTTATTTGTTTTATGTCAGCACGGAAAATGGAAAGTAAGATGAATCTTGTGATTAGGCTTGCGTATAGAGGAAAGGAAGTGAATTTAGGAGGCAATATATGTATGCAGTGGGCTGACTGCATGCACTCATTTTGAGAAGAGATGCAGGAAGAAGTGGGACCAGCTGCTGGAGGAGCAGGGGAAGCTGAGGAGGGGCATTGGGGAACCTGCACGCTGAGGTGTTTGGGGAGAATGGTGACTGGCCTGTGGCTCTGCAGATGTGGGTCTACCCTGCCTTGTTGTACCTCTTAGCTATCATGTAGGAAATCACAGAGATGAATGGCAACTCAGCAGTCATACTGATGTGGGATATGTTTATTTGGAAATAAAGAATGGCTTTTTCTTGCTTAGCTTGAGCTATTTTCAAAGCAGCCTAAGTCAAGCTGGAAAAAAGTGGTAATTCTGGGATGCAAATCTGTGAGGGCCTTACAGGAATATGCTTATAGCATCTAATCTTGCACTGTTATATGCTCCCCCATAGACGAGCCCAGAGGCAAGTGAAAAAAATGAAGTCTGGGCTATTCATGATACCCCTGGCATCAGCTCCAGTCACACGCGGGTGTGTGGGCAGCTGCAGCTGACATATGCTAATAGCAATCAACATATGTACGCGGAGCTCGGCCACACAGAGCTACAGCACAAAGAGCCTGGGCAAAGTGACGTTTACCAGTGCATCCTTTGGCCACTGAGCTTGCTATTAAATGCTGTGTCTGACCCATGCTGTGACAGTATATGAGCTGGACTTCAGTGATCCTTATAAATCCCTTCTAACTCAGAATATTCTATGTTTCTGTGAATATGTAATCAGCCTGCCACCACCTTTAATGTGTAGCCATAGTTTTAGTTTGGGATGCCTTGATTGAAAGCCCAGTTTATGTACAGCCTACTCAGAGCAGGTGAATTCAGAGCATAAAGGAGTTTTTGGGCTATATTCATGTGTGAGGACCACACATGCCCTCCCAGCCATGGGACTGAAGGCTTCCAGCATCCTCACTACTTTGGGGCTTTCAGACCTGCATGGTACTTGAGGCAGCCCAAAGTAGCTAGGTAACAGTGGTCTCAGAAGTAATTCTATTTTTTAAACACTTCACTCTTTTAGCTGTTTAGGGCCATCTCCAACCCAAAGCCCTGTCATAATCTGGTGGCATGCTGGGGCTTGTTTACAAGATAAACTAACCGCTGCTTTCCTCTCATCCACTGCTCCTGCTTCGAACTTGAAATAGGAATTATCTGTGTGTGTCAGAAACAGGAGAGTCAAAGCCTCCTTGGAGATGCCCTTTGGGCCTCTCTGCTACCTTGCAACATATTTCTATTTTCAAAGATGGCAACCCAGAACCTAATCTTCTACAGGCACATGTATTGCTCCCTGGGAGGCATGTTAGAAATGAAGGAACTGATTTTTTTTAACCCCTCCTCCATGGGTTAGCCCACTTCTGCTTATCAGCCCACCTCAGCCCTTGATGCTTAAAATCTGGATCAGAGTTTTTCAGCTTTCAGGTCCTACACATGGTTTTTCAGCAGTGGCCTCATTTGCTTTCAAAGTAGTTGAGTGAAAATGCATCCATTCTGGGTTTTGTGCATCTGTAGGCAGAAATATAAGAGGACAGGTCTTACTATTTTTTTTTCTGAACTGATGTTTAGTGACTGTATTAAAAGGCCACACACAGGCTCCTCTCTTATTTGCATATGAATACTTAGCCTATTAGAAGCCAATGAAGTGAGGGTCTTGCAGTACATACCCTCTCACAGCATGACGCTCAGACTTCCCATGACATCCTTTCTTCAGCTTTCATGTCAGTGAATATTATATTGTGATGCCTTGAAGCCAGGATAAACTGGGGCCGTTAAATGTTCAGATGTATGCTCAATCTGTGAAGCTTGCAGCTGCTCCACTCTTTTGATAATGCTAGTAAGCAAAATTAGTAAATAAAATAAATGCTTAAGGTTCATTTGCTGCACACCCCAATACATGAATGAGAATAGAATCGAGGACATCAAAGAAAGATAAAAAACAGTCTAGTAATAACATGTTCCCCTTAGGCCTACTGCTTAACCTAAATGTTGTGTTAAAGGGATAAATGGGTGAACTGAATTATTATACACAGTTAAAAGCCAGGAATGAGATTTGAGATCACACCCCTGTTAGTAAGATCAGCATTATCTTCATAAGACAAAACCCCAGTAAATATTTAGCTGAGAAAATGTGTCATGTTTAATATATTCATAAATTTTGCATATTATTTCTTTACACAGGTACATAATAAAATCTTGCAGTGGCCCATGTAGCTGGAACAAGGTCATCGACCTCCCTTCATGGGAGCTCCCCCACCCCTTGTTGTTTCGGTGCCCTGAGAAGAGGCAAATCTGCCTGTGGTTGAAAAGAGATAGAAAGGCTCTCTGGGAAAGGTAGTTTCCAAAGAGATCTGAATGGCAGAGAGGAAGCCAAACCTAGGTGTTAACAACCATGAAGAGAGTAGTGGAGAGATGGCCATGAGGTGTCTTTGGAAGAGACCAGCAGCTCATGGTGGCTGTGACTGATGAAGAAAAGGACAGGAAGAGCTAAGGTGTTAAGGAGAGTAGGGCATGAGGGATGGGGCCACCTACTTTGTCTGAGGGAGGGGATGTGAAGGGCTGGATGGAGGCTTCCAGCACAAATGTCATATTTGGATGGAGAAGGAAGTTGGGTTCAGCAGATTGTTTCAAGGTTTCCACACTCCCAGAGCTGCAACATCTCTGAAAGCTCATGGTCACCTTAGTCTCTCTTGACTGTGGATCAAGGAGGGGAGGACTGCCATATGTGCATACACTGCTAAGTCATACTGCTGCTGGATTAAAATGTTTGAAGATCTACATCCCAAAGGTTACATGCTTGAAAAAATATTCAAGGGGACTTGCAGAGTTGGATTAATGAGGTAACCTCAAATAATGGTAACCAAGGGAACGGCCAAAGGAAAAATTTTTTATCAATTAAGGTCTTCTGTAGTATTACTTGTGGGATGATCCTGTGGCATATGTGTGGAAAAAAATGTCCTGAAGGGGAGAGCACTGAGAAGCTCCTTATGAGCCTCCAACCACACTCAGAGATATAGTGCTGAGCTGCAGTTATTGCCTTCACTATTTCGAGTGAGTACATTAGAGAAGCTCCAACAAGACTTCAGAAAATAAAGGCACTACTGCCCCAAGCACGGGCCTCCTGGCAGAAGATTGTCTTCCAGAGAACTGAGTTTAAGCACATGAACTTTGGAAGAAATTTGACCTGGAAGAAAAGAGCTACTTTCTGTGAGGATGTATCTGAAAACAAAACAAAAAAAATTTTTTTGTATCTGTTTTCTGCAAAGACAGAGGAGTGTGTCAGGTTGGTATGTTCAGACAGGTGCAAAAGTTGTATGTTTTTTTAAAAATATCAGAAAAAAACAAGCAGAGATTGAATAAATACAAAATTGATTTTCCATGAAACATGCAGAAAAATAAGATAAATTAACTGTTGGAGATAATACCCCCAGAACTGCTGATTGGAGAAAGCTGCATTTCTCTCTCATGGCCTGTGCTGCTTAAGTATGATATGACTCATGCCCCTGTGAAATATTTGACTCTATTCAAACCCACCATCTCCTCTTTGCTATAAAGTTAATTAATTTTTTAAAACTCCTTGTAACAGGAGTATCAATGTCTGAATAACGGATTGCCTTGGCAAAGGCGATCAGATAAGCTGGAGTCTTAAAAAGGTCAGGTGATGTACTAATATGAAAAATAGGATCCAGCAACAGACACTTATATTTAGGAATATGCTTTTTCATAAAAATGGACTGATTATATCCAAAACCTGCTTAATACAGAGGAAATGGAGCAAGAAAGCATAGTATTATTGCAATCAATACTGGTGTTGAAGACTGTGTTCTAAAAAATAAAAAAACCACCTGGAGTAAAAAGTTAATTCATCAAATTTCTCTTATCTACAGTGCCCATTTGGGGTTTTTTTGTCCCTCCAGTGTTTAAATGTACTACTCCAGTGTTAACACTAACCCCTAATCCGATTTTATGTATGCTTAACTTTACGCTCTATGAGTTCTCATTAAAACTCAAAATGTATAAATTCAAACACAGCTTTTTACAGAATAAGGGTTGCATGTTGTGAAATACATAAGATATATAATATAGCCCCATTAAAATTACAACAGAATACCCAGCTGGATTTTCCTGGTCATTTTTGTTATTTTAATGCAGCTTTAAATGTTGTGCTACATGTTAAAATCTTAGTTGGAATTTTAAAACAGAACAAACCATGTCTACAAAAATTAACTTTGACGATGCAAGTAATTTTCTCATTGTGAAGTTAGCCATGGGTAACTTATAATTATTTGAAATGTATTTGACAATTTATTCCAAAGCTTCCCAAATCTTTTTGATAAGCAGTTCACCAGGAATGCTCAGTGTATGGCATATCAGATGCTCCTCAACTTTTCCCGGGCAAGTAAGTCACAACTTTCACCAGGCTTTTTAAGAAAACAGTCCCTTATATCCCCATAAATCTTATAATTTTAATTAGCTTTTATGCCAGTGAACACATCTCCTGTGTTGCCTTGGCCACCTCTAAATCAGAAGTAGGAGGATTTCCCATGCTGCATCCAAACAGGGGATCATCAGACATGGACACTGCGGCTATAGGAGATATTTTAGAGCAGGGCATAGGAAATCTTGTAAGAAAATATCTTAATGATTCTAGGGAAAGTTTATTTTTCCTATTTGTCTATGTAGCCATTGCCCTGCAGCATGAGAATAACTGTCTCTTAATTTTTCTGTCTTATCTAATATCAGTATGGGTATTTCAATTTTCCACAGAAGTGCATAACTCTTTTTTCTAATCCTGCCATGCTGTTGGCCTCAGTGACAAGAATCTCATTTACAGCAATCTCACATTATATCCCTCCCTTTCCTCACTTTTGTTAGCAGCCTCAGAGATGAAGAGTGGCTTCTGGAGGCTGCATACAGTTTTGA
Organism: Pithys albifrons albifrons; assembly: GCF_047495875.1. Classification (NCBI taxonomy): domain Eukaryota; kingdom Metazoa; phylum Chordata; class Aves; order Passeriformes; family Thamnophilidae; genus Pithys; species Pithys albifrons. The sequence goes on from NC_092461.1 coordinate 52,871,253, forward strand.
TGTGCCGATAGCAAGTAAAGACTAAGATAAAATACCAGACCTCTAACACACCTACTTAAACATCTGTATATTAGTTGCCATTTAAGCCGATTTTGAATACCCTTTGGCAAATGTACAGGAAGGCACAGGAAGGGTGACAGACGTGGCTGAACTGCAGTGTGAGGGGGTCCTGCCTCAGCTTTTTTGGGATGGAAAATTTCGACTCCGGATCTTTCAAATCTGGATTCAAAAAATAAATCTGCTCAATGGGGAAAAAAGGAGATAGGATGGAAAAAATGAAAGCAAAACACTGGTTGGTCAAAGGATCAAAGGAAAATTAAAACTAAAGAAAGGATTAAAAATTGAGAGAGCATTTTGGGAACATTGCTTTTGTGCAATATCCCTTGGCTATGAAAGACAGAATTAGAAAGATTTCATCGAATTTCAGGTCAGAAGGGGATCATTACGATCAGTTGCTGAGACTTTCTCTCTGCTGTTAAGGATGCTGATGCAGTCAGCTCTGCTGCGAGGCATCCCTGGGGGGATGGCAGACCGAATGCTTAAGCCTGAAGCCTCTCAGCCAGTGCCATGCTTTGAAGGCTGGAGATGAAGCAGGTGAGGGCTCTCTCCCATTGTGTGTGCAGATTGTGCCTGTATTCTTGTCTTCATGTCAGTATTTCCCCTTCTTCCGCTCTCTGGGCTGCCATGGCCTTCTCACCTCTGTCCTAAGTTGTTACCCCCCCCTCTTGCCTACCTAGTGAAAAACTCAAGAGGAAAACGTTGCCTCACAAAGCTTCTGGGCATGGTTTTCCTCCAAAACCCCGTAACCTGTTGGCTGTTGCTTGCTCTTTTGAAAAGCAAGGAAAGCGTATGTGCTGTCAGGGGTGGGGGGCAGGTGGGATGAGGTTGCTCCACAGCAGAACAAATGGAAAAGACACCTTCTTCTCACAGGCTTTGCTTTACTTTAATTTGTCTTATCTTCAGAAAATGCACAAGTCAGGCAAGGACTTATAGGTGCTACATTTTGTCTGTGTACACTATCAAGATCTAATTAGATCTCTGGTTTGGTCTGCAAGAATCAATGGTTAGACCTCTGAGGCTTTCCCTGCCCTGTCCCAGCTGTATGCTTCTGCTGCCTGTGTTCCTGGAGAAGCACTTGCCATGGAAAAGAATTTCAGTGCTTTTTCAGCTCATCTTAATGTTTTGCACATCCCTCTTAGCCACTGCAGTGAAGATTTTGATAAAGCAACCATGTTTTTAGATATAGCAATAACAGATTTTGTCTTCTATTTCACAACATATGCTAACAGCTGTTTACAAAGTAGGGATGGTGGAATGCAGTCCAGTGGGTATACTGACTATTCATTTATCCAGAGGGATTACACTGTGGTGAACAGCATTTGGACTTCAATTTAGTATGCATCCAGCCGAATTATGCGATTAGCTGATATGCAATAAACCAGAACAGAAACACATGCAGTCAAATGGTGCCAGATAAAAAACATATGATTCTTATACAGGTTCTTATAATATTGTACAGTTAAATTATAAATACATAGTTATATGGAATTTGGCTATCTTGACATATATTTATACTTTTGGTGCACTCTGAGCCTGTATCTGTAGCCATATGTGTAAAGCTGCACCGATTTCATGTTCTTTATAGTACCTGTTAAGCAATTTTGTTTTGTTGCTTTACTTGAGCTATACCAGAAATCATATGCTGGCACAAATCAATGATTTCATGTCACTTAAAAGACGACATAAGATTTAAGAGACAGGCTTTTATTAAAAACAAGTTTCCGAGGAAACTCCTCTCCCAGCAGAAACTTTGTGGTGATTTTTAAGAACAAAGGGAAAGAAAGAAAGAGGTTTTTGGTTAGCACTGGGAACTTCTAGAGTTATGGGGACACTCCCCCCACATCCCATCCCCTCTGGCAGTGCTGCCTTTCTCCAGGATGGAGGGGATGGGGACGGGAGGAGGGCCTACCTCCTTGTGCTGCCCTGCTGCAAAGAAGCAGAGCAGAAAGAGCCCCGAGCAGAACTTTTGTCTCTAATCACCACTAGCAGTGTGCTGAGCCCAGAGAAGAGAGCAAACAGGGAGGGAACCAATTTGAGAGGTTTGTCATCTTGCTGCAGGCTCCTGACTGAATTACATCCTTTATACTATTGTGGGACTGACCACGGTCCCCACCACCAGCCTGCTCCTTGTCAGAAACCAAGGGCTTGGCAGCTCTGTCCTATGGATCAGCTGTGGGCAGCAGCTGGATTTTGATATATAATTTGTGTGAACTTGGATGAAATAAACTTGTGAGTGTAACAAACAGGGAACCCTAAGCTGAGGGATGCTGCTTGATTCACCCATGCATGACCATCCTGCCTTCACATAGGAGTAAGATCTTCTCTATCCCTTTCCATCCAGAAGGATTGTGTTATTACCTTTCCAGCTTTACCACTTTGCTCGATATTAAAGTGATCAGTGCAATGGCAAAGCTCATATGTAAAGAAGCCTTTCCCTGTTTTCTTGTTTCATAGGACACAAAGCATTGACCAGATTAAACAAAATGACTGGGAAGAAATAGTGAATGACGACTAGCACAGTGATTGCTGTTCATCCTTTGTGCCATGTGAGGCTGGAGCCTCATGGGAAATAACATGTACAGAGGTAATTAAAACTATATGGATGTATATGCCTAAGTAGGCCAAAATATGGCTGTAGGCAATTCTTCCAAAATGATGCAGTAGGAAAGTTCTTAGCCTCAAAATGAGGCTTACATTATTCAGGGACAATCCCATGTCATCCTAAGTTTGTAATAGACTTGGGTATCAAAGTACAGTTTGATTAACCATGAGACCAAAAATACATAAAAATAGGAATTAAAAACATTATAATGCAACTCATGTATTTGAAGGTATTGTAATGATAAAATATTGTTGAATAGCTTTCATTTCTTAAAGTGCTCTTGTTTCTAACAGAGGAAAATAAGTAAGCAGCACTCCTCTGGATTTCAGTGGCTTAAAAAAATTGTAGGCTTTATATGAAAAAAAATATTAAGTTTTAGAAATATTTATCTAGCGTTGTTTTTAATTTGGAATGTGAATTTGCACCAGTCTTCAGAATAGCTGGAGGTCTGCAGTCCATTCTGTATATAACAGTGTGTATTTCTTTTTTCCAGATTTGCATTTTTGGGAAAATTTGAAGTCGACTTTTTAAATATTTTCAAGTACTTTTGGTACAGAAATGTGCAGAAGAGACAATGAATGCGTACGAATTATGTGACATTCTAAAACCATGTTTTCAAATGCATTTATCTGAATTGAAACTGTGACTTAATAGCTGTATCTGTATCAACACCGTATCAGCTTACCATAGGAGGAAAATATATTAAATGAGACATAACCTACTAAGGTCACTTCAGGGGCTATCACTGAGCAGAAAATAAATGTTAATACTTTCAGATTTAACATGGGTAAGCTAGTCAGAACCAATAGTTTGGGGCTGAATTCTGAAATGCCCTCGGTGAAAGCAATGCAAGGGGGATGGTCAGTGAGATGGAATTATTAAAAGATAGGGTGGAGCCAAGCCCAGCCATATGGTGAATGCCATAACCGGGGCAGACCTGTCATGGCCAAGCAAGCTGGGAAAGCAGGCGAAAAGAAATTGTCCTGAAAGAACAACATGCATCCCGCCATGAAGAAATGAGGGCAGAGGGCTGTGGGCAACGCGTTGGCCAGTGACTGACACTTGCACTGATGAAAGACAACACTGGAAGTTGAGCCCTGGCTATACAAAGTTGATTAGGGTAGATGGGACCCTTCATCATGCCTTAAAAAATCATCACAGCTCAAAACACTCACTTCCAATATGCCTAATAAAACTGTCGGTCATTCACGCAAGTTGGATGAGTAACATATCTATCAGTAAAATAGCTGCATAACTGGGTGCATGAGACATAGCTGTTCATAACACATAAACCCCAAAGTCCTTTCTACCAACAAGAGATGTGAGGGTCTTTGTCTTACCGCAACTGTGACAGAAGCCTGAAATTTACTGTATATTCTTCATTTTTCTTCATTTGTACATTTTAGTGAAAAATTTTATAGATTAAAATGCATGAACTTGTTTGCATTTTGATAAGTAGTATAGTCAATAGAGCCATTAACTAGACATTTACTTAACTATAAAAACTCAGTTCTCAAATACTTCATTTGTTAGATGACTCTGATGGGATACATAACCTTGGTAATATTTACTTCAGGTGTGTTCAGAACTGAGCTCTCATACAGCAAAAATTTCTTGCCCCAGTAATTCCCTAGTTTGCACTGGCACACTTTTCAGAACCTCTGGATCACCAACTGATCACTAAAGTGGATCTAAATTGCTGGAAGTGCCCGAGCTGATGCTGACTTCAGTTTCTTGAGTCCATGTGGTAAGTGTTGCACAAATGTGGTCTAGTTCAGAGCTGGCTTCTCTAGTGCTAGTTCTGAGATCTTTGCAGCAGTCCATGGTATGATACAGGTGATGCAGCTTTATTATCTGCTTCCTTTTTCCAATAACCAGAATTACATTATTTAAAAATTCAAAAGTAACTCATGCCAATTGTGGTACTTCCACAAATACTTCCTGCGAAGACAAACCCACTCTGTGCCAGGAAGCCATTGAGAGTTTCATACTGATCAGATAAGTGTATCTCTGAACCTGGAGAATAGAAATGAGAACAAAACTCAGTCAATTAAGCCCAGAAAGACAGATTCCCTGTTGTAACAGCCCTATTTTTCACTGTGCTCTTGGGCTCAGTCTTCCATCTCACATTACAGCTACTGACGGTATGCATGAGCATGCGCTCTTCTTATATGTACAGTCTAAATCCATTACATATTCTTGTACCTATAGTCATTGAGTTTATTTGGTTTCTCTTTTGACATGGTACAGACAAAGTTGTCATGTTTGTACAAGCAAATTATATGTAACTAGCACCTTTTGCATTTAAGCAAACTGGCACAGTATAGACTACACTTGTATTCATAAATTCTGCTCCACAAGGGCTGAGCATATCCAAACAGTGCAGCAGAAATGGTTTCTGGCCCATAGTAGCTCCTAAACCATGTCCAGGACCTCTTCGAAAGAATTATTATTGTCTTGGGCCAAGGTTCCACTCAGGACAATTTAACTGTGTATGGCCAAACTTCGTGAATGAAGATTTGGGAAGTGCTCTCCCCACGTAGGTGTGCCCTTCGAGCCTGCACAGTGGATGTTTTAGGTGAGGCACAGTAGGTGCAGAACTGGCCCCACCGTTTAAGTCCTAAGGTCCATCTGCCACGGCTGAGCGAGCTTGGACAGTGACAGTGAAATCCTCAGAACTGTCTACAGCACCGACTACTAACTGGGGCTGACCCTGCTGAGCATCCGAGATCTGACGGGATCGGATGGCAGAAAGGCATTGAACTGTCCGGTAGGGTCTCCACTGAGACTCAAACTCATGACCTTGTGATCCAGAGTCCGGAGTGCTCACCATTACACCACGGGACCGCCCTACAATTTAACTGTACAGCTGACTGTACAGCTGATGGAACACCACAGCTGCAAACAGTCCTAGGCATTATTTAGTTTCCTGGTATGGATATCATTAGTCTGACTTGACAGCAGCCTCTGAATAAAATACAGTCTTTAAAATAAAACCTTAGGAAAAAAGCATTCTGTTTAATTCAGATTTTTTTCAGCCTTATCTATTTGTGTATTGTTTGTTATTTTGTAAACATTGACTTAGATCAGTTTCTTTGCAAATGCTAGAACACTAAAGTGCTCTTTTGCTCAAATAGGAATACTATTCACTCATTCTTTTTTGTCTGATTTTTTATAAACTGGAAGACTTTATGAGATTTTGCTTTAAAAATTAATTTCTCTCTTGGTTTTTCTAGGGAAAATATACTGTCTTTTAGGTGGGAAGTTTAAAAAAAGATTACATCTCTTTTAGGTTTTAATTTACTAAGAATAATCCAGCCAGTACAGTTCAACATCTGTAAGCCTCAAGAGCAAGTTGTCATACTTCAGACAAGCACAGAGAAGTGAAGAAATTTTCTAAGAAGTAAGATATAATTTTATGGAAGTGAATTGCTACTCTGTGAACACTTAGGAATTGTGGTGTTCCACTTCTCATTATGTATGCCCACAAGAGAAATATTAAACTAGACTTTTCTTTGACTGTTGCCTTCATTTTCTCCTTCTCTTGTACATACTTATAAAATAAAGATCAAACTTCCTTGAATTCTTTTTATCTGCTTTGAAGTCTAAGGAAAACTTTTTTGGAAATTCTATTTTCATCTCTGTGAATTTATTCTCTAATGTTTCTAACTTGTCAAATATGGACTGTGCAGTTCGAGGAGCAGTTAAGGAAAAAAGCCCATCTTTGAATCTACATGCATGGACAATCATTCTCACAACTCATGAAAGCCATCAAAAACGTGGAGTCACAATATATTCTTCTACTAAATTTCTTTTGGACAGTTCTGAGACATATTCACTAGATTCTGTGAAGGGGGAAAAACAGTTTCTTCTCTTTTTGCCCAGTAAATTACTTTGAGTATGTAAAAGAAATGCATCCTATGGCTTTGGACATCTCTTTTAATATTATTTCTTTTTTCCTTTTTTTTCCTTTTTTTTTTAACCAGAACTCGAGTTGTAAAGAGAAGGCATATTGTAATTTTAGAAGGATAAATAAAAAGTATCCAACTAGAGCTAATGCTCAAAGATAGAAAGACAATTCCCTGGGAAGGTGCTGGGGGTGTTGGGCTGGAGCCTCTTGAGTTAGCTGAAAGAAGCCTGAATCTCTGACTCTGCTTGGAGAAGCAGAGAAGAGATACCACTTCCAGTATCCATAATACTGGATATTACCCTGTTCCTGTAAAGCAAGCCATGTGAGAGCACTCCTCAGGCAATGCCTTAATGAATCTAGAAAGAAACCTCTAATTAGAAGCTCCACATGCACCTCCTGCCCTCAGGGGCTTGGTCCCACTGTCCCACCTGCAACTGAGTTCCTCCTACCCCAGGCAGGGTGCTGTAGCCTGACCCCTTGGTGCATTGCTCGGGCATCTTGAAATGGCCCTGTGAGATGGGTCTGTGTCTCTCTGCTGAGATTCAGCCCTGCCCCTGTGGCTGCAGCACTAAATCCTCCTCCTCACTTTGGCCTACAAAACTAGCTTTGCTTTCATATTTTCCGTAAACGAGCTTGTCCTGGACAACACAATACTCCTCAGCCCATCTTGTGGGACTGACTTACTGGTGGTCTGAAAAAAATGATCAAATCATCTTCCCAGATGTTTGTAGCTGTAGGCCAGCTGGGACCTTTGAAGGAAACTGAAGATATGGGCAACCAAAACCTTGTTTCATTTGGAGAATGAAAAAAAGTCTGATACTCCTGGTGGAACCACGGGAGATGTGTTATATTTGCAGAGAAACAGTGTTGGGGGAAGGTAGCTGACTGCAAAAGCAACTGATGGAGCAGTTGTCCACTCAGCTCCCATCTCATGTGTCTGCAAAGGCATCTTTTTTATTTTGCAGTCGATGGGTTTTTTTTAAAGATGGATGACACCTTGTTTAAAATCTTCTTGGGTCTGAAATAAACCCTGATGGATCAGGAATGGTCTTTAGTCTAAAATACTGTAGTAGAAATTGAACGGATATTATAGCTGTAAGAATTTCCAGAATAGATATAAAGATATTTCTACTTTGCAAATGTACATATCTAATGATAGATGTGTATAAACACACACATTCTGTTTAGACCTCATCAAAAGGCTCATAATGGTAGACTCTTAAGTGAGAGGCTTTATGAGGCAAAGTACCTAAGTTGGAGACCTGAAAAGGCTTTGTATGGCTATTTTTTTAAGAGGAAAAAACCCCAAACATAAAAGCCTGCAGGTAATGAAGTGCTTAGTGTAAGATCTCAGTTCTCAACCTTGCAGGTATTACATTTCAATTTGATGCAGTAAAAGATTTTGCTGGTCCTAAACTAGGGATCAGCAAGAAGGAAATGGTTTTTTTCCCCCTTTTAAGCAGGTGGTGATTGTTTTAAATTATTAGAGGTCTAAACTTGGCCACAATCCAAGATATGTCAAGAAGCTTAGGTCCTCAGCTCCAGAGTGAAAAGCACACATCCAAATATTTGATCAGAGCATATTCTTCTAGCCTTGCTGAAAAAGAGAGACTCAGAGATGACAATACAGATTATATTTTTCTTTCAGAATCAAAGAGGTGGTGTTTTTGTTTTGGTTTTTGGTTTTTGTTTTGTTTTTGTTTTTGTTTTTTTTCTGTTTTTTTCCCATGGAAGAATTAGAATGTGTTCAATTAGAATGGTCCAACATATCTCTGGCAAACAGGAAAATTCCTCAGGGATCCAAATTAACAAGAAAACAAGCAAAGAAGAGGGCCACTCACAGTAGTGCATAGACACTGCCTCTTGTATGGTTTTACTTTTGTGTGTTTGATTGCCTTTGTGAGTTTTGCATCTTGTATGTTTTTGTTTATTGAAGACCAATCAAAAAGAATAGAGATTACAGAGGAGGAAGAAAGGAAAAGAAAAAAAGGAGAGGAGAAATCTTACACATGTGAGGCCAAGGGATATTGCCTTTCAGGGTTCATGCACTGTTATCTTTAATTTTTATGGTATTTGAAAAGAATGGTAATGAGTATCAGAATTAAAATGCAAGGATTGATGACTTCAGAGAAAATGCATTTCCCAGAATTAGCTGTTGCCCCCAAGGCTTTTCTAGACCAGTGAACCACCTTTAACCCTCAGCTGCCATGTGCCCTTTGAGGAACCTACCAGAGCATTTTCAAAGCAAGGCCCAGAGCGAATGTGCAAATTGCACATAGCTGAAAACATCCTTCTGGCAATTCAGAAAAACTACATGGAAAATAGCAGCATGGCATGTTTGGAAACAATGTAAGTCAGTATATTTTTCTGTTTATTATCTGAGGCTTTGGGGCCACTAGAGAGCCATGGGCTACAGTTTGTGGACCACTGAGCTGCAGAACCAGTCCTCATTAAAGAATACCTTCATCCTGCAGGGTAACTTCCATACATTAAGAGTCCTCTTGGTAGGAAAATATGAAACAAGAAATTTTTAAAGGACTGGATAGCTATGAGGTGATTTGCTTTCGCGCATTGGGCTAGTTCAGCTGATGATGTCAAAAAGTTTGTTGTGCTTTACTATTGCTTAACTTGTAACCTGGAAAGCTGGTTCTTTCCTGTATCTGCTTTTCAAACTGTTGCTCCCAAGACTTACTTGACCTTGTAGCAAGGGCAAAGATGGTTTTGGTGATTTTTTAATCAGAACCACCCCCCCCCAACTTTGCTCACAGACGTGGAGTCTCCCTCACTGGACATATTCAAGAACTGTCTGGATGCAATACTGTGCAATGTGCTCTGGGATGACCCTGTTGATGGACCAGATGACCTGCTGCCATCCTTTACAACCTTACCTATTCTTTGATTCTGTGATTTTTTTAAGCTTGACACAAGAAATGGACAAATCTGCAAAGCTGGGTTGAAATTTCTTATACCTACTGATTCTGCTAGTAAGTATTGGAGGCGCCTCTTTTTGCTTACACAAAATCAGATTTGTTTTTGTGTGTTCAATAACACCTACTTAATACCAAATATGACAAATGAGGCTATGCTACTTCCTACCTTGGTAGTTATATGAGACTAAGATATTATTTCTGATGATTATCAAATATAACATTATCCAACTCTAATATTAGAGTACAGGTGAAAGTGGAGACAGTATGCAGGAACAAATTTTGGAGTTTTGAAAATGAAAATAAGTTTATTTGCAAATTTGGTGGATATAGTAATGCAAAGCATTAAGAAACTGGCTTACAGTCTGTAGCACCAGTTTGCTATTGCTGACCTGACATACTGGCTGTTCATGAACCACTTAATATAATGACAATGTTGACCTGAGATCCTTCCTGTGAGGCACAAGAATGAAAGAGAAACAGCCTTCCCATTGACTTTCCTTAATTTTGTGCATTCATCAGAAACCAAACATTTTGTGAGGTATTGATTTGTGTTCCTAGTTTTCTTGATCCTTAATGATATAATACCATGTAAAACATTTTAAAGAAAAATGTAGTAATCTTATATAGGAACAAACTGTTTTGTCAATAAGTAGTGTAAGTGTGCCACAAAAGCAACTCACCCTTAACATGACAGCAATTTCTTCAATGACATTTACGAGCTCATTGAAAGAACAGTAGCAATTTTATTATTGTTTGAAGGTTACTACTCAATGTATAAAGAAAGTGTTATGAAAATTAGAAATTGCATGCAACACAAGTCTTTTGTAAATAACACAACTATATAAATTATATACATACTAGAATTATATTATACACTTACACACTATGTGAAAAGCAGAACAGACCTTTTACTAAACTAAGCTGTATTTTAATTAGGAGAGTGGTAACAAGCCTTTAAAATCAGCCAACACTGTATTTTGGTTTTAACTCAGAAATTCTGGGGCTTTATGAATTCATGACAGACCCTAAGGGATACATTTTCAAAGCATTGCACAGGATTTTAGCCATGCAAATCCCATTAAAATCAGTGGGAGACATGTGGCTAAAACCCACGCAAGCCTTTGGAAGCAACATGCCCCTTAATGTTATCTAGACAGTGTTCCGTCCTGTGAATTTCCTTGCTTCCAATTTTTACAACTGAATTCAAAAGGAAATAAAATTTGCCATGGGGATGTGGGAATTTTAACAGGATGCAGGCTCTTTTAGTTTCAGAGACATAGTTCTGATCTATAAACTACATTAACACGTGGTAAAGATATTTTTGGTCTATGCTTTCCAGGCTTAATCTATACCCAGCTGTTTTGACCTGTGATTTTACTATGCAACAAGGTAGGCAACTGACTTCAAAAATATACATAGTGTAGTTCTTAGCAGATTATAATTTTTCCTAATAAAGTCTTTGAACTGGGTAAATGATTAAGTTCCTTACGGAACAATGTATTTGACTTGAGGCCTGTGATACCCCGACTGATATGGTATCTGCTGCCAGATGTTTCAGAAAGACCCAAATGCCCTATAGAAGTCACAGATAGGTACTCTCAAGTAAGAGCAGTAGCTGATCAGTGTGAGCTTTAGACAAGTGGGTCTTCCCTGGTTGCCTGTGTTGCAGGAACACCAGTGGGGATCCACAGCAGGGCAGAGATGGGCAGGGATGAGCTCGGGAACACGTTTTGCTGTTAGGTGAGAAGAACTTCTGTCTCTGAAGCAGATAGAGAAATGAAGCTTTCTCTAGACTGTGTCTATCACCAGACAACAAATACGGAAGTAAAAATAATATATCTGAAGAGTTTTGCCAAGTCCCTTATTCAAAATCAATTTCCAGTCAGGGAAGCAGAAACTCTTGATTGGGAAAGTTCTTTGATACTAAAGGCAATGGGAAAACCTGGATCAATGAGAAATGTGTGCAGGCGCACACAACAGAGAAGGGCAAACTGAATGGTGAACCTTCTTATCTGTATGACAGGTAAAAACAGACACTAAAATTTAAGTCCTGAGCAGAAACACTACCAAACGCCATTGTTTGAAACCTGTAAGTCCAGGTGTCTTGAAGAAAGGTAATTTCAAAGAATTTCAAAGAATTTGAAATTATCTCTCCATGTTTTCTATGCCTACAAAAGGAGTCAGAATTGCAATAAAACCTGGTCATTTTACAGTATTTCTGTGAAGGGCTGAGCAAGATGATTTTTTGGTACTGCAGCTCACCTGGAAGCACCTCACAGGGGCACCCCGGCTCTGGGATACGATGTTTTGGGGTCTTATGGGTTTAACCCCTGACCTGCTGGTGTAGCCCGTGTCCCTTAGCGACTGGTTTGCTGTGTAGGGCTTCTGTCCCGCCCCTCCGCGGCCCCGCACTAGGTGGAGCTGCAGCCCGCGGCGGGAGCGCCGTAGCGCCGGCGCCCTTTGTCCGCCGGAGCGCGGCCGGGGCGGGGAGGAGGGAGCGGAGCAACCTACCTCGCGCCGTGTTTTAACCAAGGGGTACTTAAGCTCTCAAATCTTCCCATTAGTGATGCGGTATAAAAAAATCCTGTCTTCTTGGATTGGGGTTTGGCGGGTTTGGTTTTTTGGGTTTTATTTTTTGTTGTTTTTTTTTTGTTTGTTTTTTTTTTAAGTGTGTGGCTGTTTTTTGTGGGTTATTTTTATTTGTTTGTTTGCTTTGATTTGATTTGTTTTGTTCGGTTTTTTAATTGTTGTTTCAGCAGAGCTTAAAATAAATTGTCCTAATTATTCCACTTAATACTGTAGTCTCAGTATTAAGACATATGAAAAAAAATATATTTAAAAATTAAAATTGTACTCCAATGTAATTTGCTGTGCAATTGAGAGAAATTAAACTGCGTTGCTTTATCTTTCTTGTGTTCTTAATTCCATATAGGATGATATGTTTCCCTAAATTATCTGACATCACCATTATAATAAATTTAAACTTCAGGGTCTGTCATCCTGTTGTGTCCGTGTGCCACACACCACCATCACCCTCCCCCAGTTTTATCTTACTAAATTGTCCAGGGGAAAAATATAAATAAGGCGAGTGCTTTTTCTCCCCTCTCCCCCCTAGCCCCCCTCATCTGTGCCTTTACTTTTTTTCTACTCTCTAATGACATTTGGCAGGCTCAACTGTGTAATGCTTGACTGGTTTTATTGTTGTCTGCTCCCAGTGGGGAATAGTTGACACTGCTCTCTGTTTTCAATTGATATCCATTTTCAACAATATTGCTTTCTATTAGATTCCTGCACAGTTTGTGCCAGCTAAACCGAATATTTACCATGTTGCCCTCAAAGCCTCAAATCAACAAACATTAAAATAAGTAAAATATGCATTTACTACCTGACATTTTCATATTTTCCTTTCAAATGATTATTTTGACCATATTTCACAACAAATGAATCAAGGATTAAAGACACAGTATTGCCACTTAAGGTAACTCATTGATTTTGAGCTTTAAATGACAGGATAAGAGGGTGCATGAAAAAAGGAAAACCTAATGCACTTATCTACATCTCATTGGCTCCTATGATCACTTCTCTGAAAGAAGGTGCACAGATTTATATTGATACTACTTTCCAGTGTTTGTGTTGAATGACATTGTTTGTTGTATAATCTGATTAATTCCAGGTGGTTTGCTCAGGTAGTAAAATACTAAAATCAATCTTTGGAATCCTTAAATTTTGAGTTACCCAAAGCTTAGAGGCTCTTCTGGGTCAGGCTTCTGTTACTTGTCATTGCTTTCATGGCTTGGTGTCTGCCTGCATTTCCCAGCTCTTCAGCCCTGCACTCCCTCACTTCTTTTCACCACTGACACCCCTTTATCAGTTTTCCACACTCACCTCAGAGGATTCTCTATTAATGGCATGTGTTGCTAGTTTTTGGTCACAAGTCATTTATTATATGCAATTTGGCCTCTGTAAAGTCCAGTTTGAGCAGTCTTGTTGATTTGCATGAAAATTTGGGTAGATCAGGTAGTGAAACACCATTTGTGCAACTTCCCAGGTTTTTTGGGATAACCTCTTCCGCCTCCTCTTCCTCATGCATGCCTTCATTTTCTTTTCCTCTTTATTTTCATCTTTAGAAGATCTAAGCTGTTATCTTGTGCAAAAGACCTTTGAAATTTGTCAAGAAAATGGCTTAAAACAGAGGAAATTCTGCTTCTTCTTTCCCTTGTGCTCCCTTCCACCCTTTCCAAAATGCCAACTAGAGCTTTAGGTGAGCTACAAATTCTGAACATTTTATGTTCTTGACTTAGGTTTGGGTTCCTGCTGTGGGAAAGACTGACAATGAGCACTGAAAAGGGCCATGCCCTGAAGCAGCAGCAGCAGAAGCTGAGCCTCAGCAGGAGCACCAGGACACAGTCCGTGGGAGGGAAGGAGATGGGCCCTATCTGCACTTCCCAGTAAGCACTGCTGGATTAGCTCTACCTCTTCTAGCACAGGAATGTAGAAAGGTGATGCTTGACCCAGCCACCTCTAAGTCCTTAGGGTAGAGACAGCCTTTACCAGTCCTTCAGTACAAAGATGCAAGTCTTTTTGTCCTGTGATATAATTAGACTACAACCCCTGCTGTAACCAGAAGATTTAGTTGTGTAAGTAAACTTGCATAATGTTGAAGCTCATGTAGTTTCATGTAAGCTGATTGTTTCTACACTTTCTCATTAAAATCATAACAAAAAGGTACCAACTTCATAGGAAAATATATGAAAGGACTACATTCAGAGAGAAATGTGAAGAGCTCCTGAATTAGGGAACTGAAGAACTGAAGCTGCTGTGGAAATTTATTTGGTCCTTTTGTGTGCATAACATTCTGATGCAGTTTTTTTAAGTGACTCTATTCTCTTTAATCTATAGACAAAAGGCTTTTTTGCCTGGACAGGATGGATGGTGTTTGTTGAACTGGTAGTTATTCAATATTTTGTTTTCCCCATCAGTCAATGCATGACCTCAGGCTTTATTTACCAAACACCATCCAAGCCCTGCACTTAATACAGAATTATTAATTTCCTCCTGGGCTGTGCTTTTACTCTCCTCATCAACAGTGCTTCACAATAGTTAATGGAGTTCTATATTTGGCCTGTGGCATAAGACTTTCAGTTTTTCTCAAATCGAGTGCGTGATATCCTTTCCTTGCCTGATATTTATTACCTCTCCATAATGGCACAGATGTGCAGAGGTCTGATCATAAATTGGTTTCATCTCCTGTGCGGAACCCCGAAGCCCCCAAAGTCCTGGAAGTGAAACACCCCCAGGGTGGGCAGGGAAGAACTTAGAGGGAAGCCCCATCAGCCTCCCCCTGGTCACAGCCCCTTTGCCTCTACTTTATGTTGTAAAGAGGATGAACTGCACTATTCTCTTGTAATCTGTCTGGATGATTTGTGTTGTCATAGCTCGTACATTGTGGAAAATGCATTAAAATATAACACACAGGCTGTTAGAAAGAGCTACCAGTCTAAGACAAATAATGGACAAAGGAAAAGGCACACAGCAGACCAGAGACAACTTAAAGGCTAAAAAAAGAGTCAAAACTTTAAAATCTTCTGTGATATGGGGCTCATCTTTTTCTTTTTTTTTTTTCATGAGTGCTTAGGGCAAAAATCATTTGTTTATAACTGGTTTAGAGAAACCCCAAGTTTTCTCTTATGGAGGTTAAATATGAGCCTTTGGCTGAGCCGAAGATGTGGAGGTGATTTTCACTGAAGTTTCTTTTGAAGGAAGACAGTTTATCATCAGAGTCAACAAGTCAGGTGACCAACCTTCTCTTGAACACAGGTAAAGAGAAGCCCTACAGTGCTGTAAATCAGCACAGCTTAAGTTCTAGCCTTGGGTTTTCACCTAGCAGAGAGAAGGCTCAGTGTTTTCACTTGGCATCAGAGCATTTTTGTGTCTGCTCCAACCATTTATTCAAGTGCTGATTAACATTGGTTAATTATAATGGTAACCAACCACAGCATCCCAAAGTGCCCCCACCACCTGTGAAATCCAGGGTATCTTGTATAAAAGACACACACACAAACATTGAAGCAATAAGCTAATGTTGCCTCAGAGCTGGTTATTTTGTGAGATAATATTATGGGATAGTGATTGCCTGGTAGATAATTGTGTGTGAAAGGGTATTTTGTCATACTTGTTTTGTTTTTTAACTCGAGTAGGCTGAAAGCTGGAATGCATTGAGTTTCCAAAATAGAAAATCTGGATTCTAAAGTGACTCCACAAAAAAACCTCCAAAACACATAAATCACATCATTCATATGAGAAAGGATGCAAAGGAAAATCTGTATAATTACTAAGGTATATTCCACTTTATTAAGTGAAGGGGAAAATAAAGCTTTGGGTTTTGGTTCCAGATTGCTTTTAACATTAGATATATATGTTCACCAATTGACAGAAAGAAGAGCATAGTAGATTATACAGTCAAGGTATGATTGAAGACATGTAGGCAGGGGGCAACATGGGAAGCATTGATCACAATCTCAATAGATCTGAGATTGCAGCAAAAATGAATGGTAAATGAGAAGAAGGAGAACAAAAAGGTGCTAGAGTCAGACTTGCATTTCTCCAGAGGATGCGCTACACAGTTGTAAAAATCAAACTGTCTGAGGAGTGGGACTGAGAGAACAGAAAACTCTAAGAACTAAAGAATAAGGAAAGGCACTTGGCCCACTCCTCTGCCAGCAAGGAGTGTATGAAGAAAAGGCAAACATATGGTTAAAGGGGGAGTTTCACACCAAAGCTGGGAAAAAAATAAAAGAGAACAGTCTGATGGGCAGGTTAGTTGGAAAGGAGAAGCCGTGTGGTCCAAAGAGCTACACACAGTGAGAAGAGAGACAAAAACAAAGGAAGTGTGTGAGTCACAATAGACAAAGAAATTGAGCTAATTAGTATGAAGCAAACAAGCTTGACAGACTGGCTGAGGCCAGACGGACGGCGGAGAGGGGAGGGCAGGTAAGAGGTCAAATGAGCTCTTTGCTCTAGTATTCATTTAACAAGATGAAGGTCATGTCTCAGAAAGTGTGATAGATTTTTCTGGATGGGGAAAGTGAAATGTCATCAAGAATTATGGTTATGTCATAGCAGCACTCTCACAATCTTGACAAGTCTCCAGCTCTTGCTTAATTAGTAGGCTTCATGTTTCTGAAGGGGCAAATATAATAAGAAAAGGTAGCTGAAGATATTTAGCAATTCTGAGGAGACGCATGACATTTTCCTCATTGTATTTTCCCATTTTCTGTGCATCAGTCACAAAATTTTAAATTGTCTGCAAAAGAAGGAAGTTGGTGAAAGATGAGAGTCGTGTACATTTAATCTACATCATCTAATGCCTCAGTACCTGCCCACTATTGTCAAAATGCCACAAAACACTTACATAAATACTTTCTTCTGAGCATACAGACACCTCTGCTAAAATCAAGGGGATTACTATAGAGCTTAAAATTAAGCATTAAGCATTACAGAAGCATAATCAGTCATAGTAAAGTGATATACTTCCTTTTATTTTGCTAGGAAAGATTTGCTGGACATGTGATGGGTGAACTGGGGACACTTCAGTAACAGAAAATGTACCGATGAAATCTTTAATGGGCACTTGTCCTCCCTTGGGAAAAAAAATTATCTCATTCCCAGGGTCATGATTTTTATACTTAGCACAACTGGACAAAAGCTCTTCTAATGCATTACCTCTGCTGGGGTGATATGACCAAGCTGATGAAGAGAAATATGGTTCTCTACAGTTGTTCAAACAAGTTGAAATTTAAATAAAACAAGGCTGATGCCTGGAAAATGCTAACAATTCCCTCCTGCACACCCTCTGAAGAAGCTATTCTAATGTAGTTAATATGCACAAAAAAGACCAGGTGGATTGATGCATTCTTGGAGAAATATTTATGTGTATATTATATTTGTCATAATTTATTTTTGAGACGTGTAAAATAACAGTATATCTTCCAACAAAAGAGAAAATTCTGTGAGGGATACTGCAGATTCCAAACACAAACCAGATGAATGCTTTTTGTCATTTTCTGGTGTGAGATCAAAAGTGTTGGTATTTTGTATGAAAAGGGAAAGAAATAAAAAGATAAGAATTGATAGAGGCTTGGAAAATCTTGAATGGCCTGTCAGGAGTGCTTACTGATGAAAGTTAAAGGCAACACTTGTAAAAATGAATTACATGTGCTATTTTTTATACTGCACACAGTTTAACAGTAGACTTCAATCTATTTTATGAGACAAATACCTTCATATAGATGATTTGCAAAAAGAATGCAATATTTACCCAAATAAGAATAACATCCTCAACTACATTTAGTGCTAATTTAAAATGACAAGGGCTATCAATCCACAAAGTCCTCAGTATAACCCAATTACCAGTTGGGGTCAGGCCAACATTTTCTTTCTAGCAAAGTATTGTAGAAATAGATGAATTGCCCTGCTCTCCAGAGCATTCAATATTTGCTGCTTCTGAAATCAGAAAACTGGCCTTGAGGAAGCACCTTGTGCCTTTTTCAGTATAATTTTTATTCTGTGCTTACCTGCTAATATTTTTAACTGTGCCCCTTTTGAAGTTTGGTTACTTTCTTATGAGCGTTTTAGTTTGGAATCTATAATTTACTGCTGTAACCTCCAAAAGACCCTGGAAAACAAAATCTGCCTCTCTAAGGTCTTTTTACCTTCGGTATAGAAATTCAAAGAAAACAAATAGGGTGAAGTTAATTGCCAGAAAAAATAAGAAGTTTGGAATGTTTTTTGTTTTTAGGAAGTTAAAAGAAAATTACTTGAGCCAAA